>NC_136424.1:182237819-182840319 GCF_052625555.1 Lactuca saligna | reverse complement strand
TTTAGTTCCACTTAAAAAACTGAAGAATATTTTATAAATAATTAAAAGTGATAAATTGTAGTGATAAATGCAAAATTTAAATTGTAATATCAGTTAAACTAAAATATTTCTTAAAAATACTTTTATAATCGCTGAAAGTTTCCAAATCAGTACCTTAAAATAACTTACAATAACAATAGTTAAACATAACTCTATATAAATGATTATACTGTTACCAATAAAATCAAAAAATAATGTTTGGTGTTTAAAATAATTATAGTGATAGAAATTAAAATATTAAACAAATAAATTTAAAAAAATTAAATAACAACAGCCAGAAATCTAAATAACATTAAACCATATATTATGTTTAATTTTATTCGTGTTTAACTCGCGGGTAGAAGTCATTCAAACGATTGAGATTATGAAGTTATAACAAATGTATATATTATCATATAATTCCAAATAAGAAATATATTATATCAATTTAGTATACAAATTTAACAACAACGTTATTGTTATATTAGAAAAAACATATATTTGTAAAGATTTCAACTATATGGGTGTCTCTGTGCAACGCGCAGATATTCGCCTAGTATATATATATATATATATATATATATATATATATATATATATATATATATATATATATATATATATATATATATATATAGAGAGAGAGAGAGAGAGAGAGAGAGGGGGGGGGGGGGGGGGAGACAGATAGAGAAAGAGAAAGGGAGCGGTTTCATTAAGATTCTGAAAAATCAAGATCCTGAGATTCAACCTCAGCAAAATATTAATAGTCTATGTTTCATTTTTGGTTTTTCCCAAAATAATAACACACTTCTAAAAATAAATATACACATAACTAAAATATCTATCACTATTAGTCAAACTACAATTGAATTAAATAAAACTATTATGGAATTAAATGCAACAAAGTGGTGCAACTGTCATTTCTCTTAATAAAATTAATGGTAATTAATATTTTTATAATGTGTGTGTTTTTTTGTCTGTGGACAATAATTTTGGGATGGAAGGAGTATGTCGGAAAGTTATAATCATATATGATTATACATGTTTAGGGTTGTAAAGGAACCTAATGTTCAAGAAATTGTTCATGAACCGTTCAGCGGAAAGTTCGTTTAGTTTTGTTTATTTAATAAATGAATGAACATGAACATAAATTCTCGTTTGTTTAATTTAATGATTGTACATGAAAAATAGTCTTGGTCTTTCAACTATGTTCGTCAACGTTCGTTTAGGTTGGTTCATTTAAGTTTGTTTTATTTTCATATATGTTGAGTTATGTTTGATTACATTACTATGTTATATATATATATATATATATATATATATATATATATATATATATATATATATATATATATATATATATATGTTTTTTTTATCTATGTTCATTTATGTTTGTTCGTTTATGTTAGTTTTGCATGTTCATAAACATAAACGAACTAACTCATTAGTTTATATGTCCATGTTCTTTTGTTTGTTAGGCTAACTGAAACAAACTAACATGAAAAACCCTCATTCATGTTCGTTTGGTTCGTTTATAGACATATACATGTTTATACATATATCCCTAATCATGAATGATTCCATACATCTATGTTTGTTCACAAACCAATTAATCATATATGATTGTGGTGGTTAGTGGAAGAGGATGTACTGGTGGCAGAAGTGGTGGTGGTAGATGTGAAGGAGGTGGCAACAGTGGGAGTCAGTTGATGGCAAAGGTGGTTGTGGTAGCGGTGATGGTGGTGATTTTGGTGGTGCGGGAGGTAGGGAGGAAGGAATAGACCGCCCTGCATAATCATTTATCATTATAATTCTTCCGCCACCTGTGATATTCCTAAATTTAGGTCATAGACTATGAACGACTAAATTGCAGTAAATATTTTTTTAATTTAGCTCATTCAGTTTAAGTGCATCTAATGTAAAATAAATGAGTTCATTTCAATTATTATAATATATCAAATGATACCTTACTTCCAAATGTATAAACTGTCAAATGAATCAAACAGCTCAAATTGCAACACTGGTTATTGCGTCTGAATAACTGAAATTTTGTATTAAGTAGTTTTGAGCAAAACAAACATTTAAACCTTATAGTACATGTTCCCATGTTTCGGAAAATATAAAGACTTTCAAAAACAGAGTTTATATGCAAAAGATATGACAATTTTAAGAAAACAGACAATAAAACACGAGTTTTTTTAATCGCGTAAAACCGAAATGATTCGTTGAGGTATTAGACACCACTGATGGAAATTCCGAGAGCTTTTTTGGAATCAGGCTATAACCTATTATTTAATTTCTTACTCAAAGTTTTCTTAGCATAAATATTTGCAAAAATAGAAAAATTGAGCTCTACAGTCTATTTATATACGAAACATTAAATGCGATTTCCCGGAGTTCCATAACTCGAAAAATTAATCAATTTAGGTTTTTAGAATCTTTGAATTAAGTTCTATCTTACTGTACATTCGAAAAAAAATATTGACATCAGGATCTCCGCACACCAAAATATGTATGTTTTGGACAATTTACAAATTTGGCCCAAAGTCGATTTAAATATGATAGTTTCGACCCAAACTTAAAAACCCTTTTCAAAATGTATCCTAAGTTTTATATATATATATATATATATATATATATATATATATATATATATATATATATATATATATATATATATATATATATAGTTTCGACCCAAACTTAAAAACCCTTTTCAAAATGTATCCTAAGTTATATATATATATATATATATATATATATATATATATATATATATATATATATATATATATATATATATATATATATATCAATTTTACAAAATATTGATTTACTCCGGTTTAAATAGAATTTATTTTACTAAATTTTTCGGTTTAAATAATTTTTAATTTAAATAAATGTTCAATTTTGGTTTAAATAAATAAATGATTAAAATAAATTTACAAATAAGTCTTATACTTAATAAACTTTCAAGTAACCATACAAATGTTAACTTACATATAAATTTTCTAGGAAATTTAAAGTAAACACGTAATCTCGAATTCACGACAACACGTCCCGATTCTCACATCAAATACTCGAAACAACTCAATAACCGCTCATTAAGGTGAGTGTTACGGCCCCTCTTTTATATTTTTATATGTTTTGGGAGAGAATACTTGTGCTAAATGATACAAATTTATACAATAATACACATAAAATATTATTATTTTATGCAAAAATTATAGCTACTTTATATGCAAAAATTATAGCTACTTTATAAAATATCGGTTAAACATTTATATGTTATAGGCACATAAACTAGTTTTAAACTTCAGTATTTTCATATTTACGTTACTAATATGATACAACTATTAAAAATAACATGTCTTTTTACCACCAAACTCTATGATTTTTATGTGTAATTGTATGTCATAAATATTATGTCAAAAAACATTGTAGTATTCCTAAGGATTTATACTATACATGTGTATGTACAAAGTTTATACTAGAAACATACTTTCTTATAAAAGCTAGTGCTTTATACTATACATGCATATCAACTATGCTCGACTTTTATAAACTCTATACTAGAACTTATCTACTTTTAAGTTAGGGATGAGAGCTATTCATACATTAGTTAAGGACTTTACAGTGGGACGCTATTCATTAGCTAAAGTCTAAACATTTAGCATACCCACACTATTATTAACGTTAATATTCGGAGTGAGATACATGTGTATAAATGTAACACTCCATTTAAAATAGAGTAATAAAATAATAAATCCGAAACCCCAAGATGTAAATTTATATTTTATATTATTTTAAATGGCCCTAAATCCATAATATTTAGTGGGTGTTGGTCTCGGGAAGTCAAACGATATAATTTAGACCTTTGGGGTTAAAAGTGTAAGTTCCGGATTGGTTTGTAAATATTTATGAAGACAGGGACTACTTTGGTAAATTATCGGGACCTAATTTGAAGATATTTTGGAGGCATAGGGGCTGAATGGTAATATATGGACTTCATTTGAAAACAATTGGTAGAGGAGGGGTTGTTTGGTAACAATTGAACTTAATATGAGAGGAATTAAAAGTGTTGGGGTTTAAAGGGTAAATATTGGAGTGAATTCGAAATGATTTTAGAAGGGAGGGACCATTGTTGTCATTATGGGATTAAGTTTCTTGAGACGCGGGTATATAACCCATCACCACCCTCTCGAAACCATAACCCTAATAGACTTCATCAGACGCCACGTTCTTCTCTACCTCCAGCCACCGTTATCGGCTCCGACCACCTAGCACCGTCGAACGGTTATCGTCACCGGTAATAACAAAGAACGGTGGGAACTGAGAAAAGGCGCTGCATTAGTTAAATACTGGAGAAGAATTTGACGTCGTGGTTGCCGTCGATTCGCCACTTTCCAGCCGCCGAATACCGTGTTGCACCGCTCTATCGCCACCTTCACCTGCTATTCCAGTCGAGGACGAATCCGCCAAGCTACGCCGTTTCCGTAACCCTACCGCAGAAGGCCAAGACTGCCATAGGACGCCATGACAGTGGATGACCAGAGGAAACCCGTTAGTGGACATCGTTGCACTAATTTCCGGTGGGAGTTTCCCACCCTCTTCGCCTCTTATTTTCTGCTGCATCCGCTGAAGGCGAAGCGAGAGTTCGAGCCCTACCGACGTGACCGCTAGGGTTGCTACCGTCGTCACCGTGCACCACCAGGTGGGCGGTTGCATCCGGATTTCCAAGAAAAGGCGTGTGTGGGTGTGTTTTTTTTGTTGTTGTATTTGTTTGTATGGTGTTGTTTGGCCGCAAAATAGGGAAAAGCTACTACCACCACCATGAGGTGGTGGTTGCCACCATATACCACCACCAACCACCACAAGGGTAGTTGTGTGTGTGTGTTATTTGGGATTTTGTCATTGTAAATTGTAATTAGTGACTAGTATAATCAAGAAAACTCATAACCACCACCATGAGGTGGTGGCCGCCTCCACCAGCCGCCATGTTCAGTAGCGGTGTGCTTTTACTTGTGTTTAGCTTGCTTTTGGATGCTTGGGGATAATAGGACTAGAACCATAACCACCACCTCGAGGTGATGGCCGCTGCCATGAGCCGCCGTTGACCACCACTACCCGTGGTGGTAGTGGGTGGTGTCTGACTTAGGAAAACCCTAATTAACCTAATGAAACCCTAATAGGCCTAAGGACTTAGCTTTTAGGCCTAATTGGATTGTGATGGGTTGGAAACCCTAACTTTGGATATATGGGCTTTGGACTGTCAGTACCCACATTTTTAGATGACTGGATTGGAATTATGTTTTAAGCACGACCACATTATATGATTGACCCAATAGATTGGTGGACTTAGTGGATTATGTCCTTAATGGGTTAAGTAAGAAACGATTAACCCTAATCATCATTTTATGTGAAAACCCTAATCTTGCTTGGGCCTTAAGTTGGGCCTTTCTATTTTTGTGATTGGGTTATTGATGGGTCATCCAAGAATAATCATATGGATTAAGAATATATGGATGGGCCTAGGGTAAGCTGCATGTGAGGGTTTGGGCCCAACTTGGAAAGTTGGGCCATAGATGCGTCATAATTGGGTCTTGAGGATTATGAGAGGTTGGACCATTGGATTACCAAGTGGTTGGACTGGACTAAATGGTTTGTCCTTAAGATAAGCCCATGTAGTGTTTTGGGCCATGTGTTAGGCTTTGGTCCATAGTTTGACTTTTGGTCCTTTGGATTGGGCCTTGGACTGAATAAATCTAATTTAGGGGTAAAGTGGTCTTTTTACCCCAAGCATGGACTAATGGTTACGTATTGGAACCCAATTACTAATTGGGTGTCGTTTTGATGTTGACAGTTTGGGAACCTGTCAACCAGCAGCTAGAGTTTTATCTACGGGACTTTCGCAGTGCGAGGTGAGTCTCATTCCCAAACCAATGGGTCGAAGGCAACAAGGCCGACCCATTTCATGTTATGTAGTATACTAGTTGATGTAGTTATATGTGGTATGTTACTTGGTTATATGCTATATGTCATGCTATTTGTTTATGTGATACTTGTAGGAAAGACCATAGGGGGTGCCCATGACATTTGGTTGTAAAACCATGTTGGGTGCCCATGGTATTCCACATAAAAACCATGGGGGTGCCCATGGGACTTTGCTGTAAGACCATGTGGGGGTGCCCATGACGTTCCAAGTAAGACCATGGGGGTTTGCCCATGGCACTTGGCTTTAAGACCATATGGGGGTGCATATGGCGTGATAAGTAAGAACATGGGGGTGCCCATGGCACATAGGTGTAAGACCATGTGGGGGTGCCCATGGAATCCTGTAGTAAGACCATGGGGGTGTCCAAGGAATCCTTATATGTTTATATGCTTGGCTTGTGTATGCTAGTTCATTATGTGACATGTGGTACGTGAGTTGTTTATGACAGTATGTGATATGCTAGTTGTCTTTATGAGACTTGAATGGAAAACCCCAGGGGGAGCCCATGATAGTTGGATATCAGACCATGTAGGGGAGCCCATGACGTTCCTTATATGTTTATATGTATGGCTTATGTGAGCGATATGGCTCATGTGATTAATATGGCTTATGTTTTTTATGTAGCTTTTATAGCTAATATGGATTATATGATTATGTGGGGTATCCTCTGGGGAACTCACTAAGCTTCATACTTACAATTTTGTTTATGGTTTCAGGTATCATTGTTTTGGAAAGGAAGGGCTCAGCTTGATCGCAGTGCACACACCCATGTTTTCCGCAATGAATGATTTTGGGATGAACTCTGATAAATGTTTTAGTTAACAATGTTTTGAAATGTTTGGAATAAATGATACACATGTTTAGGTTATATTAAAAATGAAATTTTTACCTTGATTTTTGGGTCGTTGCAAGTTGGTATCAGAGCCTTGGTTTGAGGGATTCAGACATACTTTTGGGTGTGTCTGAACTTAAACTAAGGATCTATAATGTTTTCAAAAAGAACAATGTTTTCAAGGAAAAAGTTTTCTAAGACAAGAAAGAGTGTGGTGCATGCAGTCGGCCATGCTCAAGTAAGTTTCCCCAGAATACCCATATATGTTACATGTTATTAATTGGTTTATGAATCTGAAAATCGCATGCTAGTTAGGGCTAGGAGATATACCTTTATATGTTGTACGAGATGGTAAAATTGCATGCTAGTGCTAGGTAGTCAGCGATAGATTGACCTGGTATTGATGCTTGTAGCCTTGGAAATATTAGATGCCATGCTAGAATGAGAATGATTATTGGTATTAATAACTACTAAGTGTATGATTTTAAAATTGTATATGGTTAGGATCTTATAGCCGTAGAATAATTGAGTTAGCCTTATTTCCTATTCCTTGTCTGGTTGTGGTCCTAGGCTAGAGTCTATTATTCGACAGTCTATTAGATCATGTTCTGTGTATAACTTTCATACACAAGGCAGCGGACAGTGACGCTGGATGGATGTGGATAGCATGAGTTGTGTTATGTAGACTGAATGTTCTATGACAATTCTTTGGATTGGAGTGCTACTAAATGAATGTTGCCTGCTTTGTGCTTTGTGGAACTCTTGAATGATGGGAGTCAACTACTAAGTGAATTTGACAGTATTTAGAGGTAGATGGTTGGCATCATAAGGAGTTCTTTAGCAACTGATGGCAGGGTGAGGTTGGGAACCTAGGAAAGCCTAGGATATGCTCAAGTGAGTTCATGGGGTGGTTCGGTGAGGTTGGGAACCTAGGGGGAGTGTATGAGTTGTTTGGTTGGTATTATGTTGTTGTTTAGCGGATATTTGGTGCACCAGTGGAGTATGTGACTTAGAGGATCCAAGAGGATTGCTGAGGAGAGTATGGATAGGTGTGGAAGGTAGTATGTGACCGTAATATTAAAAGCACAGGATCTTAGGGATGAAAGTGGGTCCAAACCCGGACCGGATGTACCCGGACCCGGAAAACTCGGAACCGGTTAACGGGATTTTGTAGAACTGGGAACCGGACCGGTATATAGGAATCAGATCTGGTTCGGTTCCGGGTATGGTTCCAGGTAAAGTGGGTTTAGAACCGGAAAACCCGGAAACAACAAAGTGGGTAGTTTGGAACTGGATAAAGTGGGTTTAGAACCAGAAAACCCGAAAGAATCGGAATTTTTTGGTAATTACTTACTACTTAGTGGGTTGAACTTTGAAAATTTTCATATTGATATCCCGACGTTGGGCGATTGTAACTCATTGAATATGAAACCAAAATTAACAAAATTATAGTCTAAAATCATGTAAAAACTCTAAAATAAACTCTAGAAAAAACCGCATGTCAATCCGACTTTAAAAGAATGTGATATGCATGTTTTAACATTTTCACATAATACAAAGTACAAAAACAAATAGCTGAAAAGTTCAAAATTTTCAGTTTTGATATCCTAACTTCGGAGGACTGTAAATCATTGAATGTTAAACAAAAAATGACAAAATTATAGTCTAACGTCATGTACAAACAGTAAACTACATGTTGGAAAAAACCACACGTCAATTCGACTTCAAACGAATTAGATATACATGTTTTAAAACTTTCACCGAATACAAAAAAACTGAAAAATAAAAAACTTCTAGCTTTGATATATCGAATTTGGGGGACTATAAGTCAATGAATATAAAACTAAAAATGACAAATTTATAGTCTAAAATCATTTACAAACTCTAAATTACATGTTGGAAAAAACCATATGTCAATCGGAGTTAAAACGAATGAGATATGCATCTTTTAAACGTTTCACAAAAAACCAGTTCCGGCCCTGAAAGTGGTTCCGGTTCCAGTTTTTAGACCCGGTTTAGCTGCACCCGATAAACCCAAACCCGGATTACCCGGATCCCGGATAAAGCCAATTTTTAAATCCGGAACCGGAACCAATTCTATATATTCCGGTTCTAACGGTTCCGGTTCTGGTCTGGTTTTCCGCTTCTAAATGTCATCCTTACAGGATCCATACTCGAATCGGTGAGAGTCTTGCAGAATCTAAGACGCTTACGGGAAGGAGAATTTTTAGTTATGCCCTGAGAGTAGGGATAGCTGCTTTGCCATACAGGGATGAGCACACATCAGGAAGGACAAGAGTTTGGTCCCGACTCTGGTGGTGAGCCAGTTAGTGGAAGAACTACCAGGGTTTTGAGTTCGCCTTGGATCTATTGTATCGGACAGATAGGAGTGATTGTGCAATCTGCTGCACATTCGTGATTAGAGACTATGTCTTGGGGGTAGTTAGTAACCGGTTTAGGGAAGAGGTTGCTTCAGCTACAACAGTTCAGCCGTGAATGATTGAGTTGGTGAGTGTGCAAGGGTGCGAAACCCTGATTGATATGATTTTTAGAGCGCGAGAGTAGGGATTGATTTGGAGCACATTGGGAATAGGGGACCAGATTGGGTGCCTATATTGAAGGGTCCTAGAAATGGACCCAAGAGTTAGAGTTAGCTTTTGAGAGGCCAGCTGGGGCGAATTCAGTGCAGTTCTTGCAAAAACTGCAAGAGGGAGCTTTTCGTTTTAAGGGTTTTAGTAAGTGTATCTCTGGGTTTGTTTCCCTGCTTGTGTTGGGGTTATACCTTCAAACATTGTCATATGTAATTTGTATACCTTGAGTTACGGGGTGGTTAGTGAAAAGTGGTTTCCCTCTTTGCTGGTTTGGAGCATTCAATGTTATCTGGGTCTATGGTTGAGATTGGTTCAGAGACATGATGCGGAAGGTCTACGGTCAGGATTGGTGACTCAACCATTATGCTTGGGTTGGCTTTTGGAAGCACCAGGGGAAGTGGTCTACTGTTGAGGCTTTGGTCTG
Organism: Lactuca saligna; assembly: GCF_052625555.1. NCBI lineage: Eukaryota > Viridiplantae > Streptophyta > Magnoliopsida > Asterales > Asteraceae > Lactuca > Lactuca saligna. The sequence continues at coordinate 182,830,459 of NC_136424.1, read as the reverse complement.
GGCATTAGTTATTTGGACTTCAAGATATAAGTTTGGCATCATTTCAAGGCGTCTAAGATTATTAGTTTCACTAGGATTCAGGAAGTGTTTGTCTGATCTTTAGGAGTTGTGTGGTCTTTTAGGGTTTCGGCCAGTAATAGAACACTAGCACGGGTAAGCAGCATGTTGTCAACAGTTTGGTTAGTAAAGAGCAAAAAGGATTGGGAATCCTTCAAATCTCAAGTATTGCAAAGACTTAGTCAAATATAAGTGGGGGAGAATTGTGCTGGTATTCAGGGCAGGGGTAGGTATGAGACCGGGATGGATTTCTCATCCCCATCGAGGAAAATGGTGGCCAAAGTAGCTATTTGGTAGGAGGGTTGTGTGAGTTTGGAGTTCGGTAAAACTCCCCGTCATGTAAATTGCATCTTCTTGGGGGATTGATAACAGAATTTGGAAAAGCAGGTCGGGGCTCAGTCATGAATTGAGTTCAGTTCGGGTGTTCGGTCGAGTACGTGCTTGACTCTGTATGCATTTCAAATTGATAGATTAGGGATAAGGCATTGGACTACGTTTGTGTTACGATGAAAGTGTTGTAAGACTATAGGGGAGCCGTAGCATTCACTAATGGTCAGTTGGGGTGAAAGTTTTGTAAGACTACGTGGGAGCCATATCATTCACTAATGGTCATTTAGGATGAAATTGTTATAAGACTATAAGGGAGCTGTATCATTCACTCATGGTCAGTAGGGTGAAAGTCTTGTAAGACTATTGGGGAGCCGTAGAATTCACTAGTAGTCAGATAGTGTGGAGAATGTTTTAAGACCGCGGGGAAGTCGTAGAAATCACAAGCGGTCATAAAGTATGGAAGTGTAGAAAGACTACAGGGTATCTGTGACATTCACAGATTCATTCGGATGACTTAGGTTGGTGCGGGCCAGTTCGCAAGGTTGTGAGTAGGCCACAACATAATTGGAATCAGGGAACGGTATGTCGAAGGAGAACGGGTATGATGTAAGAGTATAGTTATTCTGGTAGCATTCACCTTTTTGCGTCGGATTCAATGGCGACCGGTTTTCAGCCTAACATGATCTGATAGATCAAATGGATGGAAGGAACCATGAGTGGTTGTATAGATAAGGTTGTTAGTGTTAGAAAATGTATCATTTGGAGTTCTCATGAAACTTCTACGTCTGTTTTTGGCCCAACAATTGGTTATGTGTTCGATGTTTCGAGTAGTTGACAGATACGGTGAGATTAGAGAGGTCTCAACTGCATTCAAAAAGCAACTAGTGGTAGCAAAAAGAGTTGAAGTGGGTTTAGTGACTTGGGATCAGTGTATGGAGTTGACTGTCATTCGGGGCATATACTAAGTTGGTCCTAAATAATATCAAAAGTTGAATAGCCAGTTGAGAGATAAGTGCAGAGAACTCGGTAATGATTTGATGTGGGCGGTCTGTTTAGGAGACAGACCATCTCGAGACTTCAGATTTCACATGGAGCAGATATGATTAGGTTGCAATGAATTCTTTAACCTCGAAATTTAGAACCCTACATGTAACAACCCGAAATTTCCGCTTCATTTTAATGTAACTTTTTCATAAATCAACTCGCGCAACCGATCGTCGTTCCGATTTCCGATTTCCGATTTCTCTGTTTAATTTAGTCATTAATTAGTACACATTTAAAATGACTTAATGGGTGTCTTAATACATTTAGAAATCATTTTAACACTCAACTTTAGTGATCGGAATAATTCTAAAATTTACCGTAACGGGTTACGGTAACTCAATCGGGTACGACCAAAAACCCCGTCTAACGCCGGTATCGGGTAAAATTCCACCGTGTCCAAAACTTAAACACTATATAAACGTGTTTAGGACTTCATTTGAAGCCTTTGGACAAATTATCACTAAACATTACCCACCTCTCTCCTAATCCAAGTTTAAGGGATCAAAACTCAAAATTAAGGCTTCTAATCTCTAAGGTACCTTCCTAGCCTTAATCTCTAACATATTTGGCATCCAAATTCGAGTTCAAATCATGAATTAGGCCAACATTCATGAGTTTACGGCCATGGAACATTCATGGGCCGTAAACTCATATTTCAAGGGTTTTTAAGCCCTAAAACCCTTCCTTTGCGTAGTTGGACACTAGATATGACTTAAGGGCTTAAAGGGAAGAACTTATAACATGTAGAACATGGATTTAGAGGGACAAAAGTGATTTTACGGCCAAGGAACATTCTTAGGCCGTAAACTCATATACAAGGGGTATTTAAGCCAATTAACCCTTCCAAAACCTAGTTGGGACTTAGACATGAACCATGGACTTGCTAATCTAGACTTGGAACACTTTAAACTTGATTTTTGAGTAATAAAGAAGAGTTTACGGCCAAGACATACTCTTGGGCCGTAAACTCCTCTAAAAGGGTGATTTAAGGCCTTTAAACATGTTCAAATGCTTCCAAACTCAATCTATGGCTTTGTGGTAAAATCTAGATGCATCTAAAAATGGTTTAAAGGATTGAAACACAACAAAAGTATGATTTATGAGAGTTTACGGCCTAGGAACATACTCTTGGCCGTAAACTCATAAAACAATGTTTAAGATGCATCAAACACACCCAAATGGCTTGTACAAATTTCTAGAATCACATGTGATTGTTTTAAACACCAAAAACTATCTTTTTCAATGATAAAAGAGAGTTTTCGGCCTTAGAACATACCTCTAGGCCGTAAACTCCAACAAATGTCTTAATTGATGTTCTAAATTCATAACAATGCTTAGAAAATTAGTTTGAATCACATGTGATTGCCCTAAGTAGCTTAAATCAATTATTCTTAGCCATTGTGAGTTTACGGCCATAAACTCTATGAGTGTGGCCGTAAACTCATGTTTTAAATGTTTTAAATCCATTTCAAGTGTTCCAAGGTGTTTAGATAATCATTTCTAGCAATCCCTAAATCCATTTGAGCCCTTAAAAACACCAAAACCTCACCCACATGAGTTTACGGCCGTAAACTCATGTATGTGGGTGTTCCAATGTTGTAAACTCTTTAAAATGTTTACTTATGGGGAGTAAACTCAAGTCCCAAGTCCCTTGTGTCATTACAAATCCAAAGATGTCACCCGGGTCACTCTAAACGCTCGTTTTGAGGTGTTTAACCTCATTGGAGTGTAATGTTCCATATGATTAGTGAATGTATCTCTAATTGTATATATATGGACATTATATCATTTTACATAGGGTCATCGCGAGTAATCAAACCCCGAACTGACGTCTAGCATTCAAAACCGACACGTTTCCGAGTCCGGTGAGTTCATACCCCTACCCTTTTTCACTGTTTTCACTGTTTTCAGGGGGGGGGGGGGGAACACAAGCAAAGTACAAGGGAATTCTTGTACTCATAACATGTTTTCAAATGTGTGTTTCATATTCTTATGCTTTTATAACTGATAACTACAACTGATAACAGATCGAACATACAGATCACGTAACATATATTTGTGAAATAAGTCTTTAAACTAGTATGTTTTACATGTATTTCACAAATGGCTTTCCACATTTTATCAGTTAAAAGCATGACATTAAAATATTTGAATATAATACCTGTACACTGTTTTGTCCTCGGTAACACTCCACGCACATACGCGAGTGGAGGACTTTCATATTATTACTAGTAAATTTGTTATTCCGGTACGATTGGAGACACGTCCTCGGAGAACACTCCACCTGGATTACGCGAGTGGAGGACTACACCCATAACCAGAATCTCTGGTATTTAGAGAGCGTGACTTGAGTGTATAGATCTATACGGGGCTGACTACCCCACACCTGGCTGCTAGCTACAGCCGAACCGAAATGGTTCAAGGGTGACGAAAGTCATAAGTATGTGGATGACTTATTGCCACATGTGGGCTACTTATTGCCACAGGTTTCAGTCTATTGTATGGTTAGGAAACTCGCAATTAGGATAACATAGATTTACTTACAGTAATAATGGATTACTTTATACATCGTTTACATCTTTTACATCTTTTACTTACTGTAACTAACATTCAGGAAGGTACGGGACCTTCCTGGGGAAAACATGGAATCTAATCACGATTACATCTTTTATATCTTTCACATCGTTTACATAAGATACATACATGCAGGAAAGCATGGGGCTTTCCTGCGTAACACTTACATAACTAGAAAGAGTCACAGAATGGATAACATTACATCTTTTACAATTAGTAACATACAATAAGGAAAGTATGGGACTTTCCTGGTAACACATGATAAGTAAACAGAACAGTTTAACCAGTCAGATAACCAACTATACATTTTCACATGAGTAAACATGTTTTCAGTGTACAAACTTACTATACTTTACATTTGTGAAACAATAACCAACTTTTAAGAAAATACGGGATTTTCTTGGTGTACATAACATTTCAGAAACAGAAAGGAAACCGATACATTTTCGTAAAACAAAACCGCTTATGAACTCACCAGCTTTATGCTGATTTTCAAACCGCTTGTGTTCTCAGGTCAGCGTTAAAACAGGTACCCGAAGATCCTTTTGCATGAAGACGTTTACATGAAGACCCGTTATATTTTGTCTATATATACTATGTATCACAACTGTACAAACTTTACTTTTGAAACAATTGTAAAACTGTTATTATGTAATGTAATGCTTGTTTTACTTTACTTACTATGTATATTGGATTTGATACTCAACACGGTAGTCAACCCCGGAAATGTATTCCGCCTTCGGTTTTCGGGGTGTGACAGATTGGTATCAGAGCCCTTGTTTATAGTGAATAAAGTATACCAAACCTTACATGGTATAAAACTATAAACACTAAAGGGCCTAAGTGCTCTGAATTAAAAGTATCTTCAAAATATAAGTATTTTCAAAAGTATACAAGTATACCGAACCGTCGCCATCCGTAACCACAAGTAGAACGGAACATAAGTAAATGGGTGTTGTGTACTACGGTTAAACTTGGGCAGTTATGTAGTCGTGTCTAGGGTCAATATAGCCTGGCCAACTATATTCATTCGAGACACGGCCAACATGTGCTTGGGAGTGACTGTGGTATGTGACATGCCTAAAACTTACCCTAATATCCCAAACATCGAATCATTGTCGTAAACAACTCATGAAATACTATGGGAGTATTTCTCGACCTCGATCCTCTATAATAATCCTCATTCGAGTAGTTCTCTGTGATCACTCTTAGTGATAAATTATCTGTTCGATAACTCTTTCCTGCTTTATCTCTTACTCGAATCATATAACTATCATATCTATCGATTCAATGTAGAGGACTTACCATCCTCTTTTCCTTGATCTTATTAGATCAAGATGCCTCCCCGAAAGAGACCTAGCTCAAAGAATGACAATAATCCTTCCTCGCCGCCACCTCCTCCTCAGTTTGACCTAGCATTAGTTCAGACAATGATGACAGCTGCAATGGTAGCAGCTATGTCACAAATGAACCCTAGTGGTTCGGGTGGTGGTACTCAATCTCAAAACCCTGAGGGTAGCCAGGGACACCAAAGAGGGGGTTCCTATAAGGATTTCATGAATGCGAAACCAACATCCTTTAATGGCGCTGGAGGTGTCATTTCTTTATCTCGATGGTTCGAGAAAATCGAGTCCATCTTTGAAATCTGTGCTTGTGCGGAATCCGATAAAGTCAAATTTGCAGCCTGTACCTTCGCGGATAAAGCTTTGACTTGGTGGAATGGACGAGTCAAATCTCTGACCTTACCCACAGCCAATGCCATGGGCTGGGAAGCCATGAAGGAACTTCTCATTGCTGAGTATTGCCCCCGTGGTGAAATGCAGAAATTAGAGCACGAGCTCTGGAACCTGAAGATGAAAGGTTCCGACATTGCTGCATATACTTCCCGATTTGATGATCTCGCACTTCTCTGCCCGGGGTTAGTCACTCCTGAAAACAAAAAGATCGAAAGGTTCGTTTGGGGATTATCTCAACCAATAAAGAGTCATGTTTTGGCTGCTCGTCCGGATACCTACGATAGTGCCAAGACCTTAGCACAAATTCTAATTGATCACAACGACGATATTAAGGAAATCACTACCACTTCTGAGCCGACTCAAAGGAGTGGTGAAAAGAGGAAATTCTGGAAGAAGAAGAAGGGTCAATCTTCTCAAGGATCATCCAAGAAACAACAGACGGTAGCAGTCCATGTTGCTACTACTACTCCTGTTGTTGCTGTTTCTGCCATGAGATCCACTGCCTCAACTCCTACCAGTAAATATGCTGGTAACCTTCCTCTGTGTGACAAGTGTAAATACCACCATCATCCTGGTCCCTGTCGAGAATTGTCTTGCACCAACTGTGGTAAGAAAGGGCACACAGTTCGGTACTGCAAAACCCCTACTAAATCAGCTAACCAATCATCGGGAGCAGGTGTTAGTCAAGCCTGCTACAACTGTGGTGAAGTTGGGCACTTTAAAAGGGATTGTCCCAAGAAGTCAACTGCTGGTAACACTAGAAGGGTCCTAACCATGGGCAAGAGGAAGCAGTTACTGATCCCACTGTTGTTTCGGGTACGTTCCTTCTCGACAATTCACATGCTAGTATTCTTTTCGATTCGGGTGCTGAAAGGAGTTTTGTTAGTCATGCATTCAAACATAATCTAAAACCAAATCCTCAACCACTAACTGAAACGTTTACCATCGAGATGGCTAATGGTCAGAAAGAAAGCGCTAACGACGTATTCATAGGTTGTACGCTTACCCTAAATGATCACTCATTTCCTATAGACCTCATGCCCGTTTCCATTAAGAGCTTTGATGTTATCGTTGGCATGGATTGGTTGAGTCCCAATCATGCTGACATTCTTTGTTACGAAAAAGCTATCCGTCTCAATCTTCCTTCGAATCAAACTCTCATAATCTATGGCGATAAACCCAGTTCCAACCTTCATATCATTTCTTGCATCAAAGCTCGAAAGATCCTTCGAAAGGAGTGTGTTGCATTCTTAGCTCATGTGATCAACGAGAAACAAGAAGTTAGAGACCTCGCGAGCATTCCCGAAGTCTGTAACTTTCCCGATGTGTTTCCCGAAGAACTTCCAGGGATTCCTCCCGAACGCCAGGTCGAATTCCGTATTGACCTAATTCCTGGAGCTACTCCCGTAGCAAAATCCCCATATCGCTTAGCTCTGGCAGAAATGCGGGAGTTATCCAGTCAACTCAATGAGTTGCTCAGTAAAGGATTCATTAAACTGAGTTCCTCACCCTGGGGAGCTCCGATTCTGTTTGTCAAAAAGAAGGATGGATCCTTTCGAATGTGTATCGACTATCGTGAACTGAACAAGTTAACCGTTAAGAACTGATATCCTCTTCCAAGAATAGACGACCTCTTCGATCAACTTCAGGGAGCCAACTACTTTTCTAAGATAGACCTTCGATCAGGGTACCATCAGTTACGAGTCCAGGAGAATGATGTTCCCAAGACAGCTTTTAGGACACGGTATGGACACTACGAGTTCGTAGTGATGCCCTTCGGTCTAACCAATGCACCGGCTGTGTTCATGGATCTGATGAACCGGGTGTGCCGTCCTTTCTTAGACAAATTCGTTATCGTATTCATTGATGACATCCTCGTATACTCCCGAAACGAAGAAGACCACAAACAACACTTGAGACTAGTGTTGGAAACTCTTAGATCCGAAAAGTTTTATGCGAAATTTTCCAAATGTGAATTCTGGATACGGAAGGTAACTTTCCTCGGTCACGTAGTAAGCGAGGAGGGTATTCATGTAGATCCTTCCAAAATTAAAGCGATAGAGAGTTGGTCGGCACCGAAAACACCCACGGAAATTCGTCAATTCTTAGGTCTCGCCGGCTACTATCGACGATTCATTCAGAACTTTTCCAAAATCGCCAAACCGTTAACCACTCTAACACAGAAAGGTGTACCCTTTTGTTGGAGTGATAAGCAAGAAACTGCATTCCAAACGTTGAAGAGAGCCTTATGCAGCGCGCCTGTTCTGTCTCTGCCTGAAGGGACAGAGGACTTCGTTGTCTATTGCGATGCGTCTAATCAAGGTTTAGGCTGTGTGCTTATGCAAAGAGGAAAGGTGATTGCCTATGCCTCTAGACAGCTGAAAGCACACGAAGTCAACTATACCACACACAACTTGGAGCTAGGAGCAGTAGTTTTCGCATTGAAGATTTGGAGACATTATCTCTACGGAACCAAGTGCACAATCTTCACTGATCACAAGAGTCTGCAGCACATCTTTAATCAAAAAGACTTAAACATGAGGCAACGACGATGGGTAGAATTACTCAGTGACTATGAGTGTGAAATCCGTTACCACCCCGGCAAGGCCAATGTGGTAGCAGATGCCCTTAGCTGAATGGATAGTACAAGCCACAAAGTGAAGAACCAGACGATGACCATCCATTCCAACTTACCTACGCAAATCCGAGAAGCTCAGTATGCAGCCCTCAAACCTGAAAACGTGTCAGATGAAACCTTGATAGGAATGGAAAAGAAACTTGAGATCAGAGGTGACGGAGTTCACCGTTTCATGAATCGAATCTGGATTCCCAAATCCGGTGGATTCAGGGAAATAGTCATGGAGGAAGCACATAGAACCAAATACTCTGTTCACCCAGGTTCGAACAAGATGTATCTGGATCTCAAGAAACAATACTGGTGGCCGAACATGAAAGCTGAGATAGCTACATTTGTGGGCAAATGTCTGACTTGCGCCAAGGTCAAAGTCGAACATCAGAAGCCTTCAGGTCTGCTTCAACAACCCGAAATTCCCGAGTGGAAATGGGAGATGATTACCATGGACTTCATCACCAAACTACCCAAGTGTTCTAGTGGGTACGACACCATTTGGGTAATTGTCGATCGTTTGACAAAATCCGCTCACTTCATCCCGATTAAAGAATCATACAAGATGGAGAGACTCGTGCGAATCTACATTCAGGAAGTAGTACGTTTTCATGGTGTACCTGTATCCATTATCTCTGATCGAGATAGTAGGTTTACCTCCAGATTCTGGCAATCTCTTCAGAAAGCCCTTAGAACCAAACTAGATATGAGCACGGCGTATCATCCTCAGACCGATGGACAGAGTGAGAGAACAATCCAAACCCTGGAGGACATGCTTCGGGCATGTGTCATTGACTTTGGAAAGTCGTGGGATACACACCTATCCTTGATCGAGTTCTCATACAACAACAGTTACCACACCAGCATTAGGGCTGCTCCGTTCGAAGCCCTATACGGTCGTAAGTGCAGATCCCCTCTGTGCTGGGCCGAGGTGGGGGATACACAGTTAGCCAGGAGTCGAGTCCCCGACAGTGCTCTCACTGGTCCTGAAATCATCCGCGAAACCACCGAAAAGATCATTCAAATCTGTAACCGACTGAAAGCCTCACGTGATCGTCAAAAGAGTTACGCTGATAATCGTCGGAAACCATTAGAATTCCAGGTTGGAGACCGTGTTCTGTTAAAAATCTCGCCCTGGAAAGGCACTGTACGCTTTGGCAAGCGTGGGAAACTTAATCCAAGGTATATTGGACCCTTTGAGATCCTCTCCAGGATTGGTCCAGTTGCCTATAAACTTCATTTACCTCACGAACTCAGTAACATTCATCCTGTCTTTCATGTTTCAAATCTTAAAAAGTGCCTATCCGATGAAACCCTAACAATTCCCTTAGACGAGATCGAGATCAATGAAAAACTCAACTTTGTGGAGGAACCGATCGAAATCATGGATCGAGAAGTCAAACGTACAAAACAAAGTCGCATCCCGTTAGTGAAGGTTCGCTGGGATGCCAAGCGGGGACCGGAATTCACTTGGGAACGGGAAGACTCAATGAAACAGAAGTATCCACAACTCTTTTCTTATCCATGATTTTTATCTTGTCTTATGTTCTAAACTTGAATTTCGGGACGAAATTCCCTTTAACGGGGGGATAATGTAACAACCCGAAATTTCCGCTTCATTTTAATGTAACTTTTTCATAAATCAACTCGCGCAACCGATCTTCGTTCCGATTTCCAATTTCCGATTTCTCCGTTTAATTTAGTCATTAATTAGTACACATTTAAAATGACTTAATGGGTGTCTTAATACATTTAGAAATCATTTTAACACTCAACTTTAGTGATCGGAATAATTCTAAAATTTACCGTATCGGGTTACGGTAAGTCAATCGGGTACGACCATAAACCCCATCTAACGCCGGTATCGGGTAAAATTCCACCGTGTCCAAAACTTAAACACTATATAAACGTGTTTAGGACTTCATTTGAAGCCTTTGGCCAAATTATCACTAAACATTACCCACCTCTCTCCTAATCCAAGTTTAAGGGATCAAAACTCAAAATTAAGGCTTCTAATCTCTAAGGTACCTTCCTAGCCTTAATCTCTAACATATTTGGCATCCAAATTCGAGTTCAAATCATGAATTAGGCCAACATTCATGAGTTTACGGCCATGGAACATTCATGGGCCGTAAACTCATATTTCAAGGGTTTTTAAGCCCTAAAACCCTTCCTTTGCATAGTTGGACACTAGATATGACTTAAGGGCTTAAAGGGAAGAACTTATAACATGTAGAACATGGATTTAAAGGGACAAAAGTGAGTTTATGGCCAAGGAACATTCTTGGGCCGTAAACTCATATACAAGGGGTATTTAAGCCAATTAACCCTTCCAAAACCTAGTTGGGACTTAGACATGAACCATGGACTTGCTAATCTAGACTTGGAACACTTTAAACTTGATTTTTGAGTAATAAAGAAGAGTTTACGGCCAAGACATACTCTTGGGCCGTAAACTCCTCTAAAAGGGTGATTTAAGGCCTTTAAACATGTTCAAATGCTTCCAAACTCAATCTATGGCTTTGTGGTAAAATCTAGATGCATCTAAAAATGGTTTAAAGGATTGAAACACAACAAAAGTATGATTTATGAGAGTTTACAGCCTAGGAACATACCCTTGGCCATAAACTCATAAAACAATGTTTAAGATGCATCAAACACACCCAAATGGCTTGTACAAATTTCTAGAATCACATGTGATTGTTTTAAACACCAAAAACTATCTTTTTCAATGATAAAAGAGAGTTTACGGCCTTAGAACATACCTCTAGGCCGTAAACTCCAACAAATGTCTTAATTGATGTTCTAAATTCATAACAATGCTTAGAAAATTAGTTTGAATCACATGTGATTGCCCTAAGTAGCTTAAATCAATTATTCTTAGCCATTGTGAGTTTACGGCCATAAACTCTATGAGTGTGGCCGTAAACTCATGTTTTAAATGTTTTAAATCCATTTCAAGTGTTCCAAGGTGTTTAGATAATCATTTCTAGCAATCCCTAAATCCATTTGAGCCCTTAAAAACACCAAAACCTCACCCACATGAGTTTACGGCCGTAAACTCATTTATGTGGGTGTTCCAATGTTGTAAACTCTTTAAAATGTTTACTTATGGGGAGTAAACTCAAGTCCCAAGTCCCTTGTGTCATTATAAATCCAAAGATGTCACCCGGGTCACTCCAAACGCTCGTTTTGAGGTGTTTAACCTCATTGGAGTGTAATGTTCCATATGATTAGTGAATGTATCTCTAATTGTATATATATGGACATTATATCATTTTACATAGGGTCATCGCGAGTAATCAAACCCCGAACTGACGTCTAGCATTCAAAACCGACACGTTTCCGAGTCCGGTGAGTTCATACCCCTACCCTTTTTCACTGTTTTCACTGTTTTCAGGGGGGGGGGGGAACACAAGCAAAGTACAAGGGAATTCTTGTACTCATAACATGTTTTCAAATGTGTGTTTCATATTCTTACGCTTTTATAACTGATAACTACAACTGATAACAGATCGAACATACAGATCACGTAACATATATTTGTGAAATAAGTCTTTAAACTAGTATGTTTTACATGTATTTCACAAATGGTTTTCCACATTTTATTAGTTAAAAGCATGACATTAAAATATTTGAATATAATACCTGTACACTGTTTTGTCCTCGGTAACACTCCACGCACATACGCGAGTGGAGGACTTTCATATTATTACTAGTAAATTTGTTATTCCGGTACGATTGGAGACACGTCCTCGGAGAACACTCCACCTGGATTACGCAAGTGGAGGACTACACCCATAACCAGAATCTCTGGTATTTAGAGAGCGTGACTTGAGTGTATAGATCTATACGGGGCTGACTACCCCACACCTGGCTGCTAGCTACAGCCGAACCGAAATGGTTCAAGGGTGACGAAAGTCATAAGTATGTGGATGACTTATTGCCACATGTGGACTACTTATTGCCACAGGTTTCAGTCTATTGTATGGTTATGGAACTCGCATATAGGATAACAGAGATTTACTTACAGTAATAATGGATTACTTTATACATCGTTTACATCTTTTACATCTTTTACTTACTGTAACTAACATTCAGGAAGGTACGGGACCTTCCTGGGGAAAACATGGAATCTAATCACGATTACATCTTTTACGTCTTTCACATCGTTTACATAAGATACATACATGCAGGAAAGCATGGAGCTTTCCTGGGTAACACTTACATAACTAGAAAGAGTCACAGAATGGATAACATTACATCTTTTACAATTAGTAACATACAATAAGGAAAGTATGGGACTTTCCTGGTAACACATGATAAGTAAACAGAACAGTTTAACCAGTCAGATAACCAACTATACATTTTCACATGAGTAAACATGTTTTCAGTGTACAAACCTACTATACTTTACATTTGTGAAACAATAACCAACTTTTAAGAAAATACGGGATTTTCTTGGTGTACATAACATTTCAGAAACAGAAAGGAAACCGATACATTTTCGTAAAACAAAACCGCTTATGAACTCACCAGCTTTAAGCTGATTTTCAAACCGCTTGTGTTCTCAGGTCAGCGTTAAAACAGGTACCCGAAGATCCTTTTGCATGAAGACGGTGTACATGAAGACCCATTATATTTTGTCTATATATACTATGTATCACAACTGTACAAACTTTACTTTTGAAACAATTGTAAAACTGTTATTATGTAATGTAATGCTTGTTTTACTTTACTTACTATGTACATTGGATTTGATACTCAACACGGTAGTCAACCCCGGAAATGTATTCCGCCTTCGGTTTTCGGGGTGTGACACTACAAGGGATGGTTTTGGTTTCCTTGGAAAGGCTATGGTATGCTCAGGATTCTGGCCATGTCGTTCAAGTTGTCGTGCGTGTAAGGGTTGGTATGGAATGATTTTTAGGAAGAAATCTAATTTACGTGGGTTAGAGTTGAAAATTTATATTTTATATTATTTTTAAATGGCTCTTAAATCCATAATATTTAGCGTGGTGTTGGTCTCGGCAAGTCAAACAATATAGTTTAGACGTTCGGGGGTTAAAAATGTAAGTTCCAGATCACTTTTGTAAATATTTATGAAGGTAGGGAGTACTTGGTAAATTATTGGAACCTAATTTGAAGATATTTTGGAGGCTTAGGGGATGAATGGTAACATATGGACTTCATTTGAAAACAATTGGTAGAGGAGGGGCTGTTTGGTAGCTGTTGGACTTAATATGAGAGGAATTATGAGAGTTGGGGTTTAAAGGGTAAATATTGTAGTGAGTTCGAAATGATTGTATAAGGGAGGGACCATTGTTGTCATTATGGGATTAAGTTTCTTGAGACACGAGTATATAACCCGTCACCACCCTCTCGAAACCCTAACCCTAAGAGACTTCGTCAGCTTCCACCTTCTTCTTTACCTCCAGCCGCCGCTTCCGACCACCTAGCACCGTCGAATGGCTCTCGTCACCGGCAATAACGAAGACCGGTAGGAAACGAGAAAAGGCGTTGGATTAGTTGAAGACCAGAGAAGAAGATGACATCGTGGTTGTCGCCGATTCGTGACTTTGCAGCCGCCCAATATCGTATTGCGCAACTCTGTCGCCACCTTCACCTGCTATTTCAGTCGAGGACGTCTTCACCAAACTCCACCGTTGCCATAACCTTAATACTGAAGGCCAAGAATGCCAAGGGATGCCATGGTAGTGGATGACTAGAGGAAACCTGTTAGTGGACTTCGTTGTGCTAATTTCTGGTGGGACTATCCCACCCACTTCACCTCTTCTTTTTTGTTGCATCCACTACCGGCGAAGAGAGAGTTCGAGCCCCACCGCCGTGACCGCTAGGGCTACTACTGCCGTCACCGTGCATCACCAGGTGGGTGGTTGGGTCCACATTTCCGAGCAAGGGCATGTGTGGGTGTGTTTTTGTTGTTTGAGTGTTTGTTTGTATGGTGTTGTTTGGCCGGAAAATCAGGAAAAGCTACTACAATCACCGTAAGGTGGTGGCTGCCACTGTGTACCACCACTGACCACCACAAGGGTAGTTGTGTGTGTGTTCATCTTAGCGTGTGTGTGTTATTTGGGATTTTGGCATTGTAAATTGTAATTAGTGACTAGTATAATCAAGAACACTCATAACCACCACCGTGAGGTGGTGGCTGCCGCCTTTCCGCTGCCACCAGTTGTTGTGTTGGGTGGCGGCGTGCTTTTACTTATGTTTAGCTTGATTTTGGTTGCTTGGGCATAATGGGACTAGAACCATAACCACCCCCGTGAGTCGCCATTGACCACCACTACCCGAGGTGGTAGTGAGTGGTGCCCGACTTAGGAAAACCTTAATTGACCTAATGAAACCCTAATGGGCTTAAGCACTTAGCTTTTAGGCCTAATTGGATTGTGATGGGTTGGAAACCCTAATTAGGGTTTAGAATACGATAAATTTTGATGTATGGGCTTTAGACTGTCAGTATCCGCATTTTTAGATGACTGGATTGATATTATGTATTAAGCCCATCCACATTATATGATTGACCCAATAGATTGATGAACTTAATAGATTAAGTCCTTCACGGGTTAAGTAAAGAAAACATAACCCTAATCGTCATTTTATGTGAAAACCCTAATCATGCTTGGTCCTTAAGTTAGGACATTCTATTGGGTTTTGGTGCTTGGGCTATTGATGGGGCATCCAAGAATAATCATATGGAATACGATCATATATATGGGCCTTAGGGTAAGGTCCATGTAAGGATTTAGTGTTGGATTAATGTCTAAATACATAACTATTTTGGTATGTACTTGACCCGATGGTGCATGTTCTTTTGGGTTGCCTTCACCAAAGCAACTTGATAGGATGAATTATGGAGAGAGAAGATTAATTATGATTTATTAATATATTATGAGAATAATATATTAAAGGAGAAATCATATTGTTTAATTATTATTACTCAAGAATTAATAAGAATTAACTTTGTGGCTAAAAGACATTAATTAAATGAAGGGGACTAGAACTGTCAATTGTGTGATAGTTGAATATTAGGCTAATGGACTCCATATAGGATGGAGTGGACGAATTCTATGGGGGAAACCCATTAGAAATCGTCCAAGGCCTCTAAAGGGGGAGTCCATGGGTTACTTAGGGCCGAAGCATCCAAATTAGGGTTTCCTTGTTAGATAACCCTAATAGCCTCACTATTTAAAGGACCCTTGAGACTCAAAAACGTGGTGAACTTATTTCTTATGGTTCCACATGTTTTGGGCAGCCTCCCTCCCCTTGTTCTTCATCCTCTTACTCTTGGTGTTTGTGAACCATTAGAGGAGTGACATTTGTGACTCTAAGCTTTCTAAAGTCATTACAAGGAGGATTTGGGATTGTTATTGCTACATAACAATCAAGGTAAGATCTAAAAACCCTTTCATATACTAATATGATTAATTTTATGCTAGATCTACGGTTTAAAGTCTTGGATGAATTGCATGGACAATAGAGAAACCTAGATCCAAGCATTAGGGTTTGTATGAGCACATAGGATGTCCTTATGGCTAAAAACCAATAGTAGTATCAGAGCCTATATTGGTTTCTATTGTATTGATGCCTTGGTTATTTGTTTAAGCTTCAAAAATTGATTTTTTTAGTCCCCTATCTGATGAACTCGGCGAGTTCCAATGTGGACTCGGCGAGTTGCTTCAACTCGGCGAGTCCATAGAGGAACTCAGCGAGTTCGAGCGTCAGAAAGAGGGAATTTCGGGATTTCTTGCTGTTTTGCTTGAGGATACTTGCCTTAATTTGTTTGGATCTTTAATATTCGAATTTTATCTTATATTTGAGAATATCCTTGATTAAGAAAAAGATAATTACCAATTGATTAGATAATAACTTCCTTATATGATTAAAGATTGATTATTTGTATTAATTAGGTAACTTATCTTGCAAGAAATTGAAATTAGGTCAAATTTAGATAATCATTAAAATAATTGTTTAATTTAAATTATATGCTATTTGATCCTTGATGTTTTGAAATGTTTCAAAACTTGCCCTCAAGTTTTGGAGTTTAAAAGTTGATTAATAGTTTAATTTAGAAATATTAAATTCTAAAACCCTAGTATTGTTTTGAAAAGTTCAAATCACACCTTTATGGTTTGATTCATTAATTAAGGTATAAAATTAAAGGAGATTTAATAAATCCATAAAGTTTAAGTTTTCACTTTTAGTTAAATTAAAAGTGTAATTTATTAAATTAGACCACCTAGTATTTTAAAAGTGTAAAATACACCTTATAATATATATAACATTAAAAGTCTAATATTATATATATGTATGAGTAAAAGTCAGTGTTACCGTTAGTAGGCCTGATTCACAAAGCTGGTTTATAAGGGGTGTTTAAGGGAATTGCCTATAAAATGGAGATTGAATGGGTATCCACTCTTACCCACCGCACTCTTGACTTGTGGAGGGTCGTTAGCTGAACGAGTAGGATAGGGCAAACCCTTTCCATTAATAGTATAATCAAGTATAAAGTAACTAAATGTTTTATACAAAATTCCCAATCTTAGTTACTTTAGTCAAAAGTGAATTGATGAAATTCCATGAAATTACACTTTGTGCCCTTGCGAAGACGTTAGTGGAGCATGTGTCCTCGGGACTACCAGTAGCATCGGTTGTTGAATCTCGTGACCGGCACACAAAATGGTTCTAAGCAAAGGTAGCAAAGGGTGACTCAATGTTTGTCATAGTTCGGTGGAGCTTGTGTGGTTAACCGGCACATCGAATAGATGATTGTAACATGTGGGGGCACCATGTAAATTTGCATGGTTATTCACACCTGCTTTGTGATCCTCGGTATCCCAGTCACAAACTAGAGGGGCATATCGAGATTTAAACATGCCATTGAAAAGTTCAATGAATCTCAAAAGATCTAGGAATTTTCAATAGATTTAAACTTCAATTTCTTTTTCGTTTTTCATGGTGGAAATTGGTAAATCGTCATTTACCTACCTTCAAATATTTTGCAACTAGATTACGGCATCCCTTTTCTAGGTTGTAGTGTATTGTGTTGGATCCTAGCCTCGATGTTTCATTTGGGTGTCACATCGACGATTCTAATCAACTAACTTGAATTTGTTTTCTCCCGTTTTGTAGATGTCTAAGTATGACAACTATGGTATTCCCAAATCCCATGAAACAAGCTTTCCACATGAAGATGATATTCCACGATTCGATCGAGGAACAAGAGATCATGCTTCACTTCCTCCACCTCCTCCAATTATTCTCCCTAACCCACAAGTTCGAAGGCTTGAAAAGTTCAAGCTCACTCAAGCCCTTTTGGCAAGTAAACATGAAGAAGGAAAGTCGGTGTGCTCACACATCCTAGAGACGAAGTCACACATTGATAGGTTAAGAATGTTGGGATCCGTTGTCTGTGAGGAGCCGGCTATTGACTGGGTCTTCAGTCACTTCTTAACTCGTATAGTGAGTTTGTAAGGGAGTACTATAGGATGAACCACGATGTGACCCTTATAGATCTCACCTACATGCTTATTGCTGCTGAATCAGCAATGGTTAGGCGTAGTGGAAAAGCAAAATTCATTGGTGAATATGCCTTCGAGACCTCTATGGATATAGGCAATGGCAACAAAAGGCATGCCATGATCGAAAAGTCTGATCATAAGAGAAAGGCAAAGTCTGAAATAGTTCCTATGTGCTGTTCCAAAAGAGTCAATTTGCTTTTATTGCCAAGAGAAGGGGAATTGGAGATGAAGCTTCCCTATTTACCTAAGAGATCTAAGAGATGGGAGAGTCAAAATGTATGGCTCTACTTTCAATAAAACCCATTAACCAACTCTTTTAAGTTCCTATTCTAGATTCTTAATACATGATGTGATAAGATTACAATTGATATTTTATAGGATCAAAGAAAAGGAAGGAAGCTTAAGGGAAGAAGTGAGCGGAATCTAATCGTGAAGAAATGGATTTCGATCGCATTGCTTGAAGATTGGATTCTTGAGCTACTACTTAGAGTTAGAAAAGATTGCTAAGAAATATGTATTAACATAGTTTTTTGATGAATTGCATTGTAAGGACAAATTTTTCCGCAATAAAATAAAATTTTGTTTTTATATTATATATTTATCCTTACAATGGCATGCATAAAAATTTGATGTTTGAAGATTTATATTTTTAGCAATAATGGATTTGATTCTTAATTATGTTATTTGTTAAAAGGTCATGAATTTACCAAATAGGGAAAGTTCCTCATCGCCCAAGTTTCAATTGGATAGAAACTTGGAATCATACAACAAGTATTGCATGATGAATGAGAAGTTTCATATTTGAAACTTAGACTAATTCGTTGACAAAGTGTCAAGTGAAGGACTAAGAGATCAAGTACACAAGGTTGTGTGTTGATCAAGCCCACCACAAGAGTGACAAATATATTCGTCATGATTTACTAAAGGTTTAGTGGTTATTATTATACTTATAAGATTAAGTGTAATTCCGAGTTGAATTGAAATAGTTTAAATCAATAGCAGAACGAATAAGAAGAATCAAGTAGGCAGAAAGATAAAAGTTTCTCTATTCTAAGAAGAAGGGAGAGTACCTTTTATTATGTTTATGATAGGTCTTAATGATTAAGAACCATATCTCAATTGATCCTCTAAATGAGTCTTTGTGCAATTGTATGTCTGAGAAGAGGAATCAAGAATTGAAGAAATGGTTAAATCAAGAAGTCAATCATACTTCGTTCCAAAAAAAAATCTTAGAGTTAAGATTGTGAAATTGAGTGAAAAGTCTTAAGAAGGTTTATAACAATCATCAAATTTGGAAAGTTGGGATGTGTTGGATAAGACAAAGACCAAATAGGACTAATTTTATAAAGTGTTCTGTCTTGATAGAAGCTACACTAACTCTTGAATATTTGTTTTCAAGAAATGTTTATTGACAAGAGAATCTTATATGTCAAGGAGTTAGTGCGGGTCTTAATGGTCTTGAAAAGGTTCAAGAACAAATCAAAATAAACCTTATCGAACATCACTGGCACATGACTTGAGGTTTACAACCTATCGTGTTGACACTATCTTGTTTCTGTGCCGTTCCAATTTAGTTAATTATGCATGTAAATTCTATGAGTTCTCATTTGAAAGAAATAAAAGTCTAGCACCTTGATCAATGAAAAGTACATGGTGGGCAACCGTGTACTTGGAAGACAAGAGATCAAGATTGAGAAGGTTCAGTCCATATGAGTTTGAATTTGTCATAAACTTTGGTTTTGACAAATTCACATGGATAGGAACACATAAACCATTAAAATCTTAGTGTCATAAGATTTCCTCCTTCATGAAGATGACTGTGAGGAAATGCTTTCACTATAAGAGATTTTATGAAGATAGTGATTGTGAAATTGTATTCTCAAATTCGATTATGGTTACGGTATCCCTTTCCATGATTCGAATTGTGAGATTTGGCAATTAGTTTGAATTGTTTAGACACACATATGAGCTATCTTAGACAAAGGTGTATGAGATTAAGAAGCTTAGATAAAATATTATCAAAGCATTAAGTATTAGAAATATGAACTTATTAAATTCAATAGGTATTGTTTTTCTGGAAGTTAAGCTGTTTTCTAAATACATGTCAAAGCTAGTGGGAGCATAAGTGTTATGCTTATATGATAATAATCATCATGACAGTGGGAGCATAAATATTATGCTTGTATGATTATTAAGGCAAGTATTGCAAGTTAGCAATATTAATTATAGAAAACAAGAGTTATACTTTGCAAAGTAGTAAGGGTTGAAAAGTTGTTTTGCTATAATTAAGGGAGAGAATATTGTACTTCGTTTCAATATCTAAAGCTTAGATTGAGAAATTTTTATAAATTTAGTCAAAGGATACATAGTGTGTTCTTAAATTTCGATTATGATTACGGTATCCCTCTTCATAGTTCGAATTGTAAGAATGAGACACATAAAATATTATGGCAGAGGTTGATAAAGTATCATATCTTTATGTAAGACATTATGCATCGTGTCCCATATGCTTCAGGTATAGGATTGATTGCCAGTGCTATTATATTTGACCTTTCTAAAATTTTCCAAATGTATAGTGCATTAAGAGGGAAAAAGGACAAGAATCGGTTTTTGACTAAGATAACTAAACAACTATCAAAGGACGATCCAAAGCTTGCTGAGGATTGGTCTCTTATGATTAGTTGGAAGTATGGTATTGAATGGAACATATCGACATTATTATGAACAGATAAGATTCTATTAAGAATGAGTTGTCATGTGGAAAAATATGGAATTGTTTCCATATTGGGAGTTGGATATTGAGAATCTATGTCTAGATTAGAAACATTTATGCAAGAAGGATGTTCAAAGGAATGTACTTTGAGTGAGAGACATCATATCTATAGAATTGTTTCTGATAGAGACTAGCCACGTCTTGATTATTTTGAGCTATGACTTTACGAAAGAATCATTGCATAAAATGTTAGAATGTAGCATAAGTAACAAGAATTTGATATTCTTATACTTATGATAAGGATTGGGAGTTGTGAAATTGAGTATAATTGTAAATGTGTTCATTTGATCTATTTCACAAAGTAATGACCGTAGATAAACATTGTGTGCGTGTTGAGAGCATGGGACAAGTGTAGTTATAATTCAAGTAAGAAGTTGATTACCTGAAACAACAAATAATGAGTAATCGATATGGTGATAAGTAAAAGGTGTTTTATTTATACTCAAAGGTTTGGGGCCATATGGGATTAGTATTATTCTTGTATTTCGCTTTGCATGTTTTGACTTCCTGAATAATTTAATTGGTTCAGAACAGTCAAATTATTCGAACGGGCCACAGTCGTTCATATGTTGAAAGTAGGTATGATTGAAGACTGTCATGAATTGGTGTGTGGATTGTCTAAAGAGTATTACACATAAGCAAATGGTTGCTGTAACGTTGATGAGTGCTTATGAATATGCTTTGAGCATTGTATTAAACCGACCCTCACTTGGATCACTTCATGGATTTTTATCACGAGTGATTAGTGAGACGATAACATCTTATATTCTTGAAACCAAGATGTGTGAGTTGTATCTTGCGAATCGGTTGCACATTGATAATATGTAAACGCACCAGTAACTTGGTGTTATAAAACATATTATTGTGTGTAATTCAGTAAGTGAGTGTAGGCGAGCATTGAGTCAAGTTTTATCGGTTCCTTTTATCCAAGGTTGGATAAAAGCGATATCTTTGGGCCCCTCGATGATTTAGTAATGGCACCTAAGCGCTTGGCCGAGTCGGGACTAATTTGATGTAGTCTGTTGTCAGTCGTCATAAATCGAAATTCGGGAAATAGTTTAGAGAGAATGATTGGAATTCAAGTCTTATATCTATACGATATCTGGAATGGAGGAATATATGATCCCTTATTTAAAGGACACGCGTATCTGATAAGATCAGAGTTGACAGTGGTTTTGGAAAGCTACGATTGCAGATTAGGACCTGAAGTCATACGCATAATAGTTATTAGACTTATCCAAGTGGGAGACTGTTGGATTAGTGTCTAAATCCATAACTATTTTGGTATGTACTTGACCCGATGGTGCATGGTCCTTTTGGGTTGCCTTCACCAAAGCAACTTGATAGGATGAATTATGGAGATAGAAGATTAATTATGATTTATTAATATATTATGAGAATAATATATTAAAGGAAAAATCATATTGTTTAATTAATATTAGTCAAGAATTAATAAGAATTAACTTTGTGGCTAAAAGACATTAATTAAATGAAGGGGACTAGAACTGTCAATTGTGTGATAGTTGAATATTTGGCTAATGGACTCCATAGAGGATGGAGTGGACGAATTCTATGGGGGAAACCCATTAGAAATCGTCCAAAGCCTCTAAAGGGGGAGTCCATGGGTTACTTAGGGCCTAAGCATCCAAATTAGGGTTTCCTTGTTAGATAACCCTAATAGCCTCACTATTTAAAGGACCTTTAAGACTCAAAAATGTGGTAAACTTATTCCTTAGGGTTTCCCCATGTTTTGGGCAGCCTCCCCTCTCCTTGTTCTTCATCCTCTTACTCTTGGTGTTTGTGAACCATTATAGAAGTGACATTTGTGACTCTAAGCTTTCTAAAGTCATTACAAGGAGGATTTAGGATTGTTATTGCTACATAACAATCAAGGTAAGATCTAAAAACCCTTTCACATAGTAATATGATTAATTATATGCTAGATCTAGGGTTTAAAGTCTTGGATGAATTGCATGTACAATAGAGAAACCTATATCCAAGCATTAAGGTTTGTATAAGCACATAGGATGTCCTTATTGCCAAAATCCATCATTTAGGCCTTGAGGATTATAAAGGGTTGTACCATTGAGTACCAAGTGGTTGGACTAGACAAAATGGTTGCGCCTTAAAATAAGCCCATGTAGAGGTTTGGGCCCAATTTGTAAAATTGGGCCATGTGTTGGGCTTTTGTCCATAGTTTGACTTTTGGGCCTTTGGATTGGGCCTTGGACTGAAAAAAACTAAGTTAGGAGTAAAGTAGTCTTTTTACCCCAAGCATGGACTTATGGTTACGTATTGGAACCCATTTATTAATTGGGTGTCGTTTTGATGTTGACAGTTCGGGATCTTGTTAACCAGCAGCTAGAGTTTTATCTGCGAGGCTTCAATAGTGCGAGGTGAGTCTCCTCATCAAACCAATGGGTCGAAGGCACTAAGGCTGGCCGATTTCATGTTATGTGGTACACTAGTTGATGTAGCTATATGTGGTATGTTAGTTGGTTATATTCTATGTGCCATGCTATTTTTTATGGGATACTTGTAGGAAAGACCATGGGGGTGCCCATGGCATTTCATTGTAAGACCATGTTGGGGTGCCCATGGCGTTCCGGATAAAGACCATGGGGGTGCCCATTGCACTTAGCTGTAAGACATGTAGGGGTGCCCATGGTGTTCCTTGTAAGACCATGGGGGTGCCTATGGCACTTGGCTGTAAGACCATATGGGGGTGCTCATGACGTTCCAAGTAAGACCATGGGTGTGCCCATGGAACATAGGTGTAATACCATGTGGGGGTGCTAGTGGAATCCTGGAGTAAGACCCTGGGGGTGTCCAGGGAATCCTTATATTTTTGTATGCTTGGCTTGTGTATGCTAGTTGATTATGTGACATGTGGTACTTGAGTTGTTTATGACAATATGTGATATGCTAGTTGTCTTTGTGATACTTGCATGGAAGACCCCAGGGGGAGCCCACGGCAGTTGGATATCGGACCATGTGGGGGAGCCCATGACATTCCTCATATGTTTATATGTATGGCTTATGTGATCGATATGGGTCACGTGATTGATATGGCTTATGTGTTTTATGTAGCTCTTATAGCTAATAGGGATTATGTGATTATGTGGGGTACGCTCTGGGGAACTCACTAAGCCTCGTGGTTACAATTTTTTTTATGGTTTCAGGTATCATTGTTTTGGAAAAGAAGGCCTCAGGTTGATCTCAACGCACACACCCATGTTTTCCGCAATGAATGATTTTGGGATGAACTCTCATAAATGTTTTAATTAACAATGTTTTTGAATGTTTGGAATAAATGATATATATGTTTGGGTTATATTTAAATAAAATTTTTACCTTTGACTTTTTGGCCGTTACAATAAATCTATACATGGTTGACATCCCGACCTGTGGTTGTTAGCTACAACCTCGACCGATCAATCGAAGCAGGTGGAAAAGTGTCTATTATTGTTACTACGACGTCTATTGAACCATTGTAGTAGGGTACAGTCTGTCACATAAATCGGTTATAGAACTCACTATACACATTAACTCGAATTTATCTCTCTCTCTCTCTCTCACTCTCTCTTTCTCTCTTACTACAACTCATAAACTTGTTACTTTCAATATCGTTTTTAAGCATGGATTTACATATACCAAGACACCCTTTTGGTTTTTCAAATTTACTTAAAAAATGGTTTACTTACAAAGAAAATAGTTTTTGAACGCTTTTAAAAAGTATCATTAAAGCTGTCGGCAAAAAACCTGCAATTCTCACCAACTTTATGTTGACCCTCAAAATTACATGTATTCTCAGGAAATCAGTAACTCAAGTTTTCAGACGACAGATAGGCATGGATCTCATATAATTTAGTTTACTAGTTTTTGTTACGTCCTCCTACTTGTTTAAGGTAATTCATATATTATATTATTATCTATAAGAACCATGTCTTCAAACACCAAGATAGAATACAAATGTTGTTTTGTTAATGGTTATACTTGTGCTATATATTCAATTTACCTGTGATGCATGAACTTAGTCGCACAACCCGACATGTTCCGCCGTCTCGGCCAGAGGTGTGACAGATTGGTATCAAAGATAAATTGGCTATAGAGAACTTGTATACTCAAAACAGGAAATACAACTATAGCAACAGGCTCCTATTAAAAGTATTATTATTAATTACACTACTTTTTGGCTACATATAGTACAGGGAATCTAGTTTGAATAGCTTAACTACCAAAATGGTCCTGCCCTCTGATGTTTCTTGTCTGACCCTTGTCTATACATATTAGCCTTGGAGTACTAAACAAAAATTTAATTTAATAATACCAAGAACCTCACCAGCACTAATATATATATATATATATATATTCCGACCCGCGATGAGAACACTTAATAAAATTTTAAACATCCCTTCAACTGAAATTATCAATTCAACCCTTTAGGTCAAACGCCTCAATTAAGGTTAATACCGTACATAAGCCATACCACAAATAAACCAGGAACGCACACCTATATTATTTATGATCAGGCAGTGCATAGCCAACCTTGAGCAAGGAGTTTAGCAGACTACAGCGGTTGAAAGTTTTAGAGATTGAAGAATTTTCTCAAGATTTGCAACAAATACCTAGTACCTTAGAAACCTTATATCAACACCAAAACAATGTATACATTTGAAATCTTAAAAATACTTAAAAATCTACTATAACACTCAGATTTTCCTAATTCGCCTAAATCCACAAAATAGATTGCTCTTCTGGGATAATGTTCAGGTTTTCCTAGTTCGCCTAAATCCGAAGAACTAATAGCTCTGCTACCTTCGTAGCAAAGAACCCCATAAGTTCCTAGTCAATCATTCAGTAGTCTCCAAACTTCTGTTCCAAAGATGACAAAGATTTCAATTCTCTCTATTATTTGAAATTGAAAGGATTTCAATTCCCTCCCTATCATTTAGAAATATGGGGGATTTCCGAATCAATCATATTTCCCCTGTTGTTTGGAAATTGGTAGGAATTCGGAAATCAATCGTAATCTATAATTTGGAAACCTATGGCATATAAGAACAAATTATACTAACACACTATCATACAACACAACTCCTGCTTATTTTTTTATGATTATGCAATATAAAACAAGTTAAGTGTGTCTTTTCTAAACGTTTAGGATTGAGGCCCCTCGAAGGAATTTGTGAGTTCATCCACCACCATCATTTCAGATGTACTCAACACTAATGCAAACCATGATTGCAGAAGGGATTTCCATAGCTTTAGCTAAGTATGAGGTCTCCTAGAACGAATCTTCCGTGAACAGTGGAAATGGTGTCGGTATTCCAGTCTTTAACAAAAACATCCCCAGATCCTGTTCATACAAGGATTTAATAGCCTACCAACCTCAATTCTTCTTCGGTATAGAATGATCCATTGGTCTATCCCATTGGATATAATTGATGGATGTAGTGTTTCATATCAGCTCTTGCGCTAATGACTATCGTGTGAAGTATGCCACTTGTACACTAATGGAAATCGTGTTATAAGTAAATAATATTATGAAATATTATGTGAATTTGAATGTTGAGTTCTAACAGATAGTTTTTACTAGAAATGAAGTAAAACTATGTTTATAATCACTCATAAAATGTTGGAAGTCTTATGATATTCCAATTAAAAACCAAATAGTGAAATATAACGAAAATATAAAATTTGGAATAAGTAAAATCTTATTATTGAAAGTTGTAGATAATCTCGTTAGAAACACTTAGCCGAAAACCTCATCGAAATCTGAGTTATAAGGAAGATACGTGATAAATCCGGAAAATACTTTGTCGCGTAAAAATTTAGTTTTCGATAAACTAATTTTTTTCCCTTAGTGATGTAATTGAAAGTTGTAGAACTCATGAAAATAATCAACTTTCATATAAAGACCGTTTGAATCTGACTTCGTATGAAGAAGTTATGATTTTTCTAAGTTTCAGCTTCACAGTAGACAGCTAAAAACTCGAATTTTAGATCGAGTGATTTTCAGCCGACACAACCTAAACGAGAATTGAAGGCCTCGTCGTTGGTAGTGCAACGGTAAAAAGTCTAACGAAAACGGATGTCGGATGAAGAAGTTATGAATTTTTAACGGATTTTCCTGTCCTCGTCTGTTAAAAATAATAATATTAAAATTAAAGTCAAAATTAGCCGACGAAGTCTAAACGAAAGTTGTAGAGCATAATTTTAGCTTCGCGTGCATATAAAGAACGTCAAAAACGGAGCTCGTATGCGAAAGTTATGGATTTTACAAGATTTGACACATTTTTCGAGAAAATTCGCATGAATTGTACTGCCACGTCACCCTCGTATGCGAGGCTTCCACGTGTCGGACACGTGTTCACTGCTGATTGGACCGCATCCTTGCGTGTTACCTTCTGATTGGACCAAGTCCGAGGTCCACCAAGCGAGGGACACCTTCGCAGGAGACACCCCCGGATCACCCTCGCACCCTCGTGCCCTCCTCCCATTGGACCGAAGTTAGGTCCAATCCGAGGCTGCCATCAGCGAGCCTGTTGTTCTGAGCCGAAGACCGAACCGATGACGCGCCTGAAGTTGATGACTCCTCGCATCCGAGCCTCGCCGAAGCTGCTACCTGGTCCGAACCTCGCACACGCGTGCCTCCTTCCCTTCGCTTCGGATCCGAAGCTCGACCCTATATAACGGGTGCGAACCCTCTCGGCTAACTTTAGGAATTTCACACCTTTTCACCCCTAAACCTATATTTTTACTATTCCGACTTCCTCCGAATCCCCGGTACTGATTCCGAAGCCCGAAACACGCCCCGAGACTCCCGAGAAGCCCGAAAAATTTATCTTTTCGGTTTCGAAGCTCTACCTTCGCAGAGCCCGGTTTTCAACGACGAAAGTCATATTTAGAGCCGAAGTACTGCCCAAATTAATATTTAGCCCCTGGTTATTTCACGATGAGTTTAATATATAGAAATAATTGTATGTTATGTGTTATATGTGCTACATGATTTTTTCAGTGTTATTATTCCGAGTTATTTTCCAGGGTTATTTTTATTTGCTATTTTTAATAGCAAAGAAATATGTTTGACCATGTGATCAGTGAATGGACTTAGATTCACATAATGTAGCCTCTGGCCATGTGGAACATGTCTCCGTAAGAGAATGAATTCTATTCTATGCTAGTGGCTGAAGGTTAGACAGGGCTATAAGCCTGAAATTTACCGAAATCTTAATCCGAAGTTGTATATCTTCTGTGCCATTTGGGCCAATGCTTTATTGATGTATATCAAGCATGGAAATTATTATGTCTCATTGATTGTATATCTTTAAATCAAATCAATGATTGATATGGAATGTTTTTCACATGATTCACATATGCCCTTGTTGTTCCTTGTTCCACTTTGCTTCTGCCCTATTAAAGTATATATATGGCATAACGTTATATTGTATCTATTATTGAACTCACTAAGCGTCACCGCTTACTCTCTCGATGTTTAACAAATTGCAGGAGATAAACATTCAGTATAGTTATATACTGGTAGAAGATTTTTGAATAGTTTGAAACTATTGTATCGGTAGTAGCTTATGAATAGTTTGAAACTATTGTATTTTGCACTCCCATATGTTTAAAACTATAGAATCCTAGGAAGTTATGTAACATATAACACTTTAAAATAGTCGGTTTGTATACAGTAGTTTGTAATCTCTTTATCAATGTAAAATATTGTTTTTGTGAATATGCAAGTAGCATGTTTTGGAGTAACTATATTGTCGAGTATGAAAGTTTGGGTCTTTCATAAATACGAAAGTTAGGGTCTTTCAATCATGGTATCAGAGCAGTAGGTTGAGTGAACTAAATTCCACATATTGGTATTTAGACTTAAACTATTGGAACTTCAATATATGAACTAAATCATTGTAAGTATAGGGATACAAACCTTATTAAATATATAAGTAAGAGTATTAGGTAATAATAAACCCTAATATTCTAAAATACAATGTTACTCCGTATTGCAGAGCAATGGCTGAACAGGTTAGTAGCCATACCCCTGAGGTTGGTGGAGGTCCTTAACCCGAGGAAGTGAATACTCCAGTATCTGCTCGTGAGGAGCGACTCTTGGGTAAACTTACCGGTGTTATTCGACAGACTCTCAAAGAACACAAAAAGAATGGTGATAAGGGAAAAGAGAAAGCCACTGGAGAATCTTCAAAAGGAGAGGTGAAGCATCCCTCGTTCAAAGATTTCAAGAGTAGTGGTGCTACAGAGTTTTCCGGTGTTCTCAATCCCATTATTGTTCTTACATGGATCCAGAACACAGAGAAAGTGTTTCGTATTTCTCATGTAGATAATGAAGACAAGGCTAACTATGCTTCCGCAATGCTCATCGGAGAAGCCTTGTTCTGGTGGGAAGCAGCATATGAAGATCTCAACGGGTTTGACCAGGAGAATTTAGCCTGGGAAATGTTTAAAACTCGTTTGCTAGAGAAGTATTGTCCTCTAGACATGAGGAGGAGATTGGAGAAGGAATTCCTCGAGCTTAAACAAGGAGGAATGATTGTGAATGAGTATGAAACTCAGTTTAATCAAAGAGCTAGGTTTGCTACAAAGTATATTCCAACTGAACACGAGAAAATTCAGTTATTCATGGAGGGACTACGACATGAGATCCACGATTTCGTTGCCAATCGAGAAGTTTTGTCATTCGATAAAGCCATTGAATATGCTCAAAGACGTGAGCATGCCTTAGAAATACGAGGTGCCACTGTTACTGCTCCGAAGCATCCACGTACTGAAAGAACTGTTCCTTCTTTTCTACCAGCTCAATCCGTTCGGACTGAGCCTGATAATCAAGTTCAAACTCAAAGTGTCTCTCGTGGGCGCGGTAGATCACAATCTTTTTCAATGCAATCGCCTTCATGCCGTATTTGTGGAAGGAATCATCCGGGCCAATGAAAAATAGACAAGGAATCCATTGTCTGTTATGGATGCAGAGAAAAGGGTCATACAAAGCCATCTTGCCCAAGAAAAGATGTTACTTGCTATGCATGTGGTATTACTGGCCACAAGAAGCGCTTTTCCCTACTCTTACTAGTCAGATGATGAGAAGTCAAGCTTCTGTTCAACAACCAGCGAGAAGTCAAGTCCCTGTTCAACAATCAAAGGGTACTCCAACTAAAAAGGAGGAGGTGCCAAAAGCTAGGGGTCGTGCATTCCAGATTACCTCAGAGGAGGCACGCGAGGACCCAAATGTTGTGACGGGTACATTTCTTGTCAACTCTAGAGCTGCTCACATCTTATTTGATTCTAGTGCCTCAGATTCTTTTGTGTCTTACGAATTTGCGCATTCATTTCAAATTTCTTGCTTTGTACTCGTGCAACCATTTCACGTAGATAGTGGGGGAAGTATATCATTACTTGCTGATAAAGTCTATAGGGATTGTGTTATAGAAATTGAAGGCTATACTTTTCTCGCTAACCTGATCCCTATCTCCTTGCCCAACTTTGATATTATTCTCGGCATAGATTGGCTATCAAAGAACCACGCAGAACTCTTGTTCTATGAAAAGATAATATGCATTCCTATTGAAGGGGAGAATCCTATCTATGTCTACGGTGAACAAAGACTCTTAAAAATAATCTCTTTCCTTAAAGCTCGTAAATTCATATCGAAAGGGTGTTCTATCTATCTGGCCTATACAGTTGATGTCTCAAAAGAGGAGAAGAAAATTGTAAATGATGTTCTAGTTATTAATGAATATCCTGAAGTTTTCCCCGACGACTTGCCTGGTCATCCTCCGGATAGGCAAGTAGAATTTTGAATTGACCTTGTGCGTGGTGCTGCTCCGATTGCAAAGACTCCTTATCGTCTTGCGCCAGCTGAGATGAAAGAAATGATGATCCAACTGCAAGAACTACTTGACAAGGGTTTCATTTGACCGAGTACCTCTCCTTGGGGTGCTCCAGTACTATTTGTCAAGAAGAAAGATGGATCGATGCGGATGTGCATTGATTATCATGAGCTGAATAAGGTGACTATCAAGAACAAGTACCCACTACCTCGCATCGACGATTTATTCGATCAACTTCAGGGTGTTAGCTATTTCTCAAAAATTGATTTAAGATCTGGCTATCATCAGTTGAAAGTTCACGAGCAGGATGTACCGAAGACTGCTTTTCGTACTCGATATGGACATTATGAATTCCTTATTATGCCGTTTGGTTTAACAAACGCTCCGGCTGTATTCATGGATATGATGAATCAGGTATGCCGCCCAATGCTCGATAAATCAGTCATCGTATTCATTGATGATATTCTAATCTATTCCAAGTCTGAAGCTGATCATGCCATTCATATTCGTGCGGTATTGGAACTTCTTCGAAAGGAGAAACTATATGCTAAATTCTCGAAATGTGAATTTTGGCTTCGCCAAGTTCAATTTCTCGGCCATGTTATTTCTAGTGATCGTGTATCCGTAGATCCTATCTAAATCGAAGCCATTCAAAATTGGGAAGTGCCCCGTAATGCTTCCGAAAATTCGTAGTTTCTTAGGTCTCGTGGGATATTACCGGAGATTCATTAAAGACTTTTCTCATATAGCCGTACCTCTCACGAGTCTTACACGGAAAGAAGTGAAGTTCGAATTGGGTGAAACCCAAGAAAGAGCTTTCTCAACTCTAAAAGATCTTTTGACTCATGCTCCAATCTTATCACTCCCAGAAGGGACTCGGTTGTGTGTTGATGCAACATGGCAAAGTGATAGCCTATGCCTCAAGACAACTGAAAGATTATGAAAAGAATTATCCTACTCATGATCTCGAACTCGCTGCAGTGGTATTTGCCCTAAAACTTTGGAGACATTATTTTTTTGGTACAAAGTGCCAATTATTTACCGACCACAAAAGTCTCCAGTACATATTCAGTCAGCAAACTTTGAATATGAGACAACAATGAGCCATGGAGCTGATCAAAGATTATGATTGTGAAATCCTATATCATCCTGGAAAAGCTAACGTGGTGGCTGATGCACTTAGCAGAAAAGTTTATCGCAATAGTATGTGTTATGCCATTACTCATACTACAGTAAAATTCACTATTTTAGATGAATTAGAGAAATGGCAAGAAGAGGCCCTAAAGCCAGAAAATGTGAAGAAAGAAGGGATGATACATTATAATGATGCTCTACTTGATGATCCGCGAGGATTGAAAGTATTCAAGAATCGGCTATGGATTCCAAAGATTGGTGGATTGAGACAAAAGATTTTAGTTGAAGCCCATAAATCTAAACTGTCAATCCATCCTGGTACAAGTAAAATGTACTATGATGTAAGAGCTGATTATTGGTGGCCTGGATTGAAGAAAGACATTGAAAGATATGTACATGAATGCTTAGTATGCTTACAAGTCAAAGTAGAGCACCAAAAGCCTTATGGAACCCCAGAAAGTCTTAGTGTTCCTGTATGGAAATGGGAAGAACTGTCCATGGATTTTATTACCAAATTACCAAAGACTGCTAGACAGCATGATAGCATTTGCGTAATTGTCGACCGCCTGACTAAAAGCGCTCATTTTCTTGCCATGCGTGAAACGGCTCCAATGAAGAAATACGCACAAGTATACTTGGATGAAATTGTGGCAAGACATGGTGTGCCACTAAAGATCATCTCCGATCGTGATAATCGCTTCACTTCTCACTTTTGGGCGAGTATGCAACGTGAATTAGGATCTCGAGTTGCTCTCAGCACAGCTTATCATCCCCAGACAGATGGTCAAACAGAGAGAACAATCCAAACAGTAGAAGATATGCTTCGTGCATGTGTCTTGGAGTTCGGTGGTAACTGGGATAAATATTTACCTCTTGTCGAATTCTCGTATAATAATAGTTACCACACTTCAATCAAAATGCCGCCATATGAAGCATTATATGGTCGCAAGTGCCGTACTCCATTATGTTGGCGAGACATAGGACAAAAGATCCTTGGAGGCCCTGAAACGATTCAAGACACCACCAACAAAATTCAAATCGTACGAGAAAGAATGAAAGCAGCCCAGGATCGACAGAAGTCCTATACAGAAAAGAGAAGACGACCCATAGAATTCAAAGTGGGTGATTTCGTGATGCTGAAGGTATCTCCATGGAAAGGCCTTATGAGATTTGGGAAGAAAGGAAAGTTAAGTCCTAGATTTGTTGGTCCTTTCAAAATTATCCAGAGAATTGGAAAGCAAGCATACCGCTTAAGATTACTTGAAGATGTGGCAGGTATTTCATGATGTGTTTTATGTGAGCTATCTTCGCAAATGCTTGAGCATCAATGATGAGACAGTTCCATTATCCGAAGTGAAATTGGATGATAAATTAAGATATGTAGAAAAACCGGAAGACATCGTGAATGAAAGAACAACTAATCTACGTAATAAAGAAGTGGAGTTGGTGCTTGTCAACTGGAAACACCATCGAGGCCCAAATTATACCTGGGAAAATAAGAATGAGATAAGAGCAAAATATCCCCATTTATTTTAATCGATGTAATTTCGGGGACAAAATCCTCAAAAGGAGGAGGTACTTGTAACATACACGTTTTGAAATCATGTTATAAGTAAATAATATTATGAAATATTATGTGAATTTGAATGTTGAGTTCTAACAGATAGTTTTTACTAGAAATGAAGTAAAACTATGTTTAGAATCACTCATAAAATGTTGGAAGTCTTATGAGATTCCAATTAAAAAATACTTTGTCGTGTAAAAATTTGGTTTTCGATAAACTAATTTTTTTGCCTTAGTGATGTAAATGAAAGTTCTAGAACTCGTGAAAATAATCAACTTTCATATAAAAACCATTTGAATCTGACTTCGTATGAGGAAGTCATGATTTTTCTAAGTTTCCGCTTAGCAGTAGACAGCTAAAAACTCGAATTTTAGATCGAGTGATTTTTAGCCGACACAACCTAAACAAGAATTGAAGGTCTCGTCGTTAGTAGTGCAACGGTAAAAAGTCTGACGAAAACGGACGTCAGATGAAGAAGTTATGAATTTTTAACGGATTTTCCTGTCCCGGCCTGTTAAAAATAATAATATTAAAATTAAATTCAAAATTAGCCGACGTAGTCTAATCGAAAGTTGTAGAGCATAATTTTAGCTTCGCGTGCATATAAAGAACGTCAAAAACAGAGCTCGTATGCGAAAGTTATGGATTTTACAAGATTTGGCACATTTTTCGAGAAAATTCGCATGAATAGTACTGCCACGTCACCCTCGTATGCGAGGCTTCCACATGTCGAACACGTGTTCGCTGCTGATTGGACCGCAACCTTGCGTGTTACCTTCTGATTGGACCAAGTCCGAGGTCCACTAAGCGAGGGACACCTTCACAGGAGACACCCCCGGATCACCCTCACACCCTCGTGCCCTCCTCCCATTGGACCGAAGTTAGGTCCAATCCGAGGATGCCGTCAGCGAGCCTGTTGTTCCGAGCCGAAGACCGAGCCGGTGATGCGCCTGAAGCTGATGACTCCTCGCATCCGAGCCTCGCCGAAGCTGCCACCTGGTCCGAACCTCGCACACGCGTGCCTCCTTCCCTTCGCTTCGGATCCGAAGCTCGACCCTATATAACGGGTGCGAACCCTCTCGGCTAACTTTAGGAATTTCACACCTTTTCACCCCTAAACCTATATTTTTACTATTCCGACTTCCTCCGAATCCCCGGTACTGATTCCGAAGCCCGAAACACGCCCCGAGACTCCCGAGAAGCCCAAAAAATTTATCTTTTCGGTTTCGAAGCTCTACCTTCGCAGAGCCCGGTTTTCAATTACGAAAGTCATATTTAGAGCCGAAGTACTGCCCAAATTAATATTTAGCCCCCGGTTATTTCACGATGAGTTTAATATATAGAAATAATTGTATGTTATGTGTTATATGTGCTACGTGATTTTTAGTGTTATTATTCCGAGTTATTTTCCAGGGTTATTTTTATTTGCTATTTTTAATAGCAAAGAAATATGTTTGACCATGTGATCAGTGAAAGGACTTAGATTCACGTTGGTATTGGTATGTAGCCTCTGGCCATGTGGAACATGTCTCCGTAAGAGAATGAATTCTATTCTATGCTAGTGGCTGAAGGTTAGACAGGGCTATAAGCCTAAAATCTACCGAAATCTTAATCCGAAGTTGTATATCTTCTGTGCCGTTTGGGCCAAAACTTTATTGATGTATATCAAGCATGGAAATTGTTATGTCTCATTGATTGTATATCTTTAAATCAAATCAATGATTGATATGGAATGTTTGTCACATGATTCACATATGCCCTTGTTGTTCCTTGTTCCTCTTTGCTTCTGCCCTATTAAAGTATATATATGGCATAACGTTATATTGTATCTATATTGAACTCACTAAGCATCACCGCTTACCCTCTCGATGTTTAACAAATTGTAGGAGATAAACATCCAGTATAGTTATAGACTGGTAGAAGATTTTTCAATAGTTTGAAACTATTGTTTCGATAGAAGCTTATGAATAGTTTGAAACTATTGTATTTTGCACTCCCATGTGTATAAAACTATAGAATCCTGGGAAGTTATGTAATATATAACACTTTAAAATAGTCGGTTTGTATCCACTAGTTTGTAATCTCTTTATCAATGTAAAATATTGTTTTTATGAATATGCAAGCATGTTTTGGAGTAACTATATTGTCGAGTATGAAAGTTTGGGTCTTTCATAAATACGAAAGCTAGGGTCTTTCATGGTGTAATAACCATACCACGTCTATAGGAATCAATGCGGCTTGTGCCATTACTTGGGAAGCCCTCAGTGTTGTAAAACTCACCGATTTGGCCAATAACTCCACTGAGTAATTGCTACTCGTCCCCTTGCCGAGGCGTGTTATAGAATCCCGAGTGCTCCCCAATCAGCACCATATTGAACTAAGAAGTGGTGTAAAACCCGATCAACTCACTGATTAGTATGTATAATATAGTTAACAATTAAATATTTAACACACACATGTTATTATTATAACACACACACACACACACACACACACATATATATATATATATATATATATATATATATATATATATATATATATCTTAAATTTTGAATAATCACGAAGTGAGACCATTATGTATTTTTCAGTTTCTGTGTATTCACATATATCTAATTTTGTTATATATTTCAATCAACTTAAGATTTGAACTTATAATTTTAATATATATATATATATATATATATATATATATATATATATATATATATATATATATATATATATATATCTTAAATTTTGAATAATCACGAAGTGAGACCATTATGTATTTTTCAGTTTCTGTGTATTCACATATATCTAATTTTGTTATATATTTCAATCAACTTAAGATTTGAACTTATAATTTTAATATATATATATATATATATATATATATATATATATATATATAAGTTCCCTAAATATATTTCTACATGAATTACCGAATCCGAGTACTCCTGAGTACTCGTTACTCGGTAGTCGGCTGAACAGGTACCGAGTAACGAGTTCTACTACCTTGGAAACCCTGAAAAAAATGTTGATCGAGGAGTATTGTCCTCGACAAGAAATTCAGGATCTATAACAAGAATTCTTGAACCCTACTATGAAAGAGTCAGATATGACTGCTTACACCTCCTGATTTAACTACCTTGCCAACGTCTGCCTGGGTATAGTAAACTTGAAATACAAACATATTGAAAGGTACATTTGGGGGATAAATCCCCGAGTTCAAGGTCTGATTTTTGCATTCAGACCCACTACTTTTGATAGTTCTAAAAAATTGAGATACCATTTTACTAAACAACATCTCTGTCCTAGTACCACAAGCCAATAGACGAAACACAACCCGACGGAGGGTACAGTTGGGAAGCACCACGAGGAGTACAAAGGGAACTTCAAACTCCTCAAGCCATCA
The DNA here is from genome assembly GCF_052625555.1 of Lactuca saligna. Lineage (NCBI taxonomy): Eukaryota > Viridiplantae > Streptophyta > Magnoliopsida > Asterales > Asteraceae > Lactuca > Lactuca saligna. Next base: position 182,793,828 of record NC_136424.1, on the reverse strand, counting down.
GAATCTATAACTTACTACAACGCAAACACAACCACTCCCAATCCATCTAAGTCCTACTCCTGGACTTTACCCCATTGTACCAAGTTTAATTTTCGCCATGTCGGGAATTGCATGCTCTACAACAACTGTAACTTAAGAAATCACACCACTAAGTTCAACAGAAGGACCCCAACCACTACAACCTCAACCATTGATATAGGAAAAATATATAACTACTTCAAATGCAACCAACCGGGACACTTCAAGAAGGATTTCCCTAAGCTGAAGAATCAAGGTGGCAATGGAAGCACATAGCGATTGATGCTGGATATGCTCGCCAGGACGCCACTGTGGCTACTGGTACGTTTCATATTAATAATATTTATGCTTATGTATGATTTTACATTTATAACGATGTACGCTTTATTGAACATGGTTTTAGAAACAAGATAAAACATAAATTCTGCAAACTTAATAAAACTTACAGAATAGAAATGGCAATCAACCCAACTAGACAACACTTTAGAAATACTTACCAATTACTTTCTCACCTCTAATAACCACATCTTTCATGACGACCTAATGCCTATGACCATTGAAAGTTCGATGTGATCATCAAAATAGATTGGTCATCACCTCATCGAATGGAGGATTACTGATATGAAGAAACTATCCAACTACCTTTACCCAACGAGGAAGACCTCGCCATTAATGGAGATAAATGAGGGAAGAGCCTAAGAGTCATCACTTGTATGAAGGCTAGGAAGTATTTGTACAAGATATGCTTTGTTATAACGCCTGTATTTATAGCTAAGAATTATTGTGATAATGTAATAGTTAGGGTCAACAAATGCAACCTATTTTGAACTAATGAAGAAGAATTATTTGAGTATTATGTGATTAATATTCAATATACGATATAATGAAATAATAATAGAAATATGCATCAAAATGGAATGAAAATTAGACCCAATATCCTTGAATAAAGTTGAAGTAGTCATAAGAAGGATTCCACAAATATAAAGAATGCTGAAATCTGACTTATAACGAAGAAGTTACGACCTGTCAAAGTTTCGCAACTAAACCGGCACGCCGCCACGTATCGTAAAAAGTGAATTTTTGATAAAATACTTTTTAGTGTTAGTAATATAAAAGAAATTCTTGTTAGACCTTAAACCGAGAACGTATATATAGAGAACGTCAAAATCTGACTTCGTTAGAGGAAGTTATGATTTTTCTAAGATTTAGCATAGCAGTACACAACCTGGAAATCAAATTTCAGATCAATCGATTATCAACCGACACTACCTAAATGAGAATTGAATATATCGTTAATAGGAGTTCAACAATATAAAGATACTCAAAATGGACATCAGATGATAAAGTAATGAATTTATAATGAACTTTAGTTGTCCAAGCCTATTAAAATATAACTTTAAAGATAAAATCAAAATTAGCTGATGGAGTTTAAAGTTTAGCTCATATGAAAATTTAGCTCACGTTGCTACCTACACGTGGATATCAAGAATGTTAAAAATTTAGCTCATATGAAAAAGTTATGGGTTTTAGAAGATAATTAATTTTTGGATTAAACCTCATGTAGGAAGATCTAGGCCACTACTTCCTCCCAATAGCTTGGAACGAGATTACGACACATGGAATATTACGACCAATGTAACTCTTAGGTACTTACAGCATACTACTGTTTTACCCAATATGCCCCGCGTAATGTTGAGTATGTCCAACATACTGGGCACTAAGCAACCTATAAATATAGCTCGTTTTTCACTCATTTTTCCATACCTCTTCAGCCATTTCTCTCCCAAACACCCCCAAAGCCTCTATTCTTTCCGCTAGCACCTCCTAGGTGTTAGTAGCAGGTTCTGAAGTGGCAAAAGGATCCGAGAAGAAGTGCGTTCAGCTCAGAAGTTCTACCCGTGCAGAGCCCGGTTCCTCGCTAAACCCCTTGTAAGTGAGTTATGCTTACCATAATTTAAGTATAACTTATGTTTAAGTTCATTATCATTATTATGAACATATAAAAAAGATTTATCGGTGATTCTAGTTCATTATACTGATTGATCTAATTACGGGGATGATGTCTAGGCTGTGATTTATTGAAGTGTTTAAAGTGACATTTCCAAACAGTATACTTCGTATACCAAACAGACCCTACTTCCGATATCATCCTACCTGGTTGTTACTTACTTGATAGATCTTGAAGTAGAATCTAAATTCATGATGAATCTAGACTAATAACTAGGTGCAATAAATATTAGACTAAAACTTAGTAATAATAATAATAGGTTACGTCAAAGGAAAAGATAGTTGCTAGGAGCAAAGCGCTGCCCGAATTTTGAGTCGTCACTTTAGCAAGTGAGTGAATAACTACTTTCATCTTACACATAGATATGAAGTCTTTAATATAAATTACTTCTTATATGTTCCTATTATATGTGTTCGTAATATCTATGCTAGATGAATAATTTAAACATGTTTTACTCGATTTAAACTGTATATGTATTTTATACCTACAATTATGTTGGGTAAAGATAAGTAGATGATATAGATGATGAAAGATGTAATAAATTATTAGAGGCCTCGATGTTAAAGTTGATCCAGTCATCAAGCAGAATAGATATGATGATCACGGACTAATCTAAACAGTCCAGTGGAATGTTGTCATGCTTACAACCTGTAGGTGTTTTGGAACTACGTGTTCTCTAGGTGTACTCCATCCCCCTCATGGTTACCTTACTGACATATATTGTTGAGGAATCCCCTTAGCATTATTGTCTATCCCAAAGATAATCCTTAGGCTAGGTCCCTTATAGTAGATGCTATAGGGACAAAAAGTGAGGATAATGGGAACAGGTAATCGGGTTGAATGATTGATGAAATTAAAGAACTTAATTATTGTGGGTTGAAAACCCTGTGTGCTCACCAGGCTCCCAAGCCTGACCCACTCAGTTTATTGTAATATAGGTAATGGGGTAAGAGCACAGGTGTGATGCTCAGATGAGAGATATGTGGATTATAGGCCGTTAGAATAATAAATGTTGTAAGGCCTATGTTATTTTCCGTTTATGATTATACATTGCATTGACGATGATATCCCAATATTTTTAATATAATTAAAATAAATTTCTTCAAAAATAGATTGAAAATGTCTTTATTATATTTTTGGGAACAAATTCCGTAATATTATTCTTCAAAAGGATATACTTAGATATTTGAATAAAGCATAAATAAATTGGTCTTCTCTGGCCATGAAATTGGGGATGTCACAGTTGGTATCAGAGCATTAGTTTAAGCGAACCAAGAATTTGTAGGATTTCTAGACTTAAACTTAGAATGCTAAGCGATGATTGTCAGATGAGTGTCTGCTTTATTTTAGACACGAAAACTAGCTGATTTTAGGATATATGTTTTAATTTCTTTTTGTTAGGTCTAATAAAGTGTTGTGTCAAATGTATGGTTTTATAGTTTTGTTTATTCCGAAATGGGCCTGTCCAGGTTCAGAACTGTTATGTAGTGTAGACAATATATAACGTTCATTTAACATATTAGGGTTACAGTTTTTACCCAAACGCCTTTTGTAAGCTCTCACATAAAAGTTCCGTTTTCAAGAACTCTTCTAGATCCGTTTTAATCCAAGCATTAGACATACTTTTGATCATTGTTTATTGTTCTTAATTTGTTTCTTAAAATTTGAATCTATTGGTATTTATTGTATTCTCAATCTGTATCAGAGCAGGAGAAAGTGTAATCAATTCGCTATTCTCTTGTTGTATAAAGGGTTTTGTTAGGCTTTTACGTTTTTCTCATATTTTTTCTTGTTTTCTCAATAGTCTCAATCGATTGTAGATCACAGATCTAGATCTCTAGATTACCTTTGATCTCGATTCAAGTTTTACACATCTAGGTCTATGTTTGTTTCAGTGAATTCTTGATAATATGGCTAACGAAGATCCTCACCCTCTTTCATTCAATCTCTCAAGCATCATTGGATCCTTGACAAGGATTCCAATTATTTTTCCATAAGATTATGAGGTCTGGGATCTTCACTTTGAAGATTATGTTCTTGGAATCAAAGAACATGGTTCCACGATATGGCAAGGAATGATGAAGGAAACTTTCATGCATACGGGTACTACAAAAGTAATCAAAACTCTAAATGATTTCAATGAACTTATTGTTGAACTCACCAACGTTCCACATGATGAGAATGATAAGTTTATAAGTAACATAAAGGCAATGAGAATCATTTGAGTTGCTCTACCTCCAGACACTTTTTGTCTTCTTAGTGCATGCGATACCGCAAAAGGTATTTAGGATAGGCTGAAGGAGTTGTATTCAAGATATGCTGATTTAGAGCATTCTTTGCAAACAACTCTCTTATCAGAGTTTGTATCATTTGTACAAAAACCTAATGAGAAGTTGGATCAGACATTAAATCACTTCAACTATTTGCGAAGCAGAATGCTCAAATACAATCTTGAGCGACGAGTCATTAAACATAAGGTTATGTTCAAGAATAGACTCAAATCCGAATGGAAGGCTAATGTTTCCATTGTCTAGGCACACAAACAATTCAAAAGCTATTCATTAGCAAAACTCATAGGTATTCTGAGATCTTACGAAGAGGAAGTTACTAAGGAAGAGAGTCTTGTTTTGAGTTTTGGATCCTTTGCATTGAGTGCGAAAGGAAAGAAGTCAGCAGATGATGATTTCGAATCAAATTTCTTTAGATAATTAACTCTCAAAAGAAGACAATGATCTTATGGTATCTAATATTAAGAAGTTCTTTAATAAGAATTTCACTCGATTCCATAACAAATACATGCAGGGTAATTCTAGTTCGAAAAGCCAAGAGAGGAGAGTTTCAAGAACTCTCAGATTGACGAAGAGAAGAAGTGAAAGAAGCTACTGGGAGATTGGAGTTATGAATGTAGTTATTTTCATGGAAAAAACCACTTCGCAAAGGAATGATTGATTAGAAAGCAGAATGATAAGAAATTGAAGGAAAAATATGAAGCTTATTGCATTCAGAAGATTGAGGAACTCAGAAAGAAAAGTGCCTCAAATGCGAAGCATGTGTTGATAGTGCAAGAAAAAAGTAATCATGGTCAAGTCTAAGTGTGGTCTAAAGACTCTGAGGATGATCAGGTAAGGAAATCCACCCATGACATGTGTTTTGTGGTGAATCCATAGAGAAAGGCTATGAAGGGAAGTGTTTGACGGGTCAGAACTACTGTTCGAAACCAAGAGGATATGCAACTGACGGTGGAAAGGATTCAAAAATCTATTTTGCTACAAAGAGAGTCTCAGAACAAGTGAACGAGTGTAAGTAGGTGGTTGACAAGGTACATTCTATTCTCAAATCTATTAATATTTCTATGTCCCATTATGATTCTAAAATAGATGACTTACAATGTTATATTTCTATTTTTATTGATAGTTTAAAAATAACTCATCTCAGTAATTCTAATCATAATGATCAACATAACAGGGTAACATTTAAGAGTGAAGAGATACGATTAATAATAGAGGCATTGGAACTAGAGCTTACTAAATAAAGATATGATATTATTTACCTTAAAAGAGATATTTTTGCACTTTTGAAATAGACGGTTATTTTTGGTTTGATTGCTAAGTGGTTATATTTTAATATTACTTAGTTGCATTCGAATTATGAAATAGGGAAAGGTTTGCATAAAATGATTTTACCTTTCTAGAATTAAAAGAAGACGAAATCGATGTTGAATGTTATAAATGTGAATAGATTGTTTCTTTAGATGACGTTTCTGATTCTTACAGGGTTGGACTTCAGAAAATCCTTCTTAATAAATGAAGGTTTTTTTTGCCACATGTCAATCTCTCATGAGTTTTGACACTTGTCATTTTGTGGCATTTTTGAAATAAATAATATCCACTTGTCAATTTTTGGTTTTTTCAATTTTTATAATTAAAGTCATATACTTATATATGTAAAGTATTGAATATCATATATATGATATTAAATTGTAATAAATACATTTCTTCATTTCTTATTTTAAAGTTGTACAATAAAAAATATTTTATGTTATACCTTAATGTTTAATCTTCTTTTAAATCAACCCGTATAATATACGGGTGTCACACCTAGTTAAAGAATATATTCAATCTAAAGACCATAAAACATGTTGAAAGAAATGTTAAAAGAAAATCATAAAGAAGAAATCAAATTAAGTGCTATGCTAAATATGACTTATTATGCAAGAAATTGAATGCAGACAATACTCTTGATTCCGAGAAAATGTTTAAATTTGATGAAAGTGGAATGAGTGAAATATCTGTAGAGGAAGAAATTGATTGTTCTGTTTTTGTGCTAAACGATAATGAACCAAATAAAAATTTAATTTCAGAAAACCGAATCGAATTTGTTCGAATTGTTGAAAACAAACGTTTAAAAGTTTTAAAAAAAGAAGCTACCATTTTTCTGAAAGTTCAAACAGTTCCAAATCAAGATTTTGTAAAGAAAGGACCGAATAAAAGTGATACATGTGAATTAACGTCCCTGGTTACTGATGATAATACGAAGGGTTGTGATGAATTCTTCTGGTCAAAGACGATAGATAATGCAGATGAAACAAAAGGTCTTTTAGAAATGAACTCTTGGAAAACTAAAGGAAAATATGTTTCAGAACCAGTCAGAACTGTAAAACTGAAATCTAACATTCACAACTCTGTTGAAGAATTGATTGCAAAGAAAAGACAACTAAATTCTAGATATACGAAAAATTAAAAAAAAAAAAAGAATGCGTTTTTGGAAGAAAATGAATTCCAATCAAAATTCTATCAACACAGAACGATCTTCTAATAAAAATAAAGATTCATCTCAAATTTTGAAACCAATTCCCAAATCTCAAGATTTTAAGGGTAAATGAAAATTTGCTTACCTAGCAAAATTGAAAAAGGAGGAAAAAATCATTTTAAAAAAGAATTGCTTTAAAATTTTAAGAATACATTCAATGACAACATAAATTTATTGAAATTAATTTTTGCGATAACAAAGTTGAAGTTTTTAAAATGGAAAGGGATGAACTGTGCTTTGAAAGGAAAATCCTTTTGGGTTGACAAAACAAAAAGAAATCCTCACAATGACCCAAGTTGGTTTGGGTTCTTAAACTCTTTAAATTTTGCAGGTTACGCGTGGCAAATAATATGATTTAGAATGGTACATCGATACCGGTTGTTCTGGTCACACGACAGGTAGGAAAAAGGAGTTGCGAGAGTTTCAAACCTTAAAGGATGGCAGAATAGTCAAGTTTGGAAACAATGTCATGGGAGATAAAAGGATATGGCATGATTACAAATGGAGAATTCAAAATTAGGAAGGTAGATTATGTTAAAGGCTTACAACATGATCTAATCAGTGTTTCTCAATTGGTTGTAGGTACAGGTCTGAAAGTGTTTGTTGATGAAAAAGGTTCAAAAATCATCGAAAAGAAATATAAAGTTTTTCTTCTGAAGTCTAGAAGGAAAGGAGAGATGTATCCTCTAAATCTGAATTCGATACAAGGAAAACCTTCTATATGCTTGCTTATGAAAGCTTCTTCGGACGATAATTGGTTATGGCACAAAGGCTTTCCCATCTGAATTTCAAGGATATCAACAAGCTTGTAATTGTGATCTCGTATGGGGGTTACCTCTTATGAAATTCAAAAAGGAGCACTTATGTGCTGCCAATGAGCTCAGAAAACAAAGCAGTAAAAGTAATTCATCCATTATAAATACGAAAATCATTGAATCACTGGAACTTCTGCATATTGATCTATGTGGTCCTTCTGTCGTCGAGAGTATTGGTGGTGACAAATATATTTTTGTTACTGTTGATGATTTTTTGTAGATTTACCTGAGTAATCTTTCATAGACATAAATTCGATGAAACTCAGAAGCTTATAGATTTCATCAAGCACGTGGAGCTAAAATTAAAAAAAGCTGGTTCGGAAAATTCATAGTGATAATGGTTCAGAATCCAAAAATCATGTGTTTGAAGAATTCTTGACCAGAAAAGGGATTTCTCATAATTTTTCTTCGCCTTATACTCCATAGCAGAACGGTATAGTTGAAAGACGAAATCGCTCTCTCTGTGAAGCTGCAAGGAAAATGTTGTCATTTGCGAATCTTCCCTTGTATTTCTGGGCTGATGTAATAGCCACCACTTGTTTCCCTCAGAACCGCTCCTATCTCAACAAAAGATTTTTGATTACTCCATATGAAATTCTGAACAATCGGAAACCTAACGTTAAATTCTTTCATGTGTTTGGTTCTTGGTGCTTCGTACTCAATTCTAGAAAATTTGATGAGAAAGTTGACGAAGGAAGTTTTATGGGGTATTCCTTGACATTTAAGGCCTATCGGATTCTAAATAAGAAGTGAAAAAAGATTGAGGAAACCTACTACGTCACGTTTGATGAAACCTATATAAAGAAATATAAAAAAGAAGATTGTCAATTTGTGAAAATTTTTCCATCAACATATTCTAGGACGATTCCTCTTACGAATTTGTATGAGGAATTTCTAAATTTGTTTGATGAACCTGAAAAAAACAATCACCTAAGAATCAAACACAAAAGACAATCAAAAAGACGAATTGATTAAGATTGTTGATGATATTGCTGAAGATATTAAAATTAAGCCACCAATTCAGAAAGAACCTCAGCCAAAACCTTGTGATGCTCCATTCCACGGGGAGAGTTCCACTCTGAACTCCAACATTGACTTACCTCTCCATGGGGAGAATCCAATTTCGAACAACGGGCCACATGATAACTACCAGGGGGCATATAGTGAAAATAATGGCTCGGATGTACAATGGGAATTCGAAGAAATTTTCGCTGAAGTTAATCCAGCTTATGATCAGAACTATCCTCCAATGATGAAATGGACCAAAGATCATCCTCCATCTCAAGTGATTGGAGATTCTTCATCAGGCGTTCTTACTCATTCTCAATAAAAAGTGAAACAAACTACATTATTTTCTAAATTGGAATTTTGCATGTTTAATTCTTTTATTTCTAAAATTGAGCCTAAAACTGTCAAAATTGCTCTTGATCATGCATATTGGGTTCAATCTATGAAGGAAGAACTCAGTGAATTCGAGCGAAATCAAGTATGGAAATTTGTCCCCACTCCAAATGATGCATCTGTAGTTGGAATGAAATAGGTGTTCCAGAATAAGATGGATAAAGAAGGAAACATAATTCACAAGAAGGTATGTTTGGTTATTAAAGATTACTATCAAGAAGAAGGAATTGACTACAAAGAGACGTTCGCACTAGTTACTAGATTGGAATTCGTTCTCATTTTTCTCGCCTATGCTGCTCACAAAAAAATTTAAACTCTATCAAATGGATATGAAGTGCGCATTTCTAAATGGAGAACTCGTGGAAACAGTCCATGTGGAAAAACCACACAGTTTCGTTAACGAGAAATACCCAATCATTGTTGCATACTGGACAACGCACTGTATGGTCTTAAACAAGCAACTCGTGCATGGTATAAAACCCTGAATCAGTTTTTCTAACAATCAAAATTTAAATAAGGTTAGGTTGAACCAACCTTCTTTTGCAAGAAAGATCGTGACCATTTAATGATGGTTCAAATTTATGTTGGTGACATTATTTTCTGATCCACAAATCCTAGATTAACATCTGAATTCTGAAAACTGAGGGAAACTATATTTAAAATGAGCTCAATGGGTCAAATTAACTTTTTCCCTGGTTTAAACATTAGACAAAGTTTAGAGGGAATATTTATCAACCAAGAAGCGTACACAAAGACCTTGCTAGAAACATTTGGAATGGTGGGTGATTCAAAGGTCAAGGTTCCTATGGCCTTCGGAATGAAACTTACTCCATTATTGGACAAACCACTAGCATATATCATATTATTCATAAGATGATCGAATCTCTAATGTATCTAACATAGAGTCGTCTTGATATTATGTTTGTTGTATGTTATTGTGCTAGGTTTCAGACGAATCCCCATGAACCACATATGGTAGCTATAAAGAGCATATTACGATACCTCAAAAGAAAAACATCTCTCCGAATATAGTATCCATCTAATTCGGGATTCTTTATGTAAACGTATTCTGGTGCTGACCTAGGAGGATGTGGTCTTGATCGTAAAATCACTTTTGGGGGATGTCAGTTTCTGGATGACAAGCTTGTTAGTTGGCAATTTAAGAAGAAGAAATGTGTGTCCTTATCAATTGTTGACGCTGAATACATTGCAACAACATCCTGTACTTCGTAAGTGTTGTGGATTTAGAACCAATTTAGGGATTATGGAATCAATATTAAGTGAATTCCTCTGTATTGTGATTCTGAAAGTGCCATAAGAATTTGTCATAATCCAATGCGGCACTCCAAGACAAATCATATAGCATTGAGATATCATTTCATAAAGGATCATGTTGAGGATGGAAACCTTGAAGTTCATTTTGTTAGATCCTCTTATCAGTTGGTTGATATCTTCACAAAGGTCCTACCTGAAGCTTCATTAAAGTAGATTTTACAAGGGTTAGGAATGATTGAAGCTGACTCTATTCTGAAATCCTATTTGTAATGATCATTATTTGTAAGTTACTGTTCACATTCCGAATGGTTCTGGGCTTCAGAATGGTTCGGAATCCACTGTTCACATTCTGATTTGTTCCGAGCATCGGAATGGTTTGGAATCCTTGGTTTACTTCTGACTTGCTCCGATCATTGCAATGACTCTGAAGCTACTATACACTATGATCTTGGAACTTTATTCATTCATAAGTCTTTTGTCATTTTCTTTTGTTTGATTATTTACTTTAGTTATGAAGTAACTGTTTATCTTCATTCTTTTCAGAAAATCAATTGACGGTCAACATCCTTTTGTTCTAGAAAATTAACCATGGAATTGACGAACAAAACCTTTTGGTTTTTACCCTTAAGTGTTTGAAATCTCATTTTTCTTCTCAATACGATCCATTTTTTTTTAGATTTCCCTAATATCTATTCACTTTAAAGAATATCCCAGACTTACTTCTTTTTACGGCTACACTGGTCAAACGAGTACTTATTTTAGATCTTCAGACTTATGTTAAGTTTCGGAATCTAGATGAAGATGAAACCAACCTTTTTAGCCTTATAAAAGAAGCCTTTCATAGTTTCTCAATAAAATGGTGATCGTAATTCAACGGGAAACCACATAAGCACTTCGGAGTGTCTCTTGACTCATAAAGAAGAGATCTTTGCCCGGGATCAATCAGAATTTCATATCAACATTGCTTGAGATCACTAAAATCCACATATTATTTGCTTTATTTCTATTTCTTTGGCAAACTCTAGCATAAAAATCCTTGTGATTTATTAAATTATGGTTCTAATTGCAATTGATTACTTTCATTATTAAGAACATGTCATGATTGCAAAAGTTGGATGATAATTTACAAATTCCAAAACGGTGGTATAATCAATGATGAAAATTTAAATCAGGTACAACTTTTGAATTCTCTAACACACGCATGTATGTTACAACAGTGTCTGACACTGATTGATGAGCCGACATGATTTTACAGGTTGATTTCTTGGGTTACAGGATTGTGTAACAAAGGCTTTCTCTCACCACTCATAGCATACGGTATAAAAGGGTTTTGAATGGTTCACTTTCTCTCATCGTAAAAACAATTCTCAAAACCCTTGAAGAAAAATATGTTCTCTCTCTCCCTCTCTCTCTCTCTCTCTCTCTCCCTCTCTCTCTCTACTATTCATCATCTTCTTTAACACAACAATGGCAGGTTCATCTGAGAACGTCTCCTTCGCTGACCAATCAACTTCTATCATCATGCTCAACGTGAAGCCCAACCAAAAATTGATCGTTGATCTCGATTCCTCAATGTTACAATGAATTGCTTAGGCTGATGATCGAATGCCTAAAATTCTCGCCATTGGTGAAAGCGTTTACTATGGGTAAAGAAGTTCCCCTGGTTCATCTTTCAAAAGCATTCTCCTTTATTATCTATAACAAAGTTGATGATCTTATCCACTTCGAGATTGCTACTTACAAGACCTCAATCTCAAAGACCTAGTTCAACAAACTTTTTGGGTTCATTTTACCTGTGGTTCATGTTGATCTAGAGTCGATTTCAACCACTAACGTAATTGAGATGTTCTATCAAATGGGCTACACTGGTGATATCTCACGACTATCTAAGTTCAAGAAACCCTTTCTTCCTCCAATGTGGAATGGGTTGTTCACTATGTTGTTTAGTAGTTTCTCAGAGAGGGTTTCTAGTTCAAATAGTACAAGCAAATTGTTCTACACTCTCATCTACGGGTTATACCATGGTGTCAATCTTGACTATGGTTCTATTATGTGGGCATAACTCATCCAAAGCACCAGTTCATCTACTTGACACACTGAGATTACATGTGTCATATTCTGGTCGATCGTAGTCAACCGTGCCCTAGGCCATTTCAAAGTTCCTTTGATGATGGAGTCCTTAATGGTAGAAATTCTGACACTCCAAACGTCCATGTTTGTGATGTTAGATCCCATAAAATTCACTTTTATTGGTTCAAATATGGAGGAAATGTTGGAATAGGTTCCTCTTAACAATGTTATTGTGAGGGAATGTCGGAAGTTACCATCTTCTGGTGTTCGACCGATACCAGCTGCTCTACAACAATTGATTTATGAAAGAAGAAACCAAAGAGAGGAGGTAAAAGGAAAGTAAAAGTTTCTCCTTTTAAAGTTTTTAAAGCTCCCAAGAATACAAGGAAGCCCGCTAAGAAACTGAGATGTCCATCCCCGGTACTTCAGGAAGAATCGGAATCAAGAACCGTTACAGAAGTTCAATAGGATGATTCAATTAGAAATGAGGAAGAGGATACTGCCATAACTTTGCCACCAACCCCTACAAAACAAAATCTGAAGGTATTTTCTCCACCATCCTCCACTATTCCATCTTCTGACATTTTTGGGATCATTCTGAAAGAACCGTTTTGGAACTTATCTACTGCTCCACAATCACTACCTGTGATTCCACTAATTTTACCCATGTCATACTAACCCAGTACATCCATTATTCCGATTTCATCCACCGCTCCATTACCACTAACTAGTTATGTTGGAATTTCCCTTTCTCAGATCTTAATCCCTCTCTCCTCACTGGTCTTTACTAATTCAACCAATCCTACTGTAACGACGTAAGTTTTAAACCAAATTTTCATTTTTAAAAACATCAATACATCGAGTAATAAATTAAGTTCCAATGTAAATAATATTGTCACGACCGATTACATAACAAAGATCACAAAATAGTTTTTCCCAAGTGTGTGTACGATCACGCCGGCGCCTTCCCACGGTCCTCGCTAGTACCTGAAACACATAACACAACAACTGTAAGCATAAATGCTTAGTGAGTTTTCCCCAAAATACAACCTACGCATATACGCCTTTCCAGGCCCTGACCTTCCGATCCATGTGTCTCAGGGGACTTCCGTCCCGACTAGGTAAACCTTCCGGTCCGACCCACGTCAACCTTACGGTCCATTTTACAATGCCTTCCGACCCATAACATATTCGCCTTCCGGCCCATATCAAGCATATCATATATGGCACATATAACGATTAACTTATCACACATAATGTATATAACTCATATCATATTTGACCTTCCGGTCACACAGTTAAACCCTTCAGGGTACAGTATAGTGAGAAGACTCACCTCATATGTCTCGATAACTCATGAACCCTGGAAATCACTCGTGCTCGAACCCTCGAGCTGTAATCCTCCTATGACATCATATATCTATAATTAATACTTGTACCACTAAGGTTGACCATCCTTATCAAGTCAACATTGGTCAACTTGGTCAACAATCATTGGTCACATTGACTGGACTCGGCGAGTGCACTAGAGTGACTCGGCGAGTCTACGCGTTTTCACCAACTCGCAAGGATTTTCCCTTTGAAATGTCGAGTACTCCCCTTACTCGACGAGTTCCACCTGGTCATGAATCACGGGGCCACCACGACTCAATTTTCCGAGTCGCAAGGACAACTCGGCGAGTCCCAACTCAACTCGGTCCACTTGTCAATACCTTACTAACTCTGTGTGTATCACAACTAGCATTTTTGCTAGGAAATTCTACTCTCATGCAATCATTCACCTAGTGTAATAACTTGTACTCTAAGTGAATACTATACTTCATTCTCATTCAAATATATTTCATATGTTCAAATAAGGGTTGGAAACCTTAGAAATCCCGACTCAAGTTCATTATGGACTAGAATTCTCTTATTGGGTCTAAGGGACCAATAAATTATCAATTCATCCATCTATAACATTTTGGGCTATTTGGGCCTAGAATGATTCATTCTACCTCTAATGGGCCTTATTGGGCCATAACTACTCCAATTAACCTTAATGGACCATAGAACCCATTCTTTTATACTTTTGGGCTGTAAACTACCTTAAAGGCCCAATGTGCCGAAAAATATTACTTGGGACTCTTAATTTCGGACTAAGTCAAGATAGGGCCCAAACTTATCTCAATTCCTCCTAGCCCAGATCTCGGCCCATGTTAAAATACAATAAAAAAAAAGAAAAAAAGGGAAATGTTGAATATCCTAAGCATGACAACTCATCTTTGCATGAGGGATATCCATGCAAATTATCCCACAAATAACCATGCCATCACAAACATCCATATAACCATTCCATCACACTACACTCTCTTCCCTCCCTCTTTTCTCTAACTCTCGACCATCTCTCTCTCACTCTAATCTATCTCTCTTCTCAAACTTAACCACATTTCTCTCAAGCATACAACACATCTCCACCCATTTCCTCTTAAGAAAAACCGTGAGTATAAGGAAGATCTTCAAGAGAATCACTTCAAGCTTCATTTTGTGGTAAGATCTTGCAAATCCAAGTGTCATACTTCTTCTTTAAACTCATTTACTCCTCTTACACCCATGTGTTCATGAAACATACTCTTATAGCACCTTAAAGCTTGAAAATCATCTCCATAACACATCTAGAGCCGAGATCTCTTCACTTCTTCATCAAAACCGACTTCCAAACCCCAAGGTGAGTTCATACCCCCTTGTTTTTGGTTTTTACTTGTTTTGGGGGAGAATACAAGTTGATTTGTTTAGATCTATGTGTATATGCATGATTATGTGTGATTTCCTTGAAACATTTGGCGATTATGTGTGATTTCTTCACTAATCTACAAATATGTTAAGAAACTTGAAGTGTATCACTTGGATCTTTATATGAATCTTGAGAGAAGTATGTTTTATCAAACATAATACATGTAAACTATTATATACTGGATTTATACACTTGATATAGCAAAAATGAGTGTTGTGGTTAGAGATCTATAAACTAAACTCACAAAACAACATTTGACAGAAAAGTTTTGGTCCAATCTCGGACTGTTTTGACCATTCAAATGGACGTATTTTTCAAAACTGTTTAACATGGATAAAGTTCAGGTTTATACCTTTAAAATGACTACTCGAACGTTTTCATACGATGTTTCTACAATTTTTGGCGAATTTTACAAAACTGCCTATCATATTTGAAATAATTTCGGACCAACCTGTGAAGATGAGTAATTTCACACTAGTTTGAGGCCATAAAAAATTAGGAGAAAATTGTTTTCACAAAGTAGACAAGATTTCCAAACTTCCAGAATTTATGAATCCAAATTTCGACTTACGATGAATTGTCTACAAATTTTCTAAAAACTAGGTCGGAAAAGCCAAAAACCTGAAAAATGTGCATTTTCACAAAAATCAAGCAAAAATTATATTTTTGACAAAAATGAGTTTATAAATGTTATTTTTACCACAAAGTAGTCATCAACACAAGTTTTTAACAAAATTGGGGATCAAAGTGTTATTCTTACAAAAATTGGGCCTAATTGTAAATTTTATGCTTATTGGGACAATAACGTCATTTTTACAAAAAGGATGGCTTTTTATATCAACTTTATAAATAATCAAGCTAAAATAAACAAAACAATAATAAACGGGTTAAAAATGATATTCATATCCTTATTGGGCCTGGAAATAATAGACACGTATAGTGAGCCTTAGTGGCCCACTTACATGTTTATTGGGCCTGAGAATGGATTTTATACGCGTTATTCGTTTTATGCTATTTTAGTGAATACTTGAACTAAAGTCAATGATAAACCAACAAATGGATTTAATTTGATCATTTTCTAGGTTATTGGGCCTTAGTGACCCATTTCTATGTGTGATAGGTCCTGTATACTATTTGCATGTTTATTGGGCCTTATTGACCCATTAATATGTGCGATGGACCTTGGATACTATTTGTGTGCTATTTGGGCCTGTAAATACTTTATATGTCAAATGGGCCTTAGTTGTCGTTTCATATATATTTCGGGCCCATGTTATATAATCTCATTCCATTTGGGCCTTGAAATGATTTACATGTTTAGCGACGCCTTCGTGGTTCACTTACATGGATCATTGGTCCTAGAATGAGTTTATACATTTTTCTTCGCGTAAATTCGATTAAGGATCTAGCGAGTTTTTATCGGTTGGCACCTATTAAGTGTTCGATCGTAGCCTGTAGTTATAACCAGAGTCTCCTGGAGGGAGAACGGGGATTTGTGTATAGATCTATACGGGGATGACACCCTACACTTGAGCTGTTTGCTACAGTTAGACTAGGCCAGTCTAGGGTGACAAAAACCTTATTGTATTTTTCCGTCGGTGTCCAACGACGCCAAGACAGGCGAAATTGTCATTATTTAGTATGGTTATGACGGCTCGCTTAGAGGAATTAACGTTATGAAGTTTACGGAAGACATCTTTTTTTAGGCAACGTCGGGTTGTCTGGAAACATTCTCTTTACGTGCTCTTACATTCTCTACATTCTCTTTACCTTTTTAGTCAAATAAACAATAACATACATGCATTAATACAAGATCTAACACAAACACACTAAACAGTTTTCAGAAAATATCGGATTTTCTGGTGGTTTTCAAAGTTATACAAATCATTTTCACAAACATGCTTATGAACTCACCAACATTTTTATGTTGACCGTTTTCAAAATAACTTGTATTCTCAAGATACCGTTGAAGCAAGATGAACGAAAGAAACTAATGGATATTGTGTGATATTTTGTTTCATCATACTCTTACTATTTTGGCATGTAATCTTCAAATACAATACTCGATGTAAACAATGAATGTTGTATTATTACGTGTGTGATGATGATGATGTTATGTTTCAATTATATTCACTGTAATGATATTTCAAGATGAAGTCACGCGCAAGCCCCCGGACGTTTCCGCCGTCTGGTTCGGGGGTGTGACAGATTGGTATCAGAGCATTGTTTATAGTGAACTAGCATATCTAATCATACAAGACATGCAACTATAAATACAATGGGACTAAACAACTCGAACATAATAATTAAAATACATGCCTTTGTGTGCATTTTAGAATAATAACACAACAAGAACAATAAAAGTCTGTGGAGGATTTGAACATCGCTATTAAACTCGAGCAGTTATGTAATCGTATTAGGGGTGAATGTAGCCTGATCAACTACATTCATTCAAAATACGACCAACATGTGTTCGGGAGTAATTGTGATGGGCAATGAATCAAAAAATTACCATTTAATTATCCAAAGAGCTTATAGAACAAAACCTAAACAAAATTAAATTACTATAGGAGTAATTGGTATGCTATTTGTTTCTAGTATTTATACCCCTTCGTGCAATACACTATAGACAAGTATCATTAGCCAAGAAACCCCTATCTCCCTGGTCAGGGAATAGCAGGGTGGCTCGACCCAGAGGAGGAACATGAAGTAGAACTCACAGATGGACCCGTTGAGTCAATAGTGTACCTCGAAGAGAAAGAGCCAGAGGGCAATGGTGATGATGACTCGGATGCAGAATCTGATGTCATCAATCCCCCATGTAAAGCGAGAGCACCGACTTATCGTGTGGGCCCCGGTGTAACAACCCGAAATTTCCGCTTCATTTTAATGTAACTTTTTCATAAATCAACTCGCGCAACCGATCGTCGTTCCGATTTCCGATTTCCGATTTTCGACTTCTCAGTTTAATTAAGTCATTAATTAGTACACATTTAAAATGACTTAATGGGTGTCTTAATACATTTAGAAATCATTTTAACACTCAACTCTAGTGATCGGAATAATTCTAGAATTTACCGTATCGGGTTACGGTAACTCAATCGGGTACGACCAAAAACCCCGTCTAATGCCGGTATCGGGTAAAAATTCCACCGTGTCCAAAACTTAAACACTATATAAACGTGTTTAGGACTTCATTTGAAGCCTTTGGTCAAATTATCACTAAACATTACCCACCTCTCTCCTAATCCAAGTTTAAGGGATCAAAACTCAAAATTAAGGCTTCTAATCTCTAAGGTACCTTCCTAGCCTTAATCTCTAACATATTTGGCATCCAAATTCGAGTTCAAATCATGAAATAGGCCAACATTCATGAGTTTATGGCCATGGAACCTTCATGGGCCGTAAACTCATATTTCAAGGGTTTTTTAAGCCCTAAAACCCTTCCTTTGCATAGTTTGACACTAGATATGACTTAAGGGCTTAAAGGGAAGAACTTATAACATGTAGAACATGGATTTAAAGGGACAAAAGTGAGTTTACGGCCAAGGAACATTCTTGGGCCGTAAACTCATATACAAGGGGTATTTAAGCCAATTAACCCTTCCAAAACCTAGTTGGGACTTAGACATGAACCTTGGACTTGCTAACCTAGACTTGGAACACTTTAAACTTGATTTTTGTGTAACAAAGAAGAGTTTACGGCCAAGACACTCTCTTGGGCCGTAAACTCCTCTAAAAGGGTGATTTAAGGCCTTTAAACATGTTCAAATGCTTCCAAACTCAATCTATGGCTTTGTGGTAAAATCTAGATGCATCTAAAAATGGTTTAAAGGATTGAAACACAACAAAAGTATGATTTATGAGAGTTTACGGCCTAGGAACATACTCTTTGGCCGTAAACTCATAAAACAATGTTATAGATGCATCAAACACACCCAAATGGTTTGTATAAAATTCTAGAATCACATGTGATTGTTTTAAACACCAAAAACTATCTTTTTCAAAGGTAAAAGAGAGTTTACGGCCTTAGAACATTCCTCTAGGCCGTAAACTCCAACAAAGGTCTTAATTGATGTTCTAAAATCATATCAATGCCTAGAAAATTAGTTTGAATCACATGTGATTACCCTAAGTAGCCTAAATCAATTTTTCAAAGCCATTGTGAGTTTACGGCTGTAAACTCAAAGAGTGTGGCCGTAAACTCATGTTTTAAATTTTTTAAATCCATTTCAAGTGTTCCAAGGTGTTTAGATAATCATTCTTAGCAATCCCTAAGTCCATTTGAGCCCTTAAAACACCAAAACCTCACCCACATGAGTTTACGGCCGTAAACTCATGTATGTAGGTGTTCCATTGTTGTAAACTCCTTAAAATGTTTACTTATGGGGAGTAAACTCAAGTCCCAAGTCCCTAGTGTCATTACAAATCCAAAGATGTCACCCGGGTCACTCCAAACGCTCGTTTTGAGGTGTTTAACCTCATTGGAGTGTAATGTTCCATATGATTAGTGAATGTATCTCTAATTGTATATATATGGACATTATATCATTTTACATAGGGTCATCGCGAGTAATCAAACCCCGAACCGACGTATAGCACTCAAAACCGACACGTTTCCGAGTCCGGTGAGTTCATACCCCTACCCCTTTTCACTGTTTTCAGGGGGGAACACAAGCAAAGTACAAGGGAATTCTTGTACTCATAACATGTTTTCAAACATGTGTTTCATATTCTTATGCTTTTATAACTGATAACTGCAACTGATAACAGATCGAATATATAGATCACGTAACATATATTTGTGAAATAAGTCTTTAAACTAGTATGTTTTACATGTATTTCACAAATGGTTTTCCACATTTTATCAGTTAAAAGCATGACATTAAAACATTTGAATATAATACCTATACACTGTTTTGTCCTCGGTAATACTACACGCACATACGCGAGTGGAGGACTTTCATATTATTACTAGTAAATTTGTTATTCCGGTACGATTGGAGACACGTCCTCGGAGAACACTCCACCTGGATTACGCGAGTGGAGGACTACACCCATAACCAGAATCTCTGGTATTTAGAGAGCGTGACTTGAGTGTATAGATCTATACGGGGCTGACTACCCCACACCTGGCTGCTAGCTACAGCCGAACCGAAATGGTTCAAGGGTGACGAAAGTCATAAGTATGTGGACGACTTATTGCCACATGTGGACTACTTATTGCCACAGGTTTCAGTCTATTGTATGGTTATGGAACTCGCAATTAGGATAACAGAGATTTACTTACAGTAATAATGGATTACTTTATACACCGTTTACATCGTTTACATCTTTTACATCTTTTACTTACTGTAACTAACATTCAGGAAGGTACGGGACCTTCCTGGGGGAAAACATGGAATCTAATCACGATTACATCTTTTACATCTTTCACATCGTTTACATAAGACACATACATGCAGGAAAGCATGGGGCTTTCCTGGGTAACACTTACATAATTAGAAAGAGTCACAGAATGGATAACATTACATCTTTTACAATTTGTAACATACAATAAGGAAAGTATGGGACTTTCCTGGTAACACATGATAAGTGAACAGAACAATTTAACCAGTCAGATAACCAACTATACATTTTCACATGAGTAAACACGTTTTCAGTGTACAAACTTACTATACTTTACATTTGTGAAACAATAACCAACTTTTAATAAAATACGGGATTTTCTTGGTGTACATAACATTTCAGAAACAGAAAGGGAACCGATACATTTTCGTAAAACAAAACCACTTATGAACTCACCAGCTTTATGCTGATTTTCAAACCGCTTGTGTTCTCAGGTTAGCGTTAGAACAGGTACCCGAAGATCATTTTGTATGAAGACGGTGCACATGAAGACCCGTTACATTTTGTCTATATATACTATGTATCACAACTGTACAAACTTTACTTTTGAAACAACTGTAAAACTGTTATTATGTAATGTAATGCTTGTTTTACTTTACTTACTATGTACATTGGATTTGATACTCAACACGGTAGTCAACCCCGGAAATGTATTCCGCCTTCGGTTTTCGGGGTGTGACACCCGGTGACCCCATGCCCCTTAGGCACACAATATTTGGAGATAGAGTCACCAGTATGGGATACGACCACACTAGGGTAGGAACCGAGGTCTCTCCAACCATTAGCCATAGAGGACCAGCTGAACGGGCCCTCCCAGTCATGGTCCGGCGTACCCAAGGTATTGATAACCGAGCTCAGGACACCCAAAATCGAACGAAACAAATGCGGTTTGCTATTGAGAGAGACAAGATACAAACAAAGGAAGTGAACGGAGACTCCCAAACGAGTTAGTTAGTCTGAGAGGTAAACCTACGAGATACCGAGCAACAAGTAGCTCGTCTCTGAGGCGCATCCACTTCATCAGCACCACCACCAGACACTCTCCGCCACAATTAGGATCGACCTTTTCTTTTTCCCCCCTACTATCCGACATGACTCTCTTTCGTGTACTAAGATGGTACTTACCACTGGAACAATTATGTGCTATCCTTATTTCATATTACTACATAGACTCAATTATATGCACAAGCGAACCCTCAAAACCGCTAGGTACTTAAGGGTCTCGAAACCAAAACAACTTGTATACTCTAAGGATAGACGTGACGATCGTGCCAAATCTGTGATTACCTACTACCGCAAATACATCATAGGGATGTAGATGGAAGCAGTGAGAATTATGCAACATGATGCAAAATTTATAGAGTACAACCAGGAATGATGATAATTACTTACGATCTGGATTATCAACGTGAAGCAGGAAAATGCCATCCCGCAAGAATAACAAGTGCACCCACGAGACACCGCTCCTGCATATGGACTCTGCTACATTCCAAGCTGCTGTAACGGGGACAGTAACCGCTGCGATGGCGCAAATCAATGCAAAAAACCCCAATGAAGGCGGGAATAGCATTGACAACTCCATCCAAAGGAACGAACATGGAAACCAACAAGTGACAACCTATCAAGGAACTCCAAACCCTAAGCTTAAGAGCAGGAAGCTGAGATCTGGAAGTAAGAGAAAGGGACAACCCACTCAAGGGTTCTCAAGGAAGCAACATGTTGTTGCTGTTCATGCGACCATGACCCCTATTATACCAGCACCAACAAGACCATATGCTGGAAGCCTTCCAAAATGCAACCAGTGCAAATTCCATCATAATGGAGCCTATCGGAAGATGCATTGTAACAAATGCAACCGAAAGAATCACACCGCCAAATTCTGTAGAACTTATTCATGCCAGAATCATCAGCCAAATGAAAATGACAACAATCACAGCAACCCCAACAACAACACCAATGATGAGACCAGTTACACCTGCTATAGGTGTGGAGGAACCAGTCACTTCAGGCGCAATTTCCCCAGGGATAACAATCAAGGAGCAGAAGGATTAGAAATGGTTCTGACATTGGGTCAAGGTGAAGCAGACCAAGGCCCGACAGTCGTTACTGGTACGTTCCCACTTAACAACTCTTTCGCTTACCTCTTATTCAATAGTAAAGCTAAGCGAAGCTACGTTAGTAACATATTCAAACACTTACTAAAACAACAACCTAGAGGCTAGACTAAGCCTTAACGGTGGAGATGACTAATGGGAAAACCGAATCAACCAAAGATATGTATGTAGGGTATACCTTAACACTAAACAACCATTCATTTCAAATAGATTTGATGCCAGTAAATATTAGGAGTTTTGATGTGATTATCGGCATGGTTGGGTTAAGCCCCCATCGTGCTGATATTATGTGTCGCGAGAAGGCCGTTTGCCTTCACTTTCCCAACCACAAAAATCTAATAACCCATGGTGATAAACCTAACATCAATCCTCATCCTATCTCGTGCATCAAGGCACAGAAGTGCCTGCACCAGAAGAACTACGTTTTCCTTGCTCATATTGTGGACAAGACTAAGGAAGAAGTAAGCATACAATGTATTCCGGTAGCATGCGATTTTCCGAATCTATTTCCTGAAGAACATCCGGGAATACCTCCAAAAAGACAGGTTGAATTTCAAATCGACCTAATACTAGGACCCACATCAATTGCCAATTCACCCTATAGGTTAGTTTCCGCCAAAATTCGTGAGTTATCCAGTCAATTGAGAGGAATTGTTGCACAAAGGATTCATCGGACCAAGCTTCTCACCGTGGAGAGCTCCGGTCTTGTTCTTTAAAAAGACGGATCCTTCAGAAGGTACATCGATCTTAGGAAATTGAATAAGCTCCCTATCAAAAATTGATACCCACTCCCTCGGACTAATGATCTATTTGGCCAACTCCGAGGAGCTAGTTACTTCTCTAAAATAGATCTAAGAACCGATTATCATCAGCTTTGAGTCCGAGAAGATGACATTCCAAAAAAAAAAAACCGCCTTCCGAACTCGTCACAACCATTTCAAATTCATTATGATACCCTTCGATCTAACGAATTCTCCCACGGTATTCATGGACCATACGAACCAAGTTTTCTCAACGACTCCCAGTCAGCCTTTTCATTATTTTCATCAATAACATACTCATGTACTCATGAAGCAAGAACAAAACACTGTCAACATCTACGACCAGCCTTGAAAGAATCAAAGTCGAAGAATATCGCGAAGAAAACACTACGTGGATGGATAAAACTCTCGAAGTTGAAAGACGAAGCTTATAGGTACGTGAGTTAAATTGGGCGTTATCTAGGTGATCGTCGATAGGTTAACCCAATCTGCCCATTTCCTGCTAATACAAAAATTAAACAAGAAGGAAGCTTAGCATGGGTCTATATCTAAGAGATTGTAAGACTCCATGAAATATCAGTATCTATTATCTCAGATCGAGATAACGGAATTTCTTCAAGACTTTGACAGTTACTCCGAAGGGCTATGGGAACATAGCTAGATATGAGTGTTGCTTACCACCTTCAAACCAATAGCCAAAGTGAACGGACCACTCAAACACTCGAAGTCATGTTTCGAGCCTGAGTGTTTGAATTCAGCAATTCATGGGATGCCTAGTTGCCCTTGATTGAATTATCATACAATAACAACTATCGCACGAGCATCAAGATTTCTCCTTTCGAAAATCTTTATGGTCGTAAATGCAGATCACTCGCCAGTACTCTCATGAGACCAGAAACCAATTGCGAAACAACAGAGAAGATAATCCAAATCAAAGCTTGACTCCAAGCATCGCGAGACCGACAAAAAAGCTATTCTAACAAGCGGCGTAAGCCATTAGGATGTCAAGTCGGGGATCACGTGTTATTAAAGGAATCTCCTTGGAAAGGAATGATTCACTTTAGGAAATGAGAAAACTAAACCCACGATACATCGGGCTGTTCGAGATTCTTGCTCGGATTGGTCCAAAGACTTATCGGCTGCAGCTACCAGTAAAGCTTAGCAACGTACACCCTGTGCTCAGCGTCTCGAATCTGAAAAAGTGCCTATCAGGCAAAATTGTTATCATTCCTTTATAAGGGATCGAAATAAACAAGAATCTCATGTTCGTCAAAGAACCAGTCAAGGTGTTTTAGATAAGGAAGTAGAGCATACAAAACAAAGCTACATTTCAATTGTGAAGGTTTGATGGATCACAAAGTGTGGACCGGAATTCACATGGGAAACGCAAAGATCAAATGAAGTACCTATTCTCTAATTCATGAACCTATCTTTCGAAAGAATTTCGGGACGAAATTCCCTCTAACGGGGGGTTGATGTCACAACTAGCATTTTTGTTAGGAAATTCTACTCTCATGAAATCATTCACCTAGTGTAATAACTTGTACTCTAAGTGAATACTATACTTCATTCTCATTCAAATATATTTCATATGTTTAAATAAGGGTTGGAAACCTTAGAAATCCCGACTCAAGTTCATTATGGACTAGAATTCTCTTATTGGGTCTAAGGGACCAATAAATTATCAATTCATCCATCTATAACATTTTGGGCTATTTGGGCCTAGAATGATTCATTCTACCTCTAATGGGCCTTATTGGGCCATAACTACTCCAATTAACCTTAATGGACCATAGAACCCATTCTTTTATACTTTTGGGCTGTGAACTACCTTAAAGGCCCAATGTGCCGAAAAATATTACTTGGGACTCTTAATTTTGGACTAAGTCAAGATAGGGCCCAAACTTATCTCAATTCCTCCTAGCCCAGCTCTCGGCCCATGTTAAAATACAATAAAAAAAAGAAAAAAATAGGGAAATGTTGAATATCCTAAGCATGACAACTCATCTTTGCATGAGGGATATCCATGCAAATTATCCCACAAATAACCATGCCATCACAAACATCCATATAACCATTCCATCACACTACACTCTCTTCCCTCCCTCTCTTCTCTAACTCTCGGCCATCTCTCTCTCACTCTAATCTATCTCTCTTCTCAAACTTAACCACATTTCTCTCAAGCATACAACACATCTCCACCCATTTCCTCTTAAGAAAAACCGTGAGTATAAGGAAGATCTTCAAGAGAATCACTTCAAGCTTCATTTTGTGGTAAGATCTTGCAAATCCAAGTGTCATACTTCTTCTTTAAACTCATTTACTCCTCTTACACCCATGTGTTCGTGAAACATACTCTTATAGCACCTTAGAGCTTGAAAATCATCTCCATAACACATCTAGGGCCGAGATCTCTTCACTTCTTCATCAAAACCGACTTCCAAACCCCAAGGTGAGTTCATACCCCCTTGTTTTTGGTTTTTACTTGTTTTGGGGGAGAATACAAGTTGATTTGTGTAGATCTATGTGTATATGCATGATTATGTGTGATTTCCTTGAAACATTTGGCGATTATGTGTGATTTCTTCACTAATCTACAAATATGTTAAGAAACTTGAAGTGTATCACTTGGATCTTTATATGAATCTTGAGAGAAGTATGTTTTATCAAATATAATACATGTAAACTATTATATACTGGATTTATACACTTGATATAGCAAAAATGAGTGTTGTGGTTAGAGATCTATAAACTAAACTCACAAAACAGCATTTGACAGAAAAGTTTTGGTCCTATCTCGGACTATTTTGACCATTCAAATGGACGTATTTTTCAAAACTGTTTTACAGGGATAAAGTTCAGGTTTATACCTTTAAAATGACTACTCGCACGTTTTCATACGATTTTTTCTACAATTTTTGGCGAATTTTACAAAACTGCCTATCATATTTGAAATAATTTCGGACCAACCTGTGAATATGAGTAATTTCACACTAGTTTGAGGACATCAAAAATTATGAGAAAATGGTTTTCACAAAGTAGACAAGATTTCCAAACTTCCAGAATTTACGGATCCAAATTTGAACTTATGATGAATTTTCTAATAATTTTCTAAAAACTAGGTCGGAGAAGCCAAAAACCAGAAAAATGTGCATTTTCACAAAAATCAAGCAAAAATGATATTTTTGACAAAAATGAGTTTATAAATGTTATTTTTATCACAAAGTAGTCATCAACACAAGTTTTTAACAAAATTGGGGATCAAAGTGTTATTCTTACAAAAATTGGGCCTAATTGTAAATTTTATGCTTATTGAGACAAGAACGTCATTTTTACAAAAAGGAGGGCTTTTTATATCAACTTTGTAAACAATCAAGCTAAAATAAACAAAACAATAATAAACGGGTTAAAAATGATATTCATATCCTTATTGGGCCTGGAAATAATAGACACGTATAGTGAGCCTTAGTGGCCCACTTACATGTTTATTGGGCCTGAGAATGGATTTTATACGCGTTATTCGTTTTATGCTATTTTAGTGAATACTTGAACTAAAATCAATGATAAACCAACAAATGGATTTAATTTGATCATTTTCTAGGTTATTGGGCCTTAGTGACCCATTTCTATGTGTGATAGGTCCTGTATACTATTTGCATGTTTATTGGGCCTTATTGACCCATTAATATGTGCGATGGACCTTGGATACTATTTGTGTGCTATTTGGGCCTGTAAATACTTTATATGTCAAATGGGCCTTAGTTGTCGTTTCATATATATTTCGGGCCCATGTTATATAATCTCATTCCATTTGGGCCTTGAAATGATTTACATGTTTAGCGACGCCTTCGTGGTTCACTTACATGGATCATTGGTTCTAGAATGAGTTTATACATTTTTCTTCGCGTAAATTCGATTAAGGATCTAGCGAGTTTTTATCGGTTGGCACCTATTAAGTGTTCGATCGTAGCCTGTAGTTATAACCAGAGTCTCCTGGAGGGAGAACGGCGATTTGTGTATAGATCTATACAGGGATGACACCCCACACTTGAGCTGTTCGCTACAGTTAGACTAGGCAAGTCTAGGGTGACAAAAACCTTATTCTATTTTTGCGTCGGCGTCCAACGACGCCAAGACAGGCGAGATTGTCATTATTTAGTATGGTTATGACGGCTCGCTTAGAGGAATTAACGTTATGAAGTTTACGGAAGACATCTTTTTTTTAGGCAACGTCGGGTTGTCTGGAAACATTCTCTTTACGTGCTTTTAGATTCTCTACATTCTCTTTACCTTTTTAGTCAAATAAACAATAACATATATGCATTAATACAAGATCTAACACAAACACACTAAACAGTTTTCAGAAAATATCGGATTTTCTGGTGGTTTTCAAAGTTATACAAATCATTTTCACAAACATGCTTATGAACTCACCAACATTTTTATGTTGACCGTTTTCAAAATAACTTGTATTCTCAGGATACCGTTGAAGCAGGATGAACGAAAGAAACTAATGGATATTGTGTGATATTTTGTTTCATCATACTCTTACTATTTTGGCATGTAATATTCAAATACAATACTCGATGTAAACAATGAATGTTGTATTATTACATGTGTGATGATGATGATGTTATGTTTCAATTATATTCACTTTAATGATATTTCATGATGAAGTCACGCGCAAGCCCCCGGACGTTTCCACCGTCTGGTTCGGGGGTGTGATACTGTGACTCACTGAGTCACCCACAACTCGGCAGGACTACACAATGGGTGTTTTTAAGGACAATCTTCAAGCTACTCGTCGAGTCTGTTCTTCATACTCGGCGAGTCCATGCCATGCATCAGCTAAAACTTGCTTCTGCGGTCAGATCCGTTCCATACACACATAGATCTAGCCTTTCCAAGCTTATTTATCATGTAAAGTCTCAGTCTTGGCCACCATGCAACACATACAAGGCTCTTTTTGGGGAAATAACCTCTAATATGGCAACCCTAGTTTCCAACTCAAAAGAATGGACATAAAGCATATCATTTGGGGCCTTCTGGACCTGCTAAGGTCCAGATCTAGGTTCCATATCTCCATGGGACCTTTCACACGTCAAATCCAAGTCAAATAAAGCAAGAAGAAACCCTAGATTTGACATATCACCCAAAACACGAAGATTAGCTCTGAAACTCTTCAAGCTTGATCTTCTCCTTCCTTTCTTGCAATAACACACAAATTGGTGAACAAATAGCCTCTTATCTCACTCACAAGGACTCTCAGCTACTTTGGTGCACTCAAGGCTCAAGGTGGCCGGAATGAAGGGCCATAAGGTCCTTTAAATAGGGATTAGGACCGGAAAATTAGGGTTTCATTAAACATCGCGGACTCGCCGAGTCCAAACGCGAACCTCCATCCAAAACCGCAACCCGACTCGGCGAGTTCGACCTCCAACTCGCCGAGTCCCCTCACAGAATACCAAAAATATGAAAGTAAAGATACATGGAGATCTGGGCTGTTACAATTCTCCCCCACTAGAACAAGACTTCTCCCTCGAAGTCTCGCTATGCAAATAGCTCCGGATGCTGCTCACGCATCTCACGCTCCAGCTCCCAGGTCATCTCTGATCCCTTCCGATGCTGCCACTGAACCAACACCAGGGGTACCTCCTTGTTCCTCAAAACCTTGATCTTCCGATCTCTGATGGATACTGGTCTATCAGCATAATTCAGGCTCGCATCCACCTGAATATCCCCTAATGGAACCACAGCCGATTCGTCGGCTATACACTTCCTCAACTGCGACACATGGAAAGTGTCGTGAATCTGCCCCAACTCTGCTGGCAAGTCTAAACGGTAGGCTATCCGGCCCACCCTCGCGATCACACAAAAAGGAACAATATATCGGAGCACCAACTTCCCCCTCTTCCTGAATCGAATCACTCATTTCCAAGGAGAGACCTTCAGGAGTACAAGATCACCGATCTGAAACTCAAGATCGGACCGGCGTCTGTCTGCATAACTCTTCTGTCGGCTCTAAGCGGTCAACAACCTCTGCCTGACCAGCTGAATCTGCTCGGTCGTCTGGAGTACAATCTCCATGCTACCCATAACTCGCTGCCCTACCTCACCCCAACAGATGGGGGTGCGACACCTCTGCCCATACAACAGCTCAAAGGTTGGCATACCAATGCTCGAATGATGGCTGTTGTTGTAGGAAAACTATGCCAAGGGTAAATATGCATCCCAGCTACCCCTGAAATCCAACACACATGCCCGGAGCATGTCCTCGAGCGTCTGAATCGTCCGCTCACTCTGACCGTCTGTCTGGGGATGATATGGGGTACTAAAATGCAACCTAGTACCCAACTCCTCATGAAACTTCTTCCATAACCTGGAAGTGAAATGCACATCACGGTCTGAAATAATCGAGATCGGCACTCCATGCCGCGATACTACCTCCCTCACATATAACTCTGCCAACTTCTCCGCAGAAGAGCTGTCGCTGATGGCTAGAAAATGAGTGTTCTTCGTCAGTCTATCCACGATCACCCAAATCGCATCGACTCCCCTTGCAGTCCGCGATAACTTGGTGATGAAATCCATAGTGATTTGTTCCCACTTCCATTCGGGAATATCTAGAGGTTGCAGCTTACCGTGCGGTCGCTGGTGCTCAGCCTTGACCTGCCGACAAGTCAAGCACCTCTCGACAAACCAAGCGACATCCCTTTTCATATAGGGCCACCAGTACTCCTTCCTTAGATCCAAATACATTTTCATAGCACTGGGATGAATCGATAATTCCGATCGATGTGCTTCCTCCATCAAAATAGTACGCGCACCACCCACAAACGGTACCCAAATCCGACCCTGAAAAGTCATAAGCCCTCGACCATCCGTGACGAATCCTGATACCTGACCTATAACCCGCTCCTTCTTCTGATGTTCTGGCTTCGCAGCCTCTACCTGAGCTCCTCGAATAATATCCAAAATCAGGGTCAATACCGTCAATCTCATACAAATATCTCGGATCAGGGCGCTTTCCGCCCTACAGCTCAACGCGTCAGCTACCACATTAGCCTTGCCCGGGTGGTACAGGATCTCACAATCGTAATCCTTCACCACATCCAATCATCTCCTCTGGTGCATATTCAGATTTGGTTGATCCATCAAGTACTTCAAGCTCTTATGGTCCGTGTATATCGTACACCGAACCCCATACAAATAGTGTTGCTAGATCTTGAGGGCAAACACCACAGCTCCCAATTCCAGGTCGTGGGTAGGATATCTCGACTCATGAGGCTTCAACTGCCTCGAAGCATACTCTCGACTCATAAGCACCGCCCCCAAACCCGATATAGAGGCATCACACTACACCACAAAATCCTCCATCCATTCTGGGAGTGCATGCACCGGAGCCTCGCACAATTTCTGACAAAGCGTCTCGAATGAGGACTGCTGCTCCAGTCCCCATGAAAACGTAACACCCTTTCGGGTCATCCTAGTAAGTGGCACGATGATCTTGGAGAAGTCCTTGATAAACCTGCGATAATATCCAGCCAAACCTAGAAAACTCCTGATCTCGGCACCTCCCACCTCAACACCGCCTCAATCTTAGCCGGGTCGACCAATATCCCTTTCTGGTTAACAAGATGCCTGAGGAACTGGACCTCTCGTAACTAGAAATCACACTTGGAGAACTTGGCATACAGTCTCTCCGATCTCAAAACCCCAAGAATCTCCCTCAAATGTTCCTCATGCTGATCCCTAGACCTCGAATACACCAAAATATCATCGATGAATACGATCATCGACCGATCCAGCATCGGGTGGCACACCCGGTTCATAAGATCCATGAACGCGGCCGGGGCATTGGTGAGCCCAAAAGGCATCACCACAAACTCATAATGTCCATAACGAGTTCTGAAAGCAGTCTTCTGGATATCTTCCTCTCGAACCCTCATCTGATGATACCCCGACCTCAAGTCAATCTTGGAGAACCAAGATGCCCCCTGCAACTGATCGAACAGATCATCGATCCTAGGTAACGGATACCGGTTCTTAACTGTCAACTTGTTCAACTCCCGGTAATCGATACACATCCGGTGTGAACCATCCTTTTTCTTGACGAACAAAATCGGCGCTCCCCAAGGTGAGCTACTCGGTTGAATGAACCCCTTTTCCAACAGCTCCTGAAGCTGCAAGGATAACTCCTGCATTTCCGGTGGAGCGAGACGATAAGGCGCCTTGGCGATGGGCGCCGCTCCCAGAACCAAATCGATACAAAACTCCACTTGCCTCTCCGGAGGCACACCCGGTAACTCTTTGGGGAACACATCCGAAAACTCGCATACAACAGGAACATCATCAATCGAATTGGGCCTCCCCGCGGCCACTCGAGTATCCATCATGTAGGCTATGAATCCATTACAGCCCTGCTGCAAACTCTGCCTTGCCCTGGCAGCCGAACAAAACGCCGACACACACCGAGTCCCCTCGCCATAAACCGTAAGCACTCCCCCACTAGGGTCTCGAATCGTCACCAATTGTCTTTCGCAGTCAATGACTGCTCCAAATTTACTCAACCAGTCCATGCCCACTATAACGCAGACATCCCCCATAGCTATAGGAAGCAAGTCTATAGGGAACTCGACCCCAAAAATCTCGAGCACACATCCTCGAATCACCTCAGTGGTGTATACCGCTTTCTCATTTGCTATAGCAACTCACAGGGGTTGACTCATCACCTCCCGATCAATACCAATGTGCTGGATAAAAGCCAACGAAACAAAAGACCGACTCGTACCCGAGTCAAATAATACCAAAGCAGGCACATAATTCACAAGAAAAGTACTTACGCGTATCATAATATAAGCACAATATCTCAGTATAAAGGTAAATACATGAAAGAATACATACCGGCTACGACATCAGGCGCCACGTGGACCTCCTCCGCAGTCAACTGGAAAGCTCTCCCACGAGCCTTCGAAGCCTCGGCCTTCACTGGCTGAACCTTGGTAACCCTTGCAGCAGGCGTAGATCCCTGGCGAAGTTGGGGGCACTCGGCCTTCCGATGACCGGTCTGGTTGCAATGAAAGCAAACCATGAATCCCTTGGGGCAATCCCTAGCAATATGCCCCTCCTTGCCACACTTGTAGCAAGTACCCGATCGACATGCCCCCTCGTAACCCTTGCCGCACTTTCCGCAACTGCGGCCCTTCTGACCTCCGGATCTCGAATCGGCGGACTTGGTTCGCTTGGCTGCCGGCTGAGACTGAGTCGGCCGCCGATCCACCAGTTGAGACTCGGCCTCCTCCCTGGCCTAGGTCTCCAATTCGATCTCACGCTTCCTAGCATTCGCCTGAAGCTCAGTAAAGGTATGATATGATGAGTACAATACAAACTCCCGGATATCCCTCCTCAGCACTCCCAAATACCGACTCATTCGAGCCTGCTCTGTGGAAACCTTCTCGAGGCAGAACATCGCCCTCTCATGAAACTTCCGCGTGATCACCGTGATAGAATCATTACCCTGCTTGAGGGTCAAGAACTCCTGAACCAACTGTTCCCTCTCCACCTGGGGAACGTACTCGTCTCTGAACATAGCAGTAAACCTCTCCCAAGTCACAACGGAAACCTATGCCAGAGTGAAGTTTGCCGTCACGAACTTCCACCAATCCATTGCTCCCAGACGGAGCTGGTTCAAGGCGAACCGTACCCTCAGATGCTCCGAACATGAACAAGTGTAGAAGCATCCCTCGATATCAGCAATCCATCTCATCGCAGCGATCGGATCGTGCGTCCCATCAAACTCAGGTGGCTTTGTGTTGCTGAACTCTTGGAACAGCAACGAGTCACCTCCCTGTGGTCTAGCAGCGGCCACTGCTGCGGTAGCTGCAGCGGCTGCGGCCTCAGTCAATGCGGCATACCGCTCATCAAATGTCTCCATCAGCGTGGTCTTAATAGACCCAAACATTTCCGGAATCTCAGCCCGGATCGCTGCAGCTACCTCCTCATGAATCATCTGACGAAGCTCCTCGTCAGTCACACTACTCGTACCAGGTCTGTGGCGTGGTCCAACCATGATGTCGCTGAAATACAACATAAAAATATCAGAGACTCTATCGGGCATAATCGCACTCGATAACGCAGTCCTACTCAGTCTCCGATACCCAAGGATTCCTACTTGGGATGCCCATTGACCCAGTGTCTTTAGTAGTATGGGCCCAATACTACAAATTACACCGCGTCAGTATTCACCCCAAGTCCTCCTCCCCAAACCCCGAATCCTAAGTACTCTATTCTTGTCATGCACTAGTTACCCACTCGCTCTCAAAGCACCTCATAGAATTAGGATTCCCTAGACTAAGGCATCACAAAATCAGGCCACTCTAGTCCTAATATGTATACCTAGTCTACTAGCATGCGTATCATATCATATCATATCTCATAACACATATTGTAAGAGTATTTTGGGGATTTTACCGTTCGGGCGCTGGTTGACCGTACACACTCCTTCTTCTTTGGTTGTTTCAAAATCACTTATCAAATTTTATTGATTTATTAAAATTTTCTCAAATCCCCGGTTTGAGTTCAGTTACGCCCGAAGGTGTACCCGAATCCCTCAAACCAAGGCTCTGATACCAACTTGTAACGACGTAAATTTTAAACCAATTTTTCATTTTTACAAACATCAATACATCGAGTAATAAATTAAGTTCCAATGTAAATAATATTGTCACGACTGATTACATAACAAAGATCACAAAATAGTTTTCCCCGAGTGTGTGTACGATCACGCCGGCGCCTTCCCACGGTCCTCGCTAGTACCTGAAACACATAACACAACAACTGTAAGCATAAATGCTTAGTTAGTTTTCTCCAAAATACAACCTACGCACATACGCCTTTCCAGGCCCTGACCTTTCAGTTCATGTGTCTCAGGGGACTTCCGTCCCGACTGGGTAAACCTTCCGGTCCGACCCACGTCAACCTTACGGTCCATTTTACAACGCCTTCCGGCCCATAACATATTTGCCTTCCGGCCCATAATATAATGCCTTCCGACCCATATCAAGCATATCATACATGGCACATATAACGATTAACTTATCACACATAATGTATATAACTCATATCATATTCGACCTTCCGGTCACACAGTTAAACCCTTCAGGGTACAGTATAGTGAGAAGACTCACCTCGTATGTCTCGATAACTCGTGAACCCTGGAAATCACTCGTGCTCGAACCCCCGAGCTGTAATCCTCCTATGACATCATATATCTATAATTAATACTTGTACCACTAACGTTGACCATCCTTATCAAGCCAACACTGGTCAACTTGGTCAACAGTCATTGGTCAAATTGACTGGACTCGACGAGTGTAATAGAGTGACTCGGCAAGTCTACGCGTTTTCACCAACTCGCAAGGATTTTCCCTTTGACACGTCGAGTACTCCCCTGACTCGACGAGTTCCACCTGGTCATGAATCACGAGGCCACCGCCACTTAACTCGCCGAGTCGCAAGGACAACTCGGCGAGTCCCAACTCGACTCGGTCCACCTGTCAATACCTCACTAACTCTCTGTGACTCACTGAGTCACCCACAACTCGGCAGGACTACACACCGGGTGGTTTTAAGGACAATCTTCAAGCTACTCGTCGAGTCTGTTCTTCAGACTCGGCGAGTCCATGCCATGCATCAGCTAAAACTTGCTTCTGCGATTAGATCCGTTCCATACACACATAGATCTGGCCTTCCCAAGCATATTTATCAAGTAAAGTCTCAGTCTTGGCCGCCATGCAACACATACAAGGCTCTTTTTGGGGAAATAACCTCTAATATGGCAACCCTAGTTTCCAACTCAAAAGAATGGACATAAAGCATATCATTTGGGGCCTTCTGGACCTGCTAAGGTCCAGATCTAGGTTCCATATCTCCATGGGACCTTTCACACTTCAAATCCAAGTCAACTAAGGCAAGAAGAAACCCTAGATTTGACATATCACCCAAAACACGAAGATTAGCTCTGAAAGTTATCTCAAGAAGCTTCCCTTGATGAAATAGAAGCAGGTCCAAGCTCCCCAACTCTTCAAGCTTGATCTTCTCCTTCCTTTCTTGCAATAACACACAAATTGGTGAACAAATAGCCTTTTATCTCACTCACAAGGACTCTCAGCTGCATTAGTGCACTCAAGGCTCAAGGTGGCCGCAATGAAGGGCCATAAGGTCCTTTAAATAGGGCTTAGGAACGGAAAATTAGGGTTTCATTAAACAGCGCGGACTCGCTGAGTCCAGATGCGAACCTCTGTCCAAAATCGCGACCCGACTCGGCGAGTTTGACCTCCAACTCGCCGAGTCCCCTCACAGAATACCAAAAATATGAAAGTAAAGATACCTGGAGATTCAGGCTGTTACACCTACAACAATATTAGTTTCAACTCCACCAGAAGACCATGTTGTTGGATTAGGTGTGTAAGCCCATAACTATAATTGGTATGAACTTGACCTAAGAGTAGCATGGTCCATTTCGGGTTAGATATCACCAGAACAATTTGATAGAATGGATACTGGAATAAGAGGTTACTCATGATTTATTAATATATTACAAGTTCTAATATATTAATATGAAATTATATTATTTAATTAGTAAGAATTAATGTTGAATTATTTATGTGATCAAAAGAGAATAATTAAATATATGGGGATTAATTTGGTAAATCAAAGATTCTTATAGTGTGGGCCAATTGTTATTTAGGATGGGCTAAACCAATATGGTAGTCCATGGATAGTCCATGGAGGTTTAACCCATGGAGCCTAAGTAATATGAAAGGTCATGGGCATTAGGGTTTGCATGGATGTAACCTTAGACTTCGCCACACTATAAATGGAGTCCATTAACACACAAAATCAGCCACTAGAGTTCTTGGAGTTCATTAGAGCTGATTTTGGAGCTAGCAACATTTCTCTCAAGTTCTCCTTTGTCCTAGGTGTGTTGTGATCTGTTTGAGGCATCACACTTGGGGTGCTATGTTCTTAAAGGCCAAATACAAAAAGTTCTACAAGCTACATAAAGAGGTAAACTCCTAACTAGTATTTTTATGTTGTTTATGTCAATTGTATGCTAGTTGTAGGCTTAATGCTTTGGAAGCAATATTGCATGTATAATTAGAGAAAACATAGATCCAAAGAATTTAGGGTTGTATGGCACCATAAGATGTTGTAGTATACTAAAACCCAATAGTGGTATTAGAGCTATGGGTTGTTTTCTATTATATTTGATGCAAATGTATTATTTTATCAAAGATTAAAGATTGTTTGACAACATCTAAACTCGATGAGTTCATGCTTGGACTCGATGCGTAGGATGTGTTTTGCCTTGAACTCGAAGAGTCCATAGATGGGCTCGACGAATTGCGTGGTGAGACAACAAATTTTTGAGTTTTTTTTGGTCAGAATCGGATTAGGATCATTACCACAAACTGTTTTGAATCATAAAATCTGTTTTTTATATGGAAGTGATCATGCTCATCCAATTAAAAGATAATTGTCATAGTTTCAAGATTTGTATTAGTTTATATGATACGCTAATTTCTTGCAAATTGTTGATATGAATTATCTTGACTTATGAGTTTAAGTAGATCATAGAAAAAACTATTTGATAGTTTTTCTTAGTTAGAATATTTGATCTAAATGCCTTTTATGACCTCCTTAACTTGTTCTCAAGTTATGGAAAATGAAAAGTCTCTCTTTTAAATGATTTTAATGTCTTCCATAACTTGTCCTCACATAACTTGTACTCAAGTTATGAAACATGAAAAGATTTTTCCATTAAAAATCACATTAAACTCATAAGTTATAGAAACCAAAAGTTTTTGAATAGTTCAAAACATGCCCTCAAGTTTTGGAATTTTGAAAGTCACCCTTATGTGTACTTTAGTTCCAAACCCTAGAATTTTAAAAGTTAAAATTCAACCCTTATACTATTATAATATTAAAACTTAATACTTATATATATATATATATATATACACATATACATATATATATATATATATATATATAGATATATGTGTGTGTGTGTATAAGAATAAGTCAGTCTTACCGTTAGTAGGCCTCATTCACAAAGCCAGCCTATAAGGGGATATAAGTTTACTGCCTATAAAATGGCAGTTTAATGGGTGTCCACTCTCACCCACCGCTTCCTTGACTGGTGGAGGGTTGTTAGTCGAATAGGTAGGATAGGACACCAATTCTCATTAAAGGTATAATGAAATACAAAGTAACTAAACCCTTATAAATTCCCAATCTTAGTTACTTTAAGAAAAATGTGAATTTGATGCTAACCCATGAAATTTCTCTTTGCACCTTGTTAAGTCGTTACTGGAGCGTGTGTGGTTAGCCGGCACACTAATATGGGACTGATAATGTGTGGAAAATGGTAGCTTGATGTTAATCATAGATCAATGGAGTGCGTGTGGTTAACCAACACATTGATTACGTGATTTGTAACATTGGGTGTACCAAGCTAATTTGCGTGGTTATTCACACCTTGTTTGTGATCCTCGACATCCTAGTCACAAAGTTGAAGGGAACAATCGAGATTTAAACATGAAATTGAAAAGTTCAATGAATCTCAAAGGATCTAGGAGTTTTAAACCAATTAAAATTTAATAATCAATTTCGTTTTTCATGGATTAAATTGGTAAATTGTCATTTACGTACCTTCAAATATTTTATAATTGTATTATGGCATCCCTCTTCTGAATTGTAAAATATTGTGTTGGGTCCTAGCCTTAATATTTCATTTAAGTGTTATATTAAGGACTTAAATCAACTAACCTAAATTTCTCCCTTGTAGATGTCTAGTTCAGATGGTCTTCCCAAATCTTTTGGAACAAGCTTTCCTCTTGAAGATGATGTTCCACGATTGGATCATGGAAGTGGAAATCATACCTCAATTCCTCCACCTCCTATAATTATCCTCCCTGACCCACAAGCTCAAAGACTTGAAAAGTTCAAGATCACTCAGTCCCTGTTGGCTA
Source organism: Lactuca saligna (assembly GCF_052625555.1). Classification (NCBI taxonomy): domain Eukaryota; kingdom Viridiplantae; phylum Streptophyta; class Magnoliopsida; order Asterales; family Asteraceae; genus Lactuca; species Lactuca saligna. The sequence continues at coordinate 182,755,343 of NC_136424.1, read as the reverse complement.
GTAAACATATAGATGAAAAGTTTATATGTGCTCATGTCTTGAACATGAAGCTGTATATTTACAGGTTGGGAATGTTGGGTGTCATGTTCCCAAGGAAGTTGGCTATTGACTTGATTCTTTAGTCACTTCCCGAATCATATAATGAGTTCGTTCAAGAATACTATGTGACAGATAACGACATGAACCTTATTGATCTTACCTATTTGCTAATTGTTGCTGAATCAGTAATGATTTAGCGCAATGATGAAGCAAAATTTATTGGAAGATCTACATCCCAAGCTGACATGGACATGCCAAAAATGATTCCTTCTCCTAAAGGAAAGGAATTGGCCATGGTCAAAAGTTTTGATCATAAGAGAAAGGGTAACTTTGTGATTGTTACATGTGCCATTCCAAATGAGCCTGTGTATTTCTATTGCCAAGGAAAAGGACATTAGAAGTGAAGCTGCCCTGAATACCTGAGAACTTTAATCAAATTGTATGGTTCTACTTCAGGTATGTCAACTATCTACCTCTATTAAGTTCCTAATTGTTGATTCTTAGTACATAATGTGACAAGTTTTGCATTTTGATGTTTTGTAGGATCATGCAAAAGGAAGGAATCTTAAAAGTAAGAGCATGTTGAATCTGATCGCGAAGAGATGGATTTCGATTGCATGGTTTGAAGATCGGAATTTTGAGTTGTTGCTTAGGAGCCATAATAGATTTCTTAGAAATATGTAGTAACATAGTTTTCATTTGTAATTGCATTGTAAGGAAATGTTTTTTTTCCGCAATTTTATAAATAAAAGAAAATTTTGGATTTTTATTTATTTTAAAGTTTCCTTGCAATGGCATTTGTGAAAATTAATGTTCGTATGTTTCTATTGTTAGCAATATCGATTTGATTCTTTCATTTGTGGATGTGTCAAAATTTACCAAATAAGGAAAGATTCTCATCACGTGCGTTTCAGTTAGATAGAAACTTGGAATCATACAACTTGTATTGTGTGATGAATGATTGTCTTTAGGAAAATAAGACTAATTCCTTGTTCAAATGAATATGTGAGTCAAGTGAAGGACTAGGAGGTTGGGTACACTTGGTTGGACGTTGGTCATGTCCACCACAAAGATCGATAAGACTACTCATCATGATTTACTAAAAGTTAGTAGATATGGTTAAACTTACAAGATTAAGTGTAATTCTGAATAATTGGAAAAGTTTCAATGTATAGGAGAGCGAATAAGAAGAATCAAATTAGGCGGAAAGATAAAAGTTTCTCCAATCTGAAAAGGAGGGAATGTACTTGAGTATTATGTTTTATGATCATCTTAATGATTATGAAAACCATATCACAATTGATCCTCTAAGGACATCCTAGTGCATTTGTATGGCTATAAAGAGGAATCGTGAATTGTAGAAATGGTTAAATCAAATAGATGAATTATACTTCATTCCAAAATCAAGTCTTAGAGTTGCACTCTAGGATTGTGCCTTGAGTGACATAATCTTAAGAAAGGTTTATAACACCTATCAAATATAGAATAAAATATAACTTACTCTTGTACATTTGAAATCAGTAAGTTGTGATGTTTTAGATAAAAAAAAAAGATCAACTAAGACAGATTGCCAGAAGTGTTTGTCTTGATAAGAAACTGAACTAACTCTTGAATATTTGTTTGTCAAGGAATGTTCTTGACAAAGAGAAACTAATATGTCAAGAGGTCAGTGGGAGTCTTAAGGATCATGAAAAGTTTCAATAACTAATCAATGATAAACCTATTATTAATAACTAGCACATGACTAGAGGTCTGTAACCTAACGTGTTGACATATTCTTGTTTTTGTACCCATTCAATTAAAGTTGACTATGCATGTGAGTTCTGAGAGTTCTAAATTGGTTGCATAACAACCTGGAAGCAATGGTAGGCCCTCGTGATGCTGGGTGGCAAGAAATTAAGATTGAACAAGTTCAGTCCTTATGAGTTTGGATTTGTCACTGACCTTGTCTTGTGGTCATGGTTTTGAAAAACTCACATGGATAGGAACACATACACCATAAAATCTAAGTGTCATAAGGTTTCTCTCCAATTCATAAAAATGATTGTGAGGAAACGCTTTCACTAAGTAGATTTTAAGGAGATAGAAATTGTGATATTTGCATTCTCAAATTCGATAATGATTATGACATCCCTCTTCATAGTTCGAATTGTGAGAAATGGAAAAAGGTCTAAACATTTCAAACTTATTGTTGTAAGTTATAAAATGGTTTAGACACACATGTGAGCTATCTAAGGAAAGGTGTATGAGTTTGAGAAGCCTAGATAAAGTCTTATCCAAGCATCTCGTATCATAAATCTGAACTTTGGTAAGGAAGTCAATAAGTATTGATTTTAGAAGTCCAGCTAATTTCTGGGTACATGTCAAACCTAGTAGGAGCATAAGTGTTATGCTAGTAAGATAATAATTATTACGTTAGTGGGAGCATAATTATTACGTTAAGCGTTGCAAACTATCAATGTTAATTCTAGAAAACAAAAGTTTCAAATCGCAATGTTATAGGGTTTGAAAAGTTGTTTTGCTATAATAAAGGGAGAGCAATTCATACTTCATTTTAATTCTAAAAGCTTAGATTGATATTTTGCATGTGAGATTCTATGTAAGATTAGAAAACTTAATGTAAGACGGATGTTCAATGGAATGTACTTTGAATGTGAGACTTCGTTTCATTGGAATTGCTCACCATTTAAATAATTTGTAATGTATGTTGCCAAGTCTCTGTGACTTTCATGCATAGTCATTACAAGAGGATCATTGCATATAAGTATAGAATCTAATAGATTATAGTAAAGGCAAGAATTTGGTATTCTTACATTTACGATAAGGATTTTGAATTGTGAAATGAGTGTCATTGGAAATGTTTATAGTTGATCTATTTCACAAAGTAAGGACCATAAGTAAAACACAGTGTGCATGCTTGGAGCATGGGATGAATATTATTTTAATTTAAGTATTAAGTTTATCAATTGAACCATTATACAATGAATAATGTGTAATCAATATGGTGACTAAGTAAAAGGTGTTTTATTTATATTCAAAAGTATTGAGACCATATTAGATTCGATTATTATTATGTTTCACTTTGCATGTTTTTGACTTTCTGAATAAATAGGTTATTCAAACTATCCATAGTTGATCATACTTTGGAAGTAGGTATTGAAGCTAGACTGTCATGAATGGGTCTGTAGATTGTCTAAAGGCATTTAGACATAGCATAAGTTTGCTGCAGTGTTTATGAGTACTTCTGGAATACGATTCGAGTATTAGATTAAACCCACGCTCAACTGAATTACTTCATGGATTTATCACGAGTGATTGTGAGATAATAATATCTTATACTCTTAAAACCAAGACATGCGAGTTGTAGTTTGCAATTCGGTTGCACATTTACATATGTAAACGCACCAGTAACTTGGTGTTATAAAACATATTTTTGTGTGTGATTTGATGACTAAGCATAAGCAAGCATTTGAGTCGAAGTTTATCCATTACTTTTACCCAAAGTAGGATAAAAGAGATATTTGTGGGGCCCTTGATGATTTAGTGATGACAACCTAAGTGCTTGGCCAAGCCTAGACTGATTTGATTTGTTCAATTAGTCGGGTATCATAAATCGGAAATTGGGAAAAAACAGATGGTCAGAGAGAATGATTATAATCTGTGTCTCATGTCCATATGATATCTACAATAGAGGAATATATGATCCCTTATCTAATGGACACATCGTTGACTAGGTCAGAGTTCGACAGTGGCTTTTAAGAGCTACGATGGCTAGTCGGGATATTTGAGTCGTCCTTGCAATAATAGTTATTACACTTATCCAAGTAGGAGACTGTTGGATTAGGTTTTTAAGCCCATAAATATAATTGGTAGGCACTTGCCCCGAGAGTAGCATGGTCCATATCGGGTTGCATATCGCCAGGACAATTTGATGTTGGATTAGGTGTTTAAGCCCATAACTATTTTGGTATGTACTTGACCCGATTATGAGCATGGTCCTTTTGGGTTGCCTTCACCATAGCAACTGATAGGATGAACTAAGTAGAAAGAGGATTAATTATGATTATTAATATATTATGTGAATAATATATTAAAAGAGAAATCATATTATTTAATTAATATTGATCAATAATTAATTTTAAATTGATTTTGTGGTCAAAGGAGATTAATTAAATTAAGGGGATTGATATTGTAATTATAAGATAGTTACAGAGTTGGGCTTAAAATCCATAAGGATGCAATGGAAAAATTCTATATGAGAGTCCATAGAGAAATCATCCAAGGGCCTTCAAGAAGGATCTTTAGGGCTGCTTAAGGTCTAAGCAACTGGATTAGGGTTTTAACTAAAACCCTAATTCTCAGCTATATAAGGAACCCGTGGGCATGCAACAATCGGCCACGATAAACCCTAAAGGGAACCATGGATGAGTTTTGAGCCTCTCCTCTCTCTCTTGTTCTTCCTTGTTGCTAGTGGTGTTTGTCACTCCATTAGAGGTTCAACATTTGAGGCACTAAGCTTTCAAGAGTCAAGATCAAGAAGGTTTGTTATTGTTATTGCTACATAACAATCAAGGTAAGATCTAAACCCTATTTTATATGTTAACTTTATTTTTATATGCTAGTTCATAGGATCATTGCTTTGGTATTCAATGTTGGTGTGTGCATAGTAGAAAAACCTAGATCAAAGCAATTAGGGTTGCATGTACACCATAGGATTGATGTTATGCACATAACCCAACAGTGGTATAAAAGCCTAGGTCATTTTTGTAGTGAATAGATGAAAAAGTGAACCACCAAAGATCAAGAAAATCAAAATTTTTGGCTTCTAACTGGCTGACCCACCGAGTCCATGTATGGACTCGACGAGTAGGTCCTACTCGATGAGTTTCATAGTGTACTCGACGAGTCCAATTGTCTGGTGCCGGGATTTTCAATTTTCTGGCCAAATTTTATTGAGGATTACTTCCAAAATTCGTTTTTCTTGCCTAAAATCGATTATTTATGTTTGGAATGGTTACCAAGTTAATGGATTTCGTTAAATATGGATAATATAGGATTATTATAAGTCAAATATTTGACCTAGTAAGATTGAAAAAGTTTCAATTTACACCCTTACGTTATATAGTTTAAATTTGAACTTGAAAGTTTTAGTTTTTGAAATTTAAATAATTAAACCCTAATATTTTGAAAAGTTTCAAAATTTGTCCTCAGGTTTTGAAATTTAAAATTTAATTAAAAAATATTAATTTTGAAATATTAAATTCTAAAATCCTAGTATTTTGAAAAGTTCAAATTACTCCCTTATGGTTTTATTAAATTAATTAAGTGTATAACTACAAAAGAGTTAATAAATCCATAATAATATTGTTTATCTTTAATTAAAATAAAAGTATAATTTATTAAATTAGACCACCTAGTATTTTAAAAATGTAAAATATATCCTTATACTATATAAAATTAAACGGTTAATATTACATATATATATATATATATATATATATATATATATATATATATATATATATATATATATATATATATATATATATATATATATATATATATGAGTAAAGAGTCGGTCTTACCACTAGTAGGCCTCATTCATGAAGCTGGTCTATAAGGGTGTTTAAGGAAGCAACCTGTAAAATGACTGCCATTGGGTATCCACTCTTACCCACCACACTCATGACTAGTGGAGGGTCGTTAGCCGAACGGGTAGGATAGGACACAAGCTTCCATTATAAGTATAATGAAATACGAAGTAACTAAACACTTTTACAATTTCCCAAATCTTAGTTACTTTAGGAAAAATGTGGAATTGTTGCTAATCTAGGAATTGGACATTGCACCTTGTTGGTCGTTAGTGGAGTGTGTGGTTAACCGACACACTAATATGGACCAATGAAGGATGGCAATGGGTAACTCATAGATTATCATAGATCAATGGAGCGTGTGTGGTTAACCGGCACATTGATTAGGTGATGACCTCTTCGAGAGTACCAAGATAATTTGCATGGTTATCCACACCTTGTTTGTGATCCTCGACATCACAGTCACAAACTTGAAAGGCATAATCGAGATTAAACATACCATTGAAAAGTTCAATGAATCTCAAAAGATCTAGGAGTTTCAAAACATTTAAAAAAATAATTTTCGTTTCGTTTTTATTGGTGGAAATTGGTAAATCTTCATTTACCTACCTTCAAATATTCTGCAACTGGATTACGGCATCCCTCTTCCGAGTTGTATAATACATTATGTTGGATCCTAGCCTTAATATCTCATTTGGGTGTTTTATTAAGGACTCACTCAACTAAGTTGAATTGTCTCCCGTTTTGTAGATGTCAAATGACTATGGTCTTCCTGAATCCTTTGGAAAAGGTTTTTCTCATGAAGATGATGTTCCATGATTGGATTGTGGATGGAAATCATTCTTCAGTTCCTCCACTTCCTCCAATAATTCTCCGTGACCCACAAGTTCAAAGAATTGAAAAGTTCAAGATCACTCAAGCCCTATTGGAAAGTAAACAAGAAAATGGAAAGTATGTGTGTGCACACGTCTTACAGATGAAGTTACACATTGACAAGTTGGGAATGTTGGATATCATTGTCTCAAGGAATTTGGTTGTTGACTTGGTTCTTCAATCACTTCCCGAATCATATAGTGAGTTCATTAGAGAGTACTATATGATGGACTATGACGTGACCCTCATTGATCTTACCTATTTGCTTATTGCTACTGAATCAACAATGATTTGGCACACCGGTCAAGCAAATTTGTCTGGTAAATCAAATACCATCTGGGAAGTAGGACGACGTGAACGATGGTGGAGGTGATAGCCGACGGTGGCTGGTTTAGGGCTTTTAGAGAATATGAGATATTTTTGTTCAGAGAGAGAAAGTGGAATCGATGAGAATGTAAGCTTCGGTTACTGTATACCAAAAAAACCGATGTAAGCTTGAATGAAAGTAGAATCGATAACAATGTAGAGAGCCCTAAATTGAAACCTTGTCCAGTAGAATCAATTTGAGAGTGAGTGTTGGATTTATTACTTCCCTTTCCCGGTTCGCTTACCCTTTAGTTACCCTAGTCGATCGATTCAAGCTTTCACGAAAAACCTTAGGTAGCAACTGATGGAGAAAAAAAGGATGGGGCGAAAGTAGGATTGGATCTAATTTCAAATAGTAACAGCAGATTTCACTGAAAACCCTTTCCCGGTTCGCTTTCAATAAAAAACCCTAGGTAGCGACCGAGAGAGACAAGAGGGAAAGGATGAAGCGTCGATAATCTGGGCAAGAGGGAAAAAAAGAAAAAGATGTGGGATTTTTAATTTTTTAGGATTTCATTTTTCCCCCCGGATGGAACACGCGTTCCATTAAAAATTATAAACTGACATCTTTAGACGACACACGCTTTATTATAGGTTCCCTCTGTGTTTTTATTTTTCTTCGTTTAGACACTAATTTAAGGGCTCGCAAAACATAAATCCTTAAATTTTTTGAAGACACGACACTTTTTTAATGTCACTCCCTTTTGCGTAACATAAATCAGTGAGTGTCGTTGTTTGCACGTCTTAAAAGGGTCTTAACTTGTAGTGATAGTTTAAATATTGGTTTAACTCACGCTCAGAGAATTACTTCATGGAACTTGTCACAAGTAATTCTGAGACAAAAATATCTTATAATATTTAAGCGGGGATATATGAGTTGTTGGTTTCGAGTTGGTTATGCATTGATAATACATAAATGCATCAGTAACTTGATGTTATAAAAAGTATTATTGTGCGAAATTTGATGAGTAAATAGTGAAAGAATATAATTCAAAGTTTATCTATACCTTTTTACCATTAGGGGAAAAGCGATATCCTTGGTCCCTTCGATGATTTGGTGTTGACTTATAGTATCGGGCCCAACCAGGACTAAATTGATTTGTTCGATTAGTAATTCATTGTCATTATAAATCAGAAATCAGGAAACAAATGTTTTAAAAATGAGATTGATTCTTTTCCATGTCGTTTGTCCACATGATATCTTGCAAAACGGGGGATTATATGATCACTTATCTTAGGACATGTAACTGACTAGGTTAGAGTCTGAAAACGACTTTGAGAGCAACAATTTGTTAATTGATTTAGAAGAATACACTAGCAATTATTGTTATTAGACTTATCCAAGTAGAAGATCGTTGTATTAGGTGTCTAAGCCCATAACTATAATTGGTATATACTTGAATTGATGGTAGCATAGTCCTTTTGGGTTACCCTCAAGACTAGTAACTGGGAAGGATGATTTTGGAGAAACAGGTTGATTTATTAATTTGATTAATAAGTTGAAATAAGTAATATATTAAAATATTATGAGAATAATATATTAATTAGATATAGTAATATTTACTTAATATTTAACTAAAAATTAATTAGAATTAATTTTGGGATTAAAATAATTAATTAAAAGTGTAGGGACTGAATTGTAATTGTTCAATAGTTGAGCAACAGGCACTTTAGAACCCTCCAAAGGCTATGCAAGGTTTTATATGCCTTAGGGTTTCTAGAATAGTATCTAACAGATAATCAGGAAAGTGGATAATTACCCGGTTTAAGATAATCTTGGACTTAGGCTTATTTAGGGTTTCCTATATGCACTTTAAATAGGGATGTAACCATCATATTTTCTGCAACTTATTCTAAGAGAGTTTCAGCCAAAAATTTGTAGCCTCCCTAATACTCCACAATCTTCTTCAATTGCTAGTGATTGGTGTAAGCCATTAGAGGAATGACAATTGTGACGCTTGTTCTCAAAGTCTCAATTGTTGGGTTAGGTGTCTAAGCTCATAACTATAATTGGTATGTACTTGGCCCGATAGTAGCATGGTCCATTTCGGATTGCCTTCACCAGAACAATTTGATAGATGGATATTTGAGTAAGAGGTTATTCATGATTTATTAATATATTATGAGTATAATATATTAATTGAGGAATCATATTATTTAACTAGTCTTGATCAAGAATTAGTTTAAAATTAGTTTAGTGATCAAAAGAGACTAATTAAATTGATAAATATGACTTGGGCTAATGATCCATGGTTTGATTTGTGATGGGCTTATGGATTAATTCATGAAGGATTTATCCAAATAAAATGGGTGAATCATAAGCTTATGGGTATGGATTAGGGTTTCACATGGCCCTTGATATTCTATATATATATATATATATATATATATATATATATATATATATATATATATATATATATGTGTGTGTGTGTGTGTGTGTATTCATAATCTAAAATCAGAAAAACCTTGCATTCCAAGAAGTAGAATTCAATTTCTAGTCTTAAATGTCTCTCATATCCATCTAGTTGTTTGTTGGTGTTTGTGACTTTTTTGAGGCACAACACTTGGGGTGCTAAGTTCACAAAAGGCCAAAGTCTTACTAGCTACATCAATAGGTAACCTTCTAACTAATTTTATGATTCATATGTTAAATTGTGTATGCTAGTTTAGACTTCTTGAGTTGGATATCAATGTTGCATGTATAAATAGAGAAAACTTAGATCTAAAGCATTATGGTTGTATGTGCACCATAGGAATGTTAGAGTACATAAAACCCATCAGTGATATCAGAGCCTAGGGTGTTTTCTATTATATTGATGCAAATGTGTGATTTTCAAGGTTAGAAAAATGACTTTTTTGACCACTGTATGAAGGACTCGACGAGTCCATATATGGAATCGATGAGTTGGATGAGTTTTTACATGAACTCAACGAGTCCAAAGCCTGACTCGATGAGTTGGCTCATTTGGTGGTAGATTTTTCGAGTTTTTGGCCTGTTCTGGATTAGGTTCATTACCACAAACTATTTTAGTTGATAAAATTTGATTTTACTAATATGGTAATCTTTATCCTCATCGAAAACATGAAGTTTGTCAAATTTTAAGATAATTACTTGATTTTATGAAAAACTAGTTTTTTTTTAAACTTTGAAGTTATTATGTGGTATGAATCAAATTATGTCAAATCGGTAAATGTTTAATTATATGATAATTGGATTAGTTAATTTGATCTTTATGTGGTTCTTGAAAAAGTTCCATAACTTGTCATCAAGTTATGAAATATGAAAAGTCATTATATATGAAACTATTAACTCATGTAAGTTATAGAATTCAAGAGTCTTGAAAGGTTTCATAACTTGTCCTCAAGTATGGAATTTGAAAGGTCTCATTCATAGATAGGGCTGTAAACGAACCAAACAAACACGAACAAGGTCTTGTTCATGTTCGTTCGTTTGAGTTAGCTGAACAACAAACGAACACGAACGGATAAACGAACGAGATTTTCTTGTTCATGTTCGTTCGTTTAACAAATTACTTTGTTCATGTTCGTTCATTTATGTTCATGAACATGCTAAACGAACATAAACGAACAAAGATAAAAAAACACAATTGAACATATATGAACATAAACGAACATATAATACAGATGAATATAAATAAACCTAAATGAACGAACGTAAATGAACACCATAAACGAATGTTCACGAACATAAATGAATGAACGAGACCATTGTTCATGTTCGTTCATTTAACTAAACGGACGATAATTTTTGTTCATGTTCGTTCATTTATTAAATAAATGAACATAAACGAACTTCCCGCCGAATAGTTCATGAACGGTTCGCCGAACGTTCAGTTCGTTTACAGCCCTATTCATAGAACTTCAAAATCCATAAGGTATGGAAATCAAAAGTCTTAACAAGTTACAATACTTGCTCTCAAGTTTTGTAACTTGAAGAGTCTCATTATGAAACTTTAATTCCAAACCCTAGAATTTTAAAAGTTTAAAATTCAACCCTTATACTATTATAATATTAATGTTTAATACTTATATATATGTATAAAAAAAGTCAGTCTTACCGTTAGTATGCCTCATTTACGAAGTCAGTCTATAAGAGGGGGGGGGGGGTATAAGGGTACTTCCTATAAAATAGTGGTTTAATGGGTGTCCACTCTCACCCACCGCTTCCTTGACTGTTGGATGGTCATTAGCTGAACGGGTAGGATAGGACACTAATTCTCATTAATAAGTATAATGATAATTATTAAAGTAACTAAACCTTTATAAATTTCCAATCTTAGTTACTTAAAAAAATGTGAAAATGGTGATATTCCATGAAATTGCACTTTGCACCTTGTTAAGTCGTTAGTGCAGCGTGTGTGGTTACCTGACACACTAATTTGGGACTGACAATGTGTGGCAAAGGGTAACTTGATGTTAATCATGGATCAATGGAGCGTGTGTGGTTAACCGGCACATTGATTGGGTGATTGGTAACATTAAGTGTACCAAGCTAATTTGCATGGTTATTCACATATTTTTTTTTTTGTGATCCTCGACATCCTAGTGACAAACTTGAAGGGAATTATTGAGATTTAAACATGCCATTGAAGAGTTCAATGAATCTCAAAATAATCTAGGAATTTCAATCCATTTAAAACTTAATAATCAATTACATTTTTTATGGTTGAAATTGGTAAATCGTCATTTACCTACCTTCAAATATTTTACAATTGGATTAGGGCATCCTTCTCCGAATTGTAAAATATTGTGTTGGGTCTTAGCCTTAATATTTCATGTGTGTTCTATATTAAGGATCATTATCTAATCTAAACTTTGTGTTTCTTTTCAGATGACTTCCAACACTGCTACAAACCCAAACCCTTCAGGCTCCTTCTCCCTCATGAACCTAAGTGGGAGTGTCATATTTTATGGATCAAACTTCAATGATTGGATTCGAAACATATGAATGGCCATTCTCTACATGGACAAAGAATATGTCCTAGATAAAGAGCTTAAGGAGATTGATGAATCTACCGCTACTCCCAAACAGATTGCTGAATACAAGCCCATGAGAGGGACGCGGCCAAAGTGTCATGTCTTATGATTTCTACCATGACTGCTGAGCTTCATAAGTCCTATGAGGACTTCTGGCCTAGTGAAATGCACCAAGACTTGATGGAAAGGTACCATCAAAGTGCAAGGCAAGAAAGGTATGAAATCATAGCCTCCAAAATTACAACCAAGATGAAGGATGAAGATTCCATCACGACCCACTTGAAAAAGATGCAAAGGTTTATGGACCGCTTGTTGAAGTTCAAGGACAACTTCGATGAAGAGTTGGCCATAGATATTATTCTACACTCTTTTCCTCCTTGGTATGATCAGTTTCATATGACCTATCATATGAAGAAGGAGGAGGTCACTCTAAGCAAGCTTCAAGGCCTTTTAAGGACTGCTGAAAGTAGTCATAAAGGAAATCTGTTGTTTCTACTCCTACAGCTCCTACCGTTGTCTTGGCAATTGGACATGGGAAGGGAAAGAAGAGGAAGGCTTCCTCAAAGAGACACAAGGGAAAGTCCTTTGTTGGATCCTCTTTTAGTAGGTGCAAAGGTGGTATAGCTATACACTCCTCAAACCCAAAGGAAGTAGAGTGTTTCCAATGTCATGAAAAAGGGCATTGGAAGCAAAGCTTCCCCAAATACTTGTAGAACATAAAGGATGGGAAGATCAAGCCCACCATTGTAGGTATTTACACTATTGTATCTCATCACATGCTAATTCTTGGGTTCTCGATACATGATGTGGTTTTCACATTTGTTCTGATTTGCAGGGTTTAAAAGAAAGTAGGGATGTGGTGCACAAGAAGAATAAACTTTATCATGGGGAATACGAAAAAGTCGCATGTCACCAAGATTGGAGCTTATTCTTTATTGCTTAGTAATGGTTTATAATTATATCTGAATAAGTGTTGCTACTCGTCTAATATGGCGAGGAATATTATTTCCTTTCACAATTTGTATAAACAAGGTTTTACCTTTTCTTTTAATAATGAAATTGGTGGTTTTAATGCTTATTTTAATGATGTACTTTATTTTTAAGCATTGCCTTGTAATGGTATATATGAAAATGTGATGGTTGTAGATAACTTAGGAAATAATGTTTTGCATATTGATTCGTCCAATGGTTTGGACAAAGCATCCTTATGGCATTTTCGTATTGGACATGTCAACAAGAAGTGCATAGCCCAACACCAAGAGGATGGAGTTTTGGAGTCTTTTGACATAAAGTCAGATGACACTTGTGAATCTTGTTTTCTTGGAAAGATGACCAGGTCACCCTTCATTGGTTCTTGTGCAAGGGATGAGGGTCTGTTGGATCTCATACACACAGATGTATGTGGACCCTTCAGAACCGCCACAAGGGATGCTAACCGCTTCTATATGACATTTACTGATGATTATAGTAGATATGGGTATGTCTAATTAATCAAGCATAAGTTAGAAACCTTTGAAAAAGTTTAAAGAGTTTAATCAAGAAGTGGAGAATCAATTGGGTAGGAAGATAAAGATGCTTAAATCCGATCGTGGAGGAGAGTATCTTAGTATCGATTTCCACGACTATCTTAAGGAATGTGGAATTGTTTCATAATAGACGTCACCTAGGACACCACAGCTTAATGGTGTGGCTAAGAGGAGCAAATGAACCTTTTTGGACATGGTTCGTTCCATGATGATTCGAGCTTCATTACCTATCTCATTCTGGGGATATGCCATACAGACTGCCGCCCATATCCTTAATCTAGTCCCAACTAAAAAGGTTACCAAAACACCTCACGAAATGTAGATAGGGAAGGTTCCCTCATTAGACCACATAAAGGTTTGGGGTTGGAGGCTTTCGTAAGACGAGAGACTCACGACAAGCTCGAACCTCCTAATGATCCGCTACCCACAAAAAACCTTTGGACATCTCTTCTATAGACTTAGTGAAAATGTTGTCTTTGTTGCAAGGAGAGAAGTCTTTCGAGAGAGAGAACTCATATGCCAAGAAGGCAGTGGGAGGAAAATTGACCTTGAAGAGTTTCAAGAATTAAGTGATGAAGGAACCTCAAACACTAGCGCTCAACCTGAAGAGGAAAGTCCAGTTGAACCAATTGACGATTCCTTACCTATGAGGCATTCCGGTAGAGTTATACAGGCACCTAAGTTTTATGGTTTCAAGATTACTACTGAAGGTGACACATATGTTAGTGATAGTACACTGGTAAATTTGGATGAGCCTAACAGTTACAAGGAAGCCATGGTAGGCCCTAAGTCTGCTAAATGGAAAGAGGCGATGGATAGCAAGATTCAGTCCATGTATGGCAGTCAAGTTTGAAACTTGTTTGACAATGTACCGGGTCGTAAGACAGTTGGGTGCAAATGGATCTTCAATAAGAAGACTGACATGGATGGGAAAGTACACACTTATAAGGCGTGATTAGTTACGAAGGGATTTACTCAAAATCCTAGAGTTGACTATGATGAAACCTTCTTACTAGTGGCTAAGATTAAATCTATAAGGGTTATGCTAGCCATTGTTGTATTTCATGATTATGAAATATGGCAAATGGATGTGAAAACCGCTTTCCTTAATGGGAAGTTGGCTGAAGATGTTTACATGAATCATCCAAAGGGTTTTGTGAATGCAAAGTACCCTAATAGGGTGTGTAAGCTTGAGAAATCCATTTATCGATTGAAATAAGCATCTTGCAGATGGAATCTTTGTTTTGATGAGAAAGTCAAAGAGTTTGGATTTTGGAAAAGCGAGGATGAGTCCTGCCTATATTTCAAAGCTAGTGGGAGTATAGTTAGCTTTCTCGTGTTGTATGTGGATGACATAATCATTGGAAACGACATTACAACCTTGTTAGAGGTTAAGTTGGCTTGGGAAGTGTTTCACTATGAAGGACCTCGGAGAAGTTGCTTACGTTCTAGGGATAGGGATATTAAGAAACAGGAGTAAAAGACTAATAGGACATAGTTAAAGTATCTTCTTAGACAAAGTGTTGAAGTGTTTCAGCATAGAGAATTCCAAGAGAGGAGACTTACCAATCTAGAGCAATACCAAACTGTGTAAGACTCAGAGTCCGAGTAAAGTGGATGAGATAGCATAGATGAGTCGAGTACCATATACTTCCACAATTGGCTCGATCTTGTATGATATGACATGTACTCGCCCTGATGTGGCCATTTCTTTGAGGATGGTCAGAACATATCAAGGGAACCTTAGTAAAATTCACTCGATTGCGGTAAAGAACATTCTTATGTACCTACGGAGGACCAAGGATTGGGTCCTTACCCTTGGTGGGAGTGATGATTTGAGAATGATACGGTAAAGTGATGCCAACTTTTAGACCGAAAAAGATAGTTTCTGCTCTCTGCCAGGCTGGGTATTCACCCTTAATGGAGGAGTAATAACATGGAAAAGTTCGAAACAGGAAACTGTGGCTGATTGAATGTGCGAATCGGAGTACATAGCGGCCAGCGAAGCAGTAAATGAGGAAATATGACTGAAGAACTTCATTGGAGACCTTCGAGTTATACCAGTTGTAAAGGAGTCTATGGATATTTTCTGTGACAATGAAAGTGTAGTTGACTTAGCCAATGAACCAAATGATCATGGAAGATCCATGCATATTGACAGAAAATATCACTTTATAAGACATCAAGTAGAAGAAGGAATACTCATAGTGAAGAGGATATCGTCAGAGAAGAACCCATCAGAATCCCTTACAAAGGGACTCAGCAGGGATAAGCACTTGCTTCATCTAAGGAGCATTGGGTTGAAGGATGATATTAGTTTTAATGATTAGATTGACATTTAGAAACCTGTAATAGATAAAATGTAATTGACATTTGATAATTGAATAAAAGAAGTTTTATGTATAAGTAAAATTACTATCTTGTGTCAATTGTTTGCTATTGTTTCATTTTGCATGTTTTGACTTCCGAAATAATTCAAACTATCCATACTTGATCATACTTTGGAAGTAGGTTATGAAAGTAGACTATCATGAATGGGTCCTTGTAAGATTGTCTAATGTTTTAGGCATTATCAAATTTGCTACAAACATTCATGAGTGCTCTTGAAATAAGATTTGAGTCCTGGATTAAACGCACACTCACTTGAATCATTCATGGAATTAATTCCGAGTGATTGTGAGATGATAATTTCGTATAGTCTTCAAACTAAAATTTATGAGTTGTTGATTATGAGTTGGTTGTACATTGATAGTGCGAAAACGCATCGGTAACTCGATGTTATAAAACGTGTTATTGTGTATGATTTAACGAGTGATTAGTACAATCATATAAGTCAAGGTTTATCTGTTCCTTTTATCATAAGAGGATTAAAAGTGATATCCTGATGCCCTCGATGATTTTGTTTTGAATTATGTGTCAGGTCCAGTCAGGACTCAATTGATGTGTTCAATTAAGTTTTATGTCAAACAAATCAGAAATCGGGAAAAAAATGTTTGATAGAGAGTATGACTTTAATTCCATGTCTTTGTCCACATGATATCTTCTAGAACAGAGGATTATATGATCACTTATATAATGCACACATTAGAGTGTGACAACGGCTTTTTGAGAGCTAGGATTTCTAATTGGATTTTAAGTAGCATTGGGAATTATAGTTATTAGACTTATCCAAGTGGGAGACTGTTGGATTAGGTGTCTAAGCCCATAACTATAATTGGCATGTACTTGACCCGATAGTAGCATGGTCCATTTCGAGTTGCCTTCACCAGAACAGTTTGATAGATGGATATTTGAGTAAGAGGTTATTCATGATTTGTTAATATATTATAAGTATAAAATATTAATTGAGGAATCGTATTATTTAATTAGTATTTATCAAGATTTAATTTAGAATTAATTTAGTGATCAAAAGATATTAATTAAATTGATACACATGAGTTGGGCTAATGATCCATGATTTGATTTGTGATGGGCTTATGGGTTAATCCATGAAGTATTTATCCAAATCAAATGGGTGGATCATTAGCTTATGGGTATGGATTAGGGATTCACATGACCCTTGATATATATATATATATATATATATATATATATATATATATATATATATATATATATATATGTGTGTGTGTGTATTCATGAGCTAAAATCAGAAAACCTTGCATTCCAAGAAGTAGAATCCAATTTCTAGTCTCCTAAATCTCTCTCATATCCATCTAGTTGTTTATTGGTGTTTGTGACATGTTTTAGTCACAACACTTGGGGTGCTAAGTTCTCATAAGGCCAAAGTCTTACTAGCTACATCAAGAGGTAACCTTCTAACTAAATTTTATGATTCATAATGTAAATTTTGTATGCTAGTTTAGGCTTCATGCTTTGGATATCAATGTTGCATGTATAAATAGAGAAAACTGAGATCCAAAGAATTAGGGTTGTATGTGCACCATAGGAATGTTAGAGTACATAAAAACCCATCATTAGCTACACTAAGGATTTATATTGTTATTGCTACATAAGAATCAAATGTATGTTTTATAACCCTAATAGTGTATTTTGAATGTATAGTTGTGTTCTAGGGTTTCCATGTTGTATGTTCAATTAAAGAAAACGTATATCAAATTATTTAGGGTTAAATGCACACATATGATTGTTTGTTACACTCAAAACCCATCAGAATCAATGCTAGTGTAATTGATCATGAGAGGGTTTAGGCTACAAAAAGTTGTAACTTCAGTTTGATTGAATTTTTAGACATCTAATTGCTTCCATAGTTTTTATACAAGCTTGAAAAGAATAGAAAATGTAAAATAAGGTAAACAACTTTGTTAGAATATTTTGATAATTTTTTAACCCTTTCATGTTATGTAATAGGTGGAGATTAGGTGGTCATTTTGATTTCGAATGTATTTGAAAGCATCTCAGTCACTTGATGTAAGTACTTACACGAATATATGTCTGTAATACGATTATATGATTTTTATAACTTTAATTATATTAATGAAGATTACATACCCTCTATACTACATGAAATGCTATATGTAAACGTATCGACATTCACAAGAATGATATTTTGGAAAATGTTTTGCTTATGAATAAACGACTAAGATATTTTACACATTATTGTCCTCATGAAGTTGTGTACTTACCTAGGTTGGGTAATGACTTGAGTGACCAATGAAATCCAAGGTATTTAGGACTAAATTGTTAATGAATAACTAAATATTTTGTCAAATGTTACTCGAACATTTGGATCATGTTTATGGAGCATTTGGTGCACTTGGAAGTCAATGTAGCACTTGGGGTTAATGGAGCATCTTTCAAATGTACGAATCATCTGAGAAATGAATGGATCACCTGACAAAGCAATGGATCAAATACCAAAGGAATGGATCATACAGAAGGGGGTTCGGAAAAACTAGGAGTGGTTTGGAGCACTTGGGACTGATATGGAGCAACAAGGAACCTTGTTGCCTGTGACAACCCCGAACTTGTATCCTGTGCAATTGATCCGTATATCAATATTAAACTCGAATTTATCATCTTTTAGCGAAATTGTGGGTCCATATGACTGCTTTAGGCTTCGTATAACCGAGATATGAGTCTTAAGAAGGGTTAGAAAGTGTGTAGCATCACCAAATCGAGCCAATCACCCCAAGGAAGGTGTGTGCGGCCAGCCAGCCGCACACCCAGCCGCATACACACCGACAGCCACACACCCGACCCTATATATAGGAGAGGACCCCCTTTCATTCACTTTTTCTTCTTTGGCTGCACACTACTTTCTCTTTCTAAAAATCTCATCCAAGAACACTCTAAGGGCCTCAAAAAACGTGATTAACACCATCATCTAGCTTGTTATACAGGTAAAACACCTAAATCTAAGCCTGAAACTCTTCATGTTCTTCGTTTTCTTCATCCTTTGAAGGAGTACGGCCGCACACCTTCATGAGGTCGCCGCACACACATCAAAACTCTCCAAAGTGAAGAGTTTGTCCTCCATTTTCTAGTTGGACTTGGTTTTAGCACCTGAATACCTCACAAATCGACATTGTGGGCACAAATAAGGAGTGTACGGCCGCAAACTCCTATGTATGGCTGCACACACCATCTGTACGGCCACACACTCTTGTTTGCAGCCGCACACACAGTCTGGCCGCACACCCTATCCACACACTCACCTTTATAGCCATACACCCACTCTAATGCTCATATTTGTCTTTAAACTTGCAAAGATAGCTAAGTATGGGACATAGAACACTTAGTTCTAGTGATTCCATGTCTTTAGGGTGGTTTTCCATCATGGTTTGTCATAGGAATACTCAGTCTAATACATATATGTGCAATATATGTTAATAGGGTCCACTCACGTACAAAACATCGGTTGACACTCGACACTCAAAACCAAGTGAACATTTGGATCTTGCGATAAATTGTGAGTTCATACCCCTACACTTTTCCGAGTTTTTCAGGTTTTCACGGGGAGAACACAAGCTAAACATAAAGGTTTTCATAACTTAAGAACTGATGCAATTACAATTGCTTTCTATCCAACATTTAGACACAATGATCCCTTTTTTGATATGCGGAGCATAAGGGATGTTTTCTAATCATAATTGCATAGTTTTCAAAACCATACATGAACATAACAACCATTCAAACTATAAAAGGTATAGTTTGGGATTTCATTACCAGTCTTACATATTCAAGCTTCATGCAAAGTCAACATATAAACTACATCATATTTAGTTTATCCATTATTACGAATACAAAACTAGTGTATCATGCTAAATAATTATTTTATGTATAATTACTTATACTCTACACCGTGACAAACGATTTCGAACTCGAGAACAACCGAACAACACGTAAACTAGTTAATACAGGATTGTGAGACTATCTTCGTTTTTGCCCCTCGGGGTACCAATAAATCCTCACCAGTAGTATAACCAGAGTCTCCTGGAGGGAGAGCATGAAATTTGTGGATAGATCTATTCGGGATCGACAATCCCGCACCTGAACTGTTAGCTACAGTTAGGCGGGCACGCCTGGGGTGACAAATTTTGTAATCATACGATGCCTGAAGAACGTCAAGGAGGTCATAGGTCAAATTAGTATGGTTATACGACTCTCAATAAGTATAAACTAACTTTTGTTTATGGGATTTCTTTCTTCAATAGTTTTATTTTAAGTAATAAAACTATTTATCTACTTACTGGAGGGTATTCCAGGGACACAAAATCTTTGGTTTTATTTTATGTAATAAAACTACTATACATACTGGTGGTAACCAAGGTTTCCAAATGATCATACATTACTTACTGGTGGTAGCCAGGGTTTACAAACAAAACGTACCTTTCATATAGAAAATATTGGATTTTCTTGGTAAGCATGCATACATATATCAGAACTTGGTAACAACAGCTTTCGATACGAACGATATTTACTTATAATGCAAAGAAACCATTTAAACAAATTCAGTGACTAGTTTTCAATACAAAAACATGCTTATGAAATCACCAGCTTTATGCTGATACATTTTCGAAACCTCTTGTATTCTCAGGACAACGATAGACAGGTACCTAGCCAACTTTTGGAGAAGACGAAGCATTTTTGGAGTCCCGTCTTTATCTTTTATTATATAATGTCATGTAAAAACTATGATTTCAAGCTGATGTAAATATTCTTAATGTAATGTAATGGTTGTGTTTACTTTGATTGCTATGTTACGATTGTTGTGATACTATGCATGTCGTCGCCGCCCTTGTGCGTTTCCACCGTTGTTTTTCTGATGGTTCGGGGGTGTGACAGATTGGTATCAGAGCTATTGTTTATAGTGAACTAAGTATACCAAACCTTACATGGTATACAACTATAAACGCTAAGGGGCCGAAGTGCTCTAAAATAAAAGTATACTTTAAAAATATTAGTATATTTACTCCAAGTGTACAAGTATACCTACATACCAGAAACAGTATCGTGAAAAGAGCCAAACAAAAGTATTTGGATGTTGAACACTGTGGTTAGACCTGGGCAGTTATGTAATCATGTCTAGGCTCAATATAGCCTGATTAACTATATTCATTCGAGACATGACCAACATGTGCTTGGGAGTGACAGTGGTGTTGCAACAGGCCTAAAACTTACCAAGTATTCCTACCAAAAGAAATTGATAGAACGAAACCTTCAATATAAAATACTATAGGAGTATTTTAGTCAAAGCAGGATACATTGTAGAAATTCATTCCAAATGTTGCTACTCGTTCTTTCCTAGCGATAGTTTACTTGCTTTAGTAACTCCTTCCTGTTTATTGCTTAGTAGAATACTTTATCTAACATACAAAGATACATCCTGTTTCATATCTCTTGGCTCTAATATCAAAGGGACTTATCATATTCTTCTTCCTGGTATAGAACAAAATGGATCTAAAGAAAAGACCCAACAAAAAGAACAACAATTCCTCGATGGATCCAACACCACCACCACCTCCCCAGTTTGATCTCGCTATGTTCCAGGCAGCTGTTACTGCCGTTGTGACTACCGCGTTGTCACAAATAAATCTTTGTGGTTCTCGTGGTTCCGGTAGTGGTATTCATTCCCAAAATCATGAAGGGGATCAAGGGCATCAGAAGGAGTGCTCCTATAAAGACTTCATGAACGCAAAACCCACGTCTTTCGATGGCACTAGAGGTGTTATCGCCCTGACTCGATGGTTTGAAAAGATCGAGTCTATCTTTGAAATTTGTTCCTGTTCGGAAGCCAATAGGGTGAAATTTGCCGCCTGCACTTTCACCAACAGAGCATTTACCTGGTGGAATAGTCGGGTCAAATCCCTAACGCTTCCAATTGCAAATGCTATGGGTTGGTAGAGCTTGAAAGAGCTCATGCTTGCTGAGTTCTGCCCGTGTGGCAAAATGCAAAAACTGGAGCACGAACTCTGGAATCTAAAGATGAAGGGTTCCAATATTTCCGCATACACTTCTAGGTTTGAAGACCTAGTACTTCTTTGCTCGGGAATGGTCACCCCGGAAAGCAAGAAGATAGAGAGATACATTTGGGGATTGACACCCCCAACTCAAGGGAATGTTTTGGCTGCCAGGCCAATCACTTTTGATATCCCCAAGTGCCTGGCACAGACTCTCATAGATCAGGGGGTTGATCTGGATAAAGTAATAGGCACTCCCAAATCAACAAAAGAAAGTGGCGAGAAAATAAAATTTTGGAAATAGCAAAAGGGCCAGTCTTCACAAGAGCTTTCCAAGAAACAACATATTGTGGCAGTCCATGCTGCCACTACTCCTGCAACTCAAGCACCTACTGTAACAACCCGTTATTTCAAGTCAGTAAAAATCGAGTCCTGTAACCTCTTTGAGAAAGGAAATAGAATATCATCGAAAAATGAAGTATTCAAAAACTCTATTTGGAGTACACTATGTGGTAGTTATCGTCTTAAGGTTTCCAAACATATAAATAACACAAAAATCCGAGTTATAACGAAGAAGTTATGATCATTCTAAGTTTTCCGACAAAAACCGGCAATACGAAGTTGCGTAAAAACGCAAAGTTTCAATAAAACACTTTCCGACCTTAGGTGTCTAAATGAAAGCGTAGATATCGTTAAACTACAAACATGCATAAAAAGAACGCTCAAATCGGACATCGTATGAATAAGTTATGAATTTTTAAAGAAATTCCTTAATCACGTCATTTTAATAAATAAATAATAAAAATAATTCCGGAATTTGCCAACGGAATCTAAATGAAAGTTGTAGATCGTAGTCTCACCTTCGCGGGGATATAAAGAACGTCAAAAACGGAGTTCGTATGAAGGAGATATGAATTTTCGAAGTTTGATAATTAATTTATATATATTTTTATTAAAACTTCGGTATTATCCGAAGGGGAGTCAGCGTCCTCATCCGACGTACGCGCTGCGTACCCCTGTACGCCCCGCGTACCCGAGGATTTCAAAGTACCTTTCATTGCTAAGTCGTTTTATACATTCTAAAAACTTATGATTTTGATTTGTCAAACATTGTGAAAAAGGATAAACTTTGCATAGAAAACTATCACTTTAATATGCTGCATTTCAGACTTTGAAAAGCAAGATGTGACCTACAATTGGGGAGAAAAGCAAGATGCTGCATTTCAGACTTTGAAACAGGCCCTTTGCAGTGCGCCCATCCTTTCTCTCCCAGAAGGGACCGAAGATTTTGTGGTGTATTGCGACGCTTCGAAGAAAGGGTTGGGCTGTGTACTAATGCAGAGGGGAAAGGTTATTGCATATGCCTCACGACAACTGAAAACGCATGAGGTCAATTACACCACTCATGATTTAGAGCTTGGGGTGATGGTCTTCACTCTTAAAATCTGGAGACACTACCTATATGGTACCAAATGCACTATCTTTACAGACCACAAGAGCCTACAACACATCTTCGACCAGAAGGAGTTAAACATGAGACAGCGACGTTGGGTCGAATTGCTCAACGACTACGAATGTGAGATTCGCTATCATCCAGGAAAGGCTAACATCGTGGCAGATGCCCTTAGTCGTAAGGAGTACTCTGGCCGAAGAGTGAAGTCATTAGCCATGTCAATCCATTTGCACCTGTCGACACAAGTCAAGGAAGCTCAAATAGAGGCCCTGAAACCCAAAAACGTGACAGGTGAGACCCTTAGGGGAATGGACAAGAATTTAGAAATCAAGAGTGACGGAGCATGCTACCTCATGAACCAAATATGGACGCCCAAGTTTGGTGGACTTAGAGAGGTAGTTATGAGCGAGGCACACAAGACTCCATACTCCGTACACCCCGGGTCAGACAAGATGTATCAAGATCTCAAACAACTCTACTGGTGGCCAAACATGAAAGCAGAGATCGCTACATATGTGAGCAAGTGTTTGACTTGCGCCAAGATCAAAATAGAACACCAGAAACCCTCAGGACTACTCCAACAACCTGAAATTCCTGAGTGGAAATGGGAGCAGATTTCCATGGACTTTATAACGAAACTGCCCAAAACTCAGGGTGGCCAAGATACTATTTGGGTAATCGTCGATAGATTAACCAAGTCCGCTCATTTCCTACCGATCAAGGAAACTGATAAAATGGAAAAGCTATCGAGAATCTACATTCGAGAGATCATACGACTC
Organism: Lactuca saligna; assembly: GCF_052625555.1. NCBI lineage: Eukaryota > Viridiplantae > Streptophyta > Magnoliopsida > Asterales > Asteraceae > Lactuca > Lactuca saligna. The sequence goes on along the minus strand of NC_136424.1, from coordinate 182,731,292 downwards.
CATGGAGTGCCAATGTCTATCATCTCGGATAGAGACAGCAGATTCACGTTTAGATTCTGACAATCATTGCAAAAATCCATGGGAACAAGATTGGACATGAGTATAGCCTATCACCCCCAAACTGACGGACAGAGCGAAAGAACGATCCAAACCTTGGAAGACATGTTACGAGCATGTGTAATCGACTTTGGTAAAGGATGGGATGTTCACTTACCTTTGGTTGAGTTCTCTTATAACAATAGTTATCATACTAGTATCAATACTGCTCCATTTGAAGCCCTTTACGGCCGTAAGTGCAGATCACCTCTGTGCTGGACGGAAGTGGGCGACACACAACTAGCAAAAGGTCTAGTCCCTGATAGCACCCTCACTGGTCCAAAGATCATCAGAGAAACTACTGAAAAGATCGTGCAAATATGAGAACGACTGAAATCCTCGAGGGATAGGCAAAAGAGCTATGCCGACAAAAGACGTAAACCCTTGGAATTTCAGATTGGCGATCGGGTACTATTGAAGGTCTCACCCTGGAAGGGAATGATACGCTTTGGAAAGTGTGGGAAGCTAAATCCTAGGTACATTGGACCCTTCGAAATCATTTCAAGGGTTGGTCCAGTAGCCTACAAACTCCGACTTCCAATAGAGCTTAACAAAGTACATCCAGTATTCCACGTATCAAACCTGAAGAAGTGTCTGTCCGATGAAACACTTGTAATTCCACTCAATGAGATCGAACTAAATGAAAATCTTAACTTTGTGGAAGAACCCATCGAGATCATGGATAGGGAAGTTAAACGAACTAAACAGAGTCGCATTCCAATAGTAAAGGTCCGATGGAATGCTAAGAGGGGACCTGAGTTCATGTGGGAACGAGAAGATCAAATGCAACAGAAGTATCCACATCTCTTCCCCAGCCCCGAAGACTCTTCTTTTGTATTAAAATTTCGGGACGAAATTCCCTCTAACGGGGGGATGATGTAACAACCCGTTATTTCAAGTCAGTAAAAATCAAGTCCTGTAACCTCTTTGAGAAAGGAAATAGAATATCATCGAAAAATGAAGTATTCAAAAACTCTATTTGGAGTACACTATGTGGTAGTTATCGTCTTAAGGTTTCCAAACATATAAATAACACAAAAATCCGAGTTATAACGAAGAAGTTATGATCATTCTAAGTTTTCCGACAAAAACCGGCAATACGAAGTTGCGTAAAAATGAAAAGTTTCAATAAAACACTTTCCGACCTTAGGTGTCTAAATGAAAGTCGTAGATATCGTTAAACTACAAACATGCATAAAAAGAACGCTCAAATCGGACATCGTATGAATAAGTTATGAATTTTTAAAGAAATTCCTTAATCACGTCATTTTAATAAATAAATAATAAAAATAATTCCGGAATTTGCCAACGGAATCTAAATGAAACTTGTAGATCGTAGTCTCACCTTCGCGGGGATATAAAGAACGTCAAAAACGGAGTTCGTATGAAGGAGATATGAATTTTCGAAGTTTGATAATTAATTTATATATATTTTTATTAAAACTTCGGTATTATCCGAAGGGGAGTCAGCATCCTCAGCCGAGGTACGTGCTACGTACCCCTGTATGCCCCGCGTACCCGAGGAACTTGGCCTCAAACCGTCCACGTCGCCCTATGCGAGGCACCCGACCCGCCCGTCCGACCCGCCATCCCATCCGACCCGACTGCCTGAGCCGTCCCATCCGAGGCCGAGGCAGTCGAGGCTTCGGTCACGCATGACGTACGCGTACGCGCTGTGTACGAGCGTACGCCCCGCGTACGAGGCCTCTCAGGCCCCCCTATAAATAGCATGCGATGGTTCCCGGGAAAATGACCCATTCTCTCTCCTTTTTCTTGCGTTTTACCTCGTTTTCCGTGCTCGCACTACCCCGAAGCCCTGGTCATTTTGTGCAAGTCCCGAAGGTCGATTTTTCTCCCGAGGAATCCCGAGATTTCCGAGAAAAATCCATTTCCCGAGATGAAACTCTGCCCGGTTTTCCATCTTGCTATCTTCAAGCTTTCAAGTGAGTTCATACCCCTTTCAAACACACTTTAAATACATTTTCAAATGCTTTTATACTCTTTTAGGGGGGAATACAAGTAAACATACGGTTATTATCGTGTATTTTATAAAATTTCACTTAGCTTGTTTTACCGAATAAATCACTTGGAACTCATTACTATTATGGAAAACTCTTGTCATACTTTGTGTGCATTAGACTTATACAAAGTATATAACGATTTCAAAGTACCTTTCATTGCTAAGTCGTTTTATACATTCTAAAAACTTATGATTTTGATTTGTCAAACATTGTGAAAAAGGATAAACTTTGCATAGAAAACTATCACTTTAATACGGGCTTAATTGAGAATCCATGAGACGTGTATATCTTCAAACGTTACTTTTCTTTACTAGAAAGTAATGCTGCAAGTCCTGTCTATAACCCGAGTCTCCCGTTTGGAGAACGTGTCAAATGTGTATAGATCTATACGGGAAGTCATGATCCCGCGCCCTAACTGTTAGCTACAGTCCATCTTTTGGGGTGACAGTTGTCATAACGCTGCGACACCTGAAGAACGTTGTTACAGGCATATTATGTTTAGTATGGTAATAAAACTCATCGGATATACAATTATTATGGTATTATGCTTTTATGAACGAGTAGCTATTAAAACTATTCTTCATCTAACAAATGCGATCTTCGTATAGTTTTATTATATAAAACTATGACACAACTTTTGAGAACGTCGGTTTCTTGCGATTTTTGGTCTTAGAGACTGCCATTTATGTTAGGAAAATAAGGGTTTCTCCTGCATACAAACCAAACAACTAATAGGAAAATAAGGGATTTTCCTGGTGTAATTATTTACAACTTATAACACGAATATTTATATGCATTTCATGCTTTTATAAGAAAATAAGGGTTTTTCTTGGAAAACACAACAACTCGTATTTCAACCATTAGGGAAAATATGGGATTTTCTGGATCTAATACATTCACTTTCAACACAACAAATCACAACTCTTTACATTTCAAATGCTGCGTTTTCTGGAAAATATACACCCATTTTGGAATGGCATCCAATTTTTCTAAACTACTTATGAACTCACCAACTTAATTGTTGACACTTTTTCTTTGAAATAACTTGTATTCTCAGGGAACCGCTAAGCAGGTTTGGGAATCAACTTTTGGGATTAACGCGCTGGCGTTAATTACTTCTTTTGAATGATGTTTATGTATTTATCTTTTGAACATGTAATGAATACAACTATGTAAACATCTTGGAAACTTTAATATATATGGTGGTGTGTACTTTCCTTTCTATGAACTGTTTTGATACTGAATTTGACGTCCTCCTCCCCCGAACGTTTCCGCCGTTCTGGTTTGGGGGTGTGACACCTACCAATGGATATATTAGTACCCTCCCTTGGTGCAGCAAGTGCAGTTATCATCACCATATTCCCGGCCTATGTCGTGATATGTTCTGCAACAACTATGGCAAGAAGGGTCACATTGCCCGAAACTGCAGAACACCGGCCCAACTAACCAATCAGGCATCTGGAGCAGGTGTCGGTCAGGCCTATTATGGTTGTGGAGAGGTTGGGCACTACAAGAGAAATTACCAACATATGGTACTTGAATGTTTTCATTGTTGGAAACATTATAAAAGTCCTAATAAGTTTCCTTGTTGATTCCTCTGGTTCAATTTTCATATTCCTCCTGCCCCCCCCCCCCTTCATTCCTCTCAGTTGGACAGTCTCTCTTGAAGTCTCCCATTTCACCACATAGGTGGCACGCTAGGCTTACATTGGTATTGGTGGTTGAACTGATGTGCTGATTCGGGGTCCTGCAGGAGCGAGAAGTATGTCCCTTCTTGTTGCAGTTGATACAATGTGGAATCCGGCAAGCTCCTGTATGATGGTAGTTACACTTGTTACAATCTGTAAGTGTTCCCATATATTGCATGTCCGGTGCTTGAATGATAGATGTTGTGGCTGATGTCGAGGCATGTGTTGTGACTACTGTTGTAATTGTAAGGGTGGCCATGGGTTGCTGTCTTTTAGCGAATCTTTCAGATTGGTTGCGCTCGTTTTTGTTCCTAAACTTTTGCTTCTTGTTCGTAGGTCTCTGGCCCGGGGCATTTTCGTTGGTAGACGCCTGCTGGTGTTTTTTATTGTTATTGTAGTTAGTACTTATGACACCGTCTGCACGCCTGTTGGCGTTGTTATCATTGAGCTACGCCATGATGACTGCCGTGACTGCAGCTTGAATAGTAGCAGAGTCTATCTGCAGGGTTGGCGCCTTACTAGTTGGTTGGTTGCCTCTTGGTGAATACATAGCTCTGTTTCATGATGAAAAATGACTTTGTGAGTGGGGATAATTATCTCAAGTGCATTCTTACGATTCATATTCACATATATAAATTTTTGCACATTGTTGTACTATTCTTAGTGTTTCTGCTAACATTCCTGAGAGTTATGGTAGTGGGTAGAAGTAGGTTTTGTACGGGCGTTAAGCTTTACTCATCTTAGGATCATGTTTGCCCAAGCACACTTAACTGGGGAGTTTTGATGGAATCTGGTGCATTAGTGCTGGTATGATCGCACCCTATAGGTCTATGAAGAAGGCACCTTTCCACTAAAATGTTTAACGGTGAGACGATAATGAGTTTTTAGAATGCCTAGATGTCGCGAGTTTTCTAACTAAGTTTATCTTAGTTCAACTTGTAACGTAATTCGGTTTTTTATGGTGTTCTGAAAAACAATTCATAAAGAGAGCCTATATATGATAAACTCATGTATTTTAGTAGTTCTGTATCCAAGTTAAACCTTCAAATTTGATCCAAGCTTGGTCTTTCTTACGACCATTTGATGTATGCTTAGTGGTATGATTAAGACTTAATAGACCTTTAAGTCTGATTGGTCTGCCATAAGCCAATTTTGTTAATATGATTCTAGAAATTTTGGTTTCAGAGAAAATTTTGATCTAGATGTAGATCTACACCAGATTATTGTACGGAAAAGTTTTGATAGCAACTAGATCTCTTGATTAGTATAATCGCTTAAATTGCAGTGTCATGCTTACACTTAGAATAGAGTAGCACCAACGCATACTCATGAACTTAATTCACAAAGTCTTATGAGCGGTATGAACTCTACTCACGACGATCCGTCCCTTGTGATGTCTGAGGCAAAGTCGATGCATTTTGCAGCTTTGCCAATCTACGCTTAGCTGTAATCATCGTTTCTTTGAATGTCGTGTGTCTACCCTGTTACTCTCCTACCTCTGCCCAAGCGGCGATAAGGTCCTAAAAAGAGAGTTGGTCTCTGAAATAGTAGTCTCTTTCCGAGTCTCGGGTACGTGAGACGGTGGGGTCCGTAGTAGCGCTCAATTTTCGAACTTGGTTTTCAGTCTCCCTGTGATAATCACCGATGTTCGCAATCCGTCGGGTCCTTTCTGGGAGGGCTCTGTCAATCGGTCCCCCATGGTTGAGGTCATAGCACCCTCATTGCTCTCCACATGGTGATTTGCTGTCATTGATGTTGACTCTAACCCTCGATCATAGTTGCCCAACGGTTAGCAGAAACCCTGGCTATGCATGGAGGGTTGATTACCTCCGGTTCCGCTTCCGATTCTTCTCATAACCATCCACCATTTCCCTGTTTAGGAAACTAGGGGTCGCCTTGTAAGTAGCATCTTTCCATGCTACACGTGAGAGAATAGGAGGGGTAGGAAGCATATATTAGTCGTATTCCTAGAAATACTTATAGGGGTTTGATCCTCATTAGTTACTTCTATAATGACATAGTGCATACTAATTACATATAACAAGATATGATAGACCTTCGAATAAGTGATCCTACCCTAGGTCCACATCCAAACAAGGAAAAGGAAGTAAGGCAATGACCACAGATTCTAAGTCTATGATCTCTAAGTTATATATAACTTTAGAGTATCCACTTAGTGACTATAGACCTATTATTAAGCATATGTTTAGTTTTTCACATAAGTTATGATATTACAAGATACCCCTATAGTATTTTAAATGCTATGTTTGGTTCTTTGTGACTTTCTTGTATGGGAAGTTTTAAGCTTGTTGCTCACTACGACCATGCCCTGGCATACCATAGTCACACCTCAGATAAATATAGTTGATCAGGCTATATTCATCCCAAGCATGATTACATATCCCAAGGTCTACTAGTAGTGTCTAACTCCTCGTTTTACTTTTGTATTGTGCTAGATAATGATACTATACTAGTATGTATGTATGTACTCATACTTTTAACAAGAAACTATTTCATTTCTAAAAGTATAATTGTTTGGAAAACTTTAAATCAGAGACTTTAGTCCCAATGTATTTATATTTGTATATATTATGTGGTTCGATATACTTAGTTCACTATAAACAATGCTCTGGTACCAATCTATCACACCCCCAAACCAAGGATGGCGGAAACGTCTGGGGGTGGCGGACTTCATGTATAGTATCACAAAAATGAGTATAATAATGCTCAAAGTAACTACAACAAATCATAAATATAATCAGAAAAGAATTACATGGTTTCAAGTACTACATATTTCAATGATTGATTACAACATGATATGAAAATAGTTGCTCAACGTCGTAGCGTACCATCCTGAAAAGCTTGTGATTTCCTGATTTCGTTGATTCCCTGAGAATACAAGTAGTTTTGAAAAAAGTGTCAAGAATTAAGTTGGTGAGTTCATAAGCTTTTTAGACAAAGAGTTTAGAGACCAGTCTTTATATTGAGTTGTGTGTTACTAAAAAATCCAATATTTTCCTTATAAAATGCATTGTAGTCTTAAAATTCAAGACCGAATGTACAAGTAATTTTCCATACTTCAAACAAATCATGCAAGTTCAAATCGACATAAACTCGTTTAGTTGAAAGAAAAACCCGGTACTTTGTAATGTACCCTTTTTATATGAATACCCAGTACTATATGGTCGTACCTTGCTTAATGTATAACCTGCTACCGTGTGGTCGTACCTCGCTTAATGTGAAAACCTGGTACTTTGTATTCGTACCCCATTTATATGAATAACCCGACACTTTATAGTTGTACCCAACTTAATGAATGAACCGACACTTTATAGTTGTACCCCACTTATGAATAAACCGGCACTTTATAGTTGTACCCCACATATGAATAAACCTTTTGTAACGAGTTCAAAAAGTAAATGGATCATAAACTATATCTATTATAGTTTATCAAAACGTTTAAATGTAATAGTTATAACTTTGTTTATTATGGATAACTATTATATTTGTGAAGGCAAAAACCTTTTTGTCTGCCGATAGATATATATATATATATATATATATATATATATATATATATATATATACCTTTTATTAAGGTGAAATAACGTGTAATATAACAACTAATTAATTACCATATTTATGAAGGTAAAAATCCATTTGTTTTCTGATGTATGTCAATACACCAAGATGAAATGACATGTAATGTAAAAACATATATTCACATAATGATACACACCTTGCTCAACAAGATACAAGGTGCAAATGAAGTTGATAGCATTTTTCTAGTGTTAGCATTTCTATTACTGTTCTTATAAAATTTATAGAAAAATCATCAAAGGTCCAAATCATAATCCGTAAATTCTGAGATTTTGGGAAATGAGTCTAGATTGTTCATAAAGTTTATTATGATTTTTAATGACCTCCAACTTGTGTGAAAAGGTCCATAATGACATATGTGCAAGTAGTCATTTTAAAGTTATAAACTGTAGAAATCTCGTATGGAGATGTGCAAGTAGTCATTTTAAAGTTATAAACCTGAACTACTTGCACCTAATAAAGTTTTGAAAACTAAAATGTTTAAGTTGAGCAAAACAGTCCGTGAATGAAGTTAAACTTTTCTGATGAAAGCTGTTGGATAAGTTTAGTCATGTTCTTGGTGTTTTAACTTGTATTCCCCCCCCCCCCTTAAAAACTTAAGAAAACATGATAATGTATGGGTATGAACTCACCTTTTGTGTTATCAGTGGATGGATGTTGAAGGAGAGAAGTGTTCAACTCAAGAACACTTGAAGGATTGCTTGAAGATTCGAGAACACCCTATTGATGGAGTTTGTGTAAGGAATCAATGATTTGAGTAAAAGGAAATGTAATAACCATAAGGAGGGTGATGATTCTTACCAAATGAAGGAGAAAAGCTGGAAAATGCCTTGGAAATCTCGAATTTGTGTGAGAGAATTTGATAGAAAAGTGGGTTTGATCTTTGGTGGAAATGAGATAAGTGAGTGAGAATGATGAGAGAGAGAGAGAGAGAGGGAGTTGTTCCAGCTCTAAAACCTGGGAATGGTTGGAAACATGATGAGAAAGTACCTTGACATGACCAAGGTATGGTGGGAGGAGTGGTTGGCCATAGAGTGGGTGAGGGTGTGGTTGCTTGTGTCATAAAGTAAAGCAATGTCAACACTCCACCTTAATTACTTCAACCACTAAATCTTGGATAAGATTTGCATTAAAAATGTGATTAATTAAGACATATGGGTCTTAATATGTTAAAAATATAAGTTTGGGTGAAAATCCCCCATTGAAATAATTAGAAACGGGCTTAAAACGGAGTCGGGGTCGAAAACCGGGTGAAAAATGGGGAAATCCGAAGTTTGGGCGAGGTCTCGGTCTCAGCAGCCTCAACCCTAAGTGGCTGGGCTGCTGATGCAGATCTGAGGGAGAGGGGACTGCGTCCGAGCAGCTACCACAGGCGGCTTCATCTGAAGGAAGACCAAAGGCGAGATTTAATGCAGGGGAGGCTTGATTCCAGGTTCGGTGGCTCCGGGCTTGGTGGTTGCGGGCTTGAAGGCTTCGTCTCGGTGGATGCGGCCGGATGGTTGCGGCTACCCAAGGGCCTCGGTTCATGTTGCTTTCGGTCCAAGAGGATTCGGCCCTAAGAGGCTTCGGCCCTATAAAGGCGTTTCGGGTCTTTTAGGGTATTTTACCCGTTCTAACCCAGTTTTAAGTCGTTTTTGACCTGGTTAAGGGTCGGGATGGCCCAAATGATTACAAAACATTACGGGAACTTTTGAGAGAGATTTGGAAGAGATTTTGAATAGAGAGAGATAGAGTGAAAGAGATTTAGAGAGGTTCCATTTGTGATATTTTTTAATGTCCGGCTTCACAATGCAAGGTCTGTAAACCCCGTTAAACCATGTTTAAGGGTCCTACACATTCTCGATGAGTATTCAACATTGATTTAACGGTTTGGTTCATTACTTACCACAGTTTTAGGTTAAGGAAATCTAGATATACAAACTTTTCAATTGATGATATCTCATTAGAATAGCGAGTTGTACAGTAATTTCAAAACGTAAACCCTAGTATACAAGGGTTAACTGACTTGACCGGTTTGACTTGTTGACTTTGTTTAACTTTGACTTGACTAGAACTTGACGGTTGTCACATGTGATAAGTGAGGAAGGCATACACGTGGACCCATCCAAAATCAAAGCGATAGAGAATTGGTCAGCACCGAAGACACCCACGGAAATTTGTAAATTCTTGGGTCTTGCTGGCTATTATCGCAGATTCATCCAGAATTGTCAATCCCCTAACCACTCTAACTAAGAAAGGTTTACCCTTTGGTTGGAGTGAAAAGCAAGACACTGCATTCGAAACATTGAAGCGAGCCTTGTGCAGCGCACCCATCCTATCTCTGCTCGAAGGGATAGAAGACTTCGTTGTCTACTGTGATGCGTCCAATCAAGGCTTAGTTTGTGTGCTTATGAAATGAGGAAATGTTATTGCTTATGCCTCGAGACAACTGAAAGCACACGAAGTAAATTCTACAACTTACGACCTGGAGTTGGGAGCAGTTATCACACCCCAAAACCGATAACGGCGGAATACGTTTCGGGGTGGATGACGTAGTGTACAGTATCATCACAATTGTATAATAGTAAAAACAAGAATCATACAACCATTTCATTTACATAGTAAGTGTATTTACAAGTGTGTTTTGTATTGTTTGACAAACACCAAAAGTAAACAAAAATAAGAGATGGGTCTTGTATCCTCCATCTTCTCCAAAAATACTGCTGCTATACCTGTCTATCTTTGACCTGAAGATACAAGTTATTTTGAAAAGAATATCAGCATAAAGCTGGTGAGTTCATAAGAGTTTTAGTGTGAGTACTTGTATAAAAAGCATTAGAGTCATTATTATGAAAACTGAAGTTTGAAATCATAAATAGTGGTGAAACCTAGAAAATCCCATATTCTCCAGAACATTAAGTAATGTAATATACTGAGTTATTCTTAGAGTATGTAATACTGGTGCAGCATCCTTTAGTATTAGATACTTATTTACTTCGGAATATTACTTCATCTTTCTTTTAGTATTTTAGTGCGGTTATAGTGTCTTTCTAGTATATTCCCAATAGTGTAAGTAATAGCGAACTCCCATGACCTTCCCAGTCATGCATAATGTAGTAGAGTAAAAGCATCCCTGGGCCAATTTGTGACATCATAATTTGTGACATTTTTGGGGAGTTTACGGCCAAGACTTGTTCTTGGGCCGTAAACTCTTGTAAACCCTTCAAGATGTATGTTTTATTGGTACAACAAAGTCTCATACACCTTAGATAAATCCTAGAAGGCCATATAGTGAGTTTGGGACAATTTGGCATATATTTTTGGGGAGTTTACGGCCCAAGAACACCCTTGGCCGTAAACTCTTCATTTTGTGTCCAAATGTGAAGTTAAATGGTACAACACACTTCCAAAGGCCTTAGTTAAAATCCTTACATGCATTTGAGGGGTTTTGGGACTTGTTTCACACAAAAATATGGGTGTTTACGGCCCAAGCTTAGCCTTGGCCGTAAACTCCTCTTTTTGCCATCAAATGATGTTGTTTGATGCATTTAAGCCTTCCTTGTTGTCAAGTCTAAATTGCCAAACACCCTAGATAAGTTTTTGGGACATTAAACAAGTGTTTTTGGGGTGTTTGAGGTGTTTACGGCCTAAGCACATGCTTGGGACGTAAACTCCTTTTTGCATGTCTAATTCATGTGTTTTAGTGTCCAAATCCTTCTAGATACATGCCTTAATTAGTATACTAGCTTAACATGAGGAAAAACTTGATCTTTGGCATGATTTTGGGGGTTTACGGCCTAAGGAGCTTCTTAGGCCGTAAACTCCTTTATGGTCCTTGATTCTCATGATTTTGGACTCTAAAAGCAGTAAAGTATGATTAGATTAAGTTAGGGGATGAATCCTTACGTTTGGAAGTCGGAAATTCGCGGATTTGGAGTCGATTTCGGGTCTAGAGAGAGAAAGTAGTGAGAGAGAGGTGTAATTGTGGTAAAAGAGTTCAATTGAAGTGTTCAAGTGTTTTTATATGTCTCGGGTATTGTACCCGATACACGGCTACTCGATACTAAAGTTTAACGGGGTTAAAACTTTTTACCCGGGTGAAGTGGTTGAAAAGTAATATAACTTTATTTAGTTAAACGGGGTTAACATTTGCAAATTATAATTACTCATGATAATACCAGAACATATAATTAACTAAATATGTATTTATTGACGACCCGAACAATACCGAGAAATAACATATAATGACGCATTCCGTTAGTGAAAATGGGATTTGTAACGGGAATAGATTTGGGGTTGTCACATCATCCCCCCGTTAAGGGAATTTCGTCCCGAAATTTTAGAATTCATACATATAAGAGTTATAGTACAACTACGCGAAGAGATGGGGGTATTTAAGTTTCATTTGGTCTTCGCGTTCCCAAGTGAATTCCGGTCCTCGTTTGGCGTTCCACCGAACTTTCACAATTGGGATACGGCTTTGCTTCGTTCGTTTTACTTCTCGATCCATAATCTCAACAGGTTCTTCCATGAAGTTGAGGCTCTCATTGACCTCAATCTCGTCAAGGGGAATTACGAGCGTCTCGTCTGACAGGCATTTCTTCAAGTTAGAGACGTGAAAGGTAGGGTGTATGTTGCTTAGTTCGTGAGGTAGTTTGAGTTTATAAGCTACGGGGCCGATTCTAGCGAGAATCTCAAAAGGCCCTATGTACCTTGGGTTCAACTTTCCACGCTTTCCAAAGCGTATCGTGCCCTTCCAGGGTGAGACCTTCAACATGACTCGATCTCCCACCTGGAATTCCAAGCGTTTTCTTCGTTTATCGGCGTAGCTTTTCTGTCGATCCCTAGAGGCTTTAAGTCGTTCACGTATCTGTACAATCTTCTCGGTCGTTTCTCGAATGATCTCCGGACCAGTGATAGAGCTGTCAGGAACTCTTCCTTTAGCTAGTTGAGTGTCACCCACCTCAGCCCAGCACAGAGGGGATCTACACTTGCGGCCGTAGAGGGCTTCGAATGGGGCTGCCTTGATGCTCGTATGATAACTATTATTATAAGAAAATTCCACAAGAGGTAAGTGTGTGTCCCATGACTTACCGAAGTCAATTACACAAGCTCGCAGCATATCCTCTAAGGTTTGAATCGTCCTCTCACTCTGTCCTTCGGTCTGCGGATGGTAGGCTGTACTCATGTCCAGCCTCGTCCCTAGTGCTTCTTGCAACGATTGCCAGAACCTAGAGGTGAATCTACTATCTCTGTCTGAGATAATAGAGATAGGGACGCCATGTAGTCGTACTATTTCTTTAATGAATGTTCTAGTGAGTTTCTCCATCTTGTCCGTTTCCTTGATGGGTAGGAAATGTGCGGACTTAGTCAACCTATCGACAATGACCCAAATAGTATCTAATCCACTCGTCGTCTTGGGAAGTTTGGTTATAAAGTCCATTGTGATCTGCTCCCACTTCCATTCTGGTATCTCGGGTTGTTGAAGAAGTCCTGATGGCTTTTGATATTCAACCTTGACCTTTGCGCAAGTGAGACACTTACTCACAAATGTGGCGATCTCCGCTTTCATGTTTGGCCACCAGTATAGCTTTTTGAGATCCAGATACATCTTATCTGAACCTGGGTGGATGGAGTAGCGAGTGTTATGCGCTTCCTTCATAAACAAATCTCTAAAACCTCCATGGCGTGGAGTCCAGATTCGGTCCATGAAGTAGTAGGCTCCGTCACCCTTTACCTCCAAATTTTTATCCATTCCACGTAGAGATTCTCCCAACACGTTCTCGGGCATTAAGGCTTCCAGCTGAGCCTCTTTGATCTGCGTGGAGAGATGCGAATGAATAATCATCGTCAACGACTTGGTCTTTCGACCAGTATACTCCTTCCTGCTCAGTGCATCTGCTACTACATTGGCTTTTCCCGGGTGATATCTAATTTCACAGTCGTAATCGTTAAGTAGCTCGACCCATCGACGCTGCCTCATGTTGAGTTCTTTTTGGTTCATTATGTGTTGGAGGCTTTTATGATCAGTGTATACCACACTCTTCGTCACATATAAGTAGTGTCTCCAGATTTTTAGTGCAAAAACAACCGCTCCTAATTCGAGGTCATGCGTAGTGTAGTTCGCCTCATGGGTCTTTAGCTGTCTCGAGGCATATGCGATAACCTTACCCCGTTGCATCAAGACACAACCGAGCCCCTGGTTGGATGCATTACAGTATACGACAAAATCTTCTGTCCCTTCGGGAAGGGATAATACTGGTGCGGTGCATAGGGCTCGCTTCAGGGTTTGGAATGCCTTCTCCTGTCTTTCCTCCCAGTCGAACGGTACTCCTTTCTGTGTCAGCATAGTGAGAGGTTTCGCAATCCGAGAAAAGTTTTGAATGAATCTACGGTAGTAGTAGGCATCTTCGGTGCTGACCAGTTCTCAATAGCTTTAATCTTGGAGGGATCCACATGAATTCCTTCTTCACTAACCACGTGACCTAAGAATTCGACTCTTCGGATCCAGAACTCGCACTTAGAGAATTCCGCATATAACTTTTCGGATCGCAATGTTTCCAAGACTCGTCGTAAGTGATCCTTGTGTTCTTCCTCGTTCCGAGAGTAAACGAGGATATCATCAATGAAGACGATGACGAACTGATCTAGGTATGGACGACACACTCTATTCATCAAGTCCATGAATACTGCGGGGGCGTTGGTCAGTCCAAAGGGCATCACTACGAACTCAAAGTGTCCGTAGCGGGTTCGGAAAGCTGTCTTCAGAACATCTTCCTCGAGTACCCGTAACTGATGATACCCAGATCTAAGGTCAATCTTGGAGAAGTAACTTGCTCCTTGTAGTTGATCAAACAGATTGTCGATACGAGGGAGAGGGTAGTGATTTTTAACCGTGAGTTTATTGAGTTCTCTATAATCGATGCACATCCGAAACGATCCGTCCTTCTTTTTCACGAACAAGACCGGAGCTCCCCAAGGTGAGAAACTCGGTCTTATAAAGCCCTTGCTAAGCAGTTCGTTGAGTTGGCCAGATAGTTCTTGCATTTCGGCGGGCGCTAAACGGTAGGGCGACTTAGCTACGGGGGTAGCTCCTGGAATTAGGTCGATTCTGAACTCAATCTGACGTTTGGGAGGTAGGCCGGGAAGATCTTCCGGAAAGACGTCAGGGAAATCACATACTACGGGAATGTCTCTTGGATCTTTCTATTTCTGGTTAGTGTCAACGACATGGGCAAGAAAGGTGCGATACTCCTTGCGTAAGTATTTCTGAGCCTGAACACTGGAGATGATACGAAGGCTCGTACTCGGCTTATCTCCATATATCAAGAGGGTTTCGTGATTTGGAAGGTTCAGACGAATGGCTTTGTCGGAACATAGGATATCGGCGCAATGGAGACTTAACCAGTCCATACCAACAATGACATCGAAATTTTTGATTGAGACTGGCATAAGATCGATTGGGAATGAGTGATCGTCTAACATGAGAGTGCACCCTATGTAGATTTCGCTAGAGCTTTCTGTTTTCCCATTAGCCATTTCTACGACGAATGTTTCTTTTAGTGGTTGAGGGATTTGTTTGAGTAAGTGTTTAAAGTTATGATTTACGAAGCTTCTTTCTGCACCACTATCAAATAAGACACAGGCATAGGAGTTGTTGAGAAGAAACGTACCCGTGACTACTGTGGGATCTGCTACCACTTCATTGTGACCGATAGCGAGTAGCCTTCCAGTTCCTCCAGCATTTGTGGTCTTTGGACAGTTTCTCTTAAAATGACCCGCCTCTCCACAGCCATAACAAGTTGGGGTCACTCCCGTACCAGGAACCTGCGTGATAGGTTTGGGAGGGGCCTTACAAAATCGGACAGTATGGCCTTTTCGACCGCAGTTGGAACACTGCAGTTCACGGCAGGGGCCGTTGTGGTGGAAAGGGCACTTGGGAAACTTGGGCAAGTTTCCACTCTAAGCTTTTGGCGGAGCTGGAGCAGCTGGAGTAGTCGGGGTGGTGGCAGCATGGACCGCCACAATTTGTTGGTCCCTTGAGGAGGTTTGAGTTTTCTTGCCTTTCATCTTATCCCATCGTTTCCTCTTTCTGTCAGATGAAGCGGGCGGTGCAGTGGTTGTTGTGGTTGCTGTCGCCGGAGTGGAGGAGATTTCGTGGTTGATCAGACTCTGGGCCAATTCCTTGGCGCTATCAAAAGTTGTAGGGCGTGAAGCTAGAACATTTCCTTGATACGGGGGCATTAAACCCCAGATGTACCGTTCAATCTTCTTGTTCTCTGTAGGGATCATATTGGGGCACATAGCTGCCAAGTCGCAAAACCTGGCCGTATAAGCTGTTATATCGGTCCCCTTCATCTTGAGGTTCCAGAGTTCTTCCTCAAGTTTCTGAATTTCGCCCCTAGGGCAGTACTCTCCTCTTATGAGGTCCTTCAGAGTGTCCCAGCCCATAGCATTGGCTGTGACCAAGGAAAGTGAACTAACATGGCCGTTCCACCATGTTAAGGCCATGTTGGTAAGGGTAGCGGTAGCGAACTTGATTTTGCTCTCCTCGGGGCAAGAGCACATCTCGAACACAGCTTCGGTTCTTTCAAACCATCGAGATAATGTCAGAATTCCTCCAGTACCGTCAAATAAGGTAGGTTTACAGTTCATGAAATCCTTATAAGTACATCCCTGCACTCGATGATGGACTTCACCGAACCTGGAGTTACCACCGCTCGCATCCCCAGAATTCATTTGGGCCATGGCTGCTATCACGGCCGCAGTCACCGCTGTTTGGAATAGCACCGGATCGATCTGTGGAGGAGGGGGTGGTGGAGTAGGGGTTTGAGTTGCAGGTCTTCCTCTGGCAGGACGCTTTCGTGGAGGCATCCTTTACTGGAAGAAGTATAGAAATGATAGCAATAGTAAGGGCCTATTGCGAATATAAATAGAGTGTTTCGTGGACTAAATCAACATAATCCAAGATCAAGATGAGAGTTATAGCAATAGAGAAATCAACTGCCAATATATTGGTATCCATGATGCAACACAAGTTCATGAAAATTTGACCTAGCAATAGGTCTTACATCATACCATAGAGAAAAGGTTTGGTAGTTTAGAGGTTTGACTAGAGTACTTTCAAGCTAGGAATGTTTATAGATAATAGATCTACTGAACATAGAGTGGATAGGTTAATCCATTAAACAAAAGATAGAGGTAACTAGACGTCTTCTACTGGCGACGGTTACTTGTCGGGTGAATCCTCAGTTCTGCTAGCTGACGCATAACTTCTTGAAGGTGTCGATCATGAGTCCCTTGGCGTGCACGGAGTTCTCTAACTTCAGCTCGGGATGCAGCCAGCTGGTGTTGCAGAGCCTCGTTAGTCCTCCTTGTCATGTCCATGGCTTCTTCGAGTTGGCGGATGCGAACTGTGTTGAGATTTGAGTTGGCATCCACTTCCACAACTCGACCTATTGCAGCTTGACCTTGCTCGACATTCCTGGCAATCCTTCGGATCATGATGGGCAGAACCTGGTCTGCTGATCCACCTTCGTTTATGTTGTAGAAACTTCGGTCTCCATTGTATGGCGTGGGCTGACCCTGCTCTTCGCTCCATCTGTGCAAGGATATGGCCCACATAGGAGTGGGGCCCTGAAATGTCGGACGGGGGTTGGGGTTTGGGACTCCAGGGGGTAGGTTATTAACTTCTGGCTCGGAGTCGGAGTTATCCGGAAAGCCTTCTGCTCGGTGGTCATCCAAGGGGATTGGGTGATCATCGTCCGACTCTTCACTGAGCCATCCCCCATTACCCTGGTTTGGGTAGTACGGGTCGCCAGGAGGGTGGAAGTTGGCCATGGTATCTATGCGAGAAAAGGGGAAAAGAAGGTTAATAGGCGTACTAACCTAAATTACTTATAAGACGGTCGTCACGAGTTGGACCAATACTTGCATAATGCATACTAATTACATGTGATTGGGGCAGGATAGTCCGTCGAATAAGTGATCCTAACTCTAAATCCACAACCAAACAAGGAACAGGAAGTAAAGCAAAGATCACAGATTCTAAGTCTATGACGCCCTAGTCACATGTAACTGGAAAGTATCCATTTAGCAACTATTGCTCCATCAGTAACGACCCTTTTTAGTTCTCACAGATGTATGTTTTTAGAGGTACAGAATACTCCTATAGTATTCTAATGTTAACGTTATTGTGGTAGCGTTGGTAAGTTTTAGACTTGTTGCAATGCCATAACCAAACTTAGGCACATGCTAGAGTGAACGAGATTTGGAAGAGATTTTGAATAGAGAGAGATAGAGTGAAAGAGATTTAGAGAGGTTCCATTTGTGACATTTTTTAATGTCCGGCTTCACAATGCAAGGTCCGTAAACCCCGTTAAACCATGTTTAAGGGTCCTACACATTCTCGATGAGTATTCAACATTGATTTAACGATTTGGTTCATTACTTACCACAGTTTTAGGTTAAGGAAATCTAGATATACAAACTTTTCAATTAATGATATCTCATTAGAATAGCGAGTTGTACAGTAATTTCAAAACGTAAACCCTAGTATACAAGGGTTAACTGAGTTGACCGGTTTGACTTGTTGACTTTGTTTAACTTTGACTTGACTAGAATTTGACGGTTGTCACATGTGATAAGTGAGGAAGGCATACATGTGGACCCATCCAAAATCAAAGCGATAGAGAATTGGTCAGCACCGAAGACACCCACGGAAATTCGTAAATTCTTGGTTCTTGTTGGCTATTATCTCAGATTCATCCAGAATTGTCAATCCCCTAACCACTCTAACTCAGAAAGGTGTACCCTTTGGTTGGAGTGAAAAGCAAGACACTGCATTCGAAACATTGAAGCGAGCCTTGTGCAGCGCACCCATCCTATCTCTGCTCGAAGGGATAGAGGACTTCGTTGTCTACTGTGATGCGTCCAATCAAGGCTTAGTTTGTGTGCTTATGCAATGAGGAAATGTTATTGCTTATGCCCCGAGACAACTGAAAGCACACGAAGTAAATTCTACAACTTACGACCTGGAGTTGGGAGCAGTTGTCACACCCCAAAACCGATAACGGCGGAATACGTTTCGGGGTGGATGACGTAGTGTACAGTATCATCACAATTGTATAATAGTAAAAACAAGAATCATACAACCATTTCATTTACATAGTAAGTGTATTTACAAGTGTGTTTTGTATTGTTTGACAAACACCAAAAGTAAACAAAAATAAGAGATGGGTCTTGTATCCTCCATCTTCTCCAAAAATGTTGCTGCTGTACCTGTCTATCTTTGACCTGAAGATACAAGTTATTTTGAAAAGAATATCAGCATAAAGCTGGTGAGTTCATAAGAGTTTTAGTGTGAGTACTTGTATAAAAAGCATTAGAGTCATTATTATGAAAACTGAAGTTTGAAATCATAAATAGTGGTGAAACCTAGAAAATCCCATATTCTCCAGAACATTAAGTAATGTAATATAGTGAGTTATTCTTAGAGTATGTAATAGTGGTGCAGAATCCTTTAGTATTAGATACTTATTTACTTGGGGATATTACTTCATCTTTCTTTTAGTATTTTAGTGCGGTTATAGTGTCTTTCTAGTATATTCCCAATAGTGTAAGTAATAGCGAACTCCCATGACCTTCCCAGTCATGCATAGTCTAGTAGAGTAAAAGCATCCCTGGGCCTGAGCGGCTCGGACTGAAGTTATCAGTCGGGATGTAATAGCGTCTGCCCCGTATAGATCTATACATATAGTGTCGTCTTCCTGTCAGAAAACTTCGGGCATAGTGAATAGCGTATAGAGTATCCCGTAGTGGATTAGTGAGCTATCTCATGATTAGTGCATTCTCTTGTATTATAGCGTAGTAATCTTTTGTATAACTTGTATTGTATTCTCTTATTAGTGTATTGCTTCATAATATAGAGAATTATAGTAGTGTAGAGTAATAGTGGAAACTAAGGATAGAGTCCTTAACTATACCCATTATAGTTAATTTAGTGTATGTGGTTCTAGTCAAGTAGTTATTCAGGTAATTAATGAATTAAGAAGTACTCATAATCTGTACTAATATATGAGATATATAATTAAGAAATTAATGACAGTCGGATGGATAACTACTACCCTAAGTCCACAATCAAACAAGAAACAGGAAATAAGGCGAGCTATCGGTCCTAAGTCTTTCAAGTCTTACTTATATAAATATATTAGTATGATTACATTCTCATAAAGAGTTTTATTTAACAAAATTATTGTACGAAAGGAACATTTAAAACTTGTTTGTTAATCCAAGATAGTTTTGAAAACAATTGACTTATTTATAAAGCATAGTGATAAATCACATGTGATTTGAACTACAGATTGGGAATCACATGTGATTAACTCTGAAATCTGAAAAATAGTTTTGTATAACTTTTCATAAACATGTATATTCAACTTGTATCTCCCCCCTAAAACATATAAAACATTTGAAAGGTTCATTAAGGAGTATGAACTCACCTGAAATCGCGGAAATCGGGTAAATCGGGTAATTCGGGTAAAAGTGTCGATTGAGCGTTTGGTACCCAATAACCTCTTGAGCACCTCCTAGGACCCTAATGTCATATGAAATATGTATTTTACAAGAAGTTAATCATCTTATGCTTTTCATTATAGTATTTGGACATTCTAGCATCGTTTTCGGGGTTTTAAGGCTTAGAAGGGGTTCCCGGGAGTGGTACAAAGTCATGAATGATTTACGGGAGGGTTCACGAGCTCACTCCTTTGGAGTTTATGGCCCAAAAGCCATCCTTTGGGAGTTTACGGCCGTAAACCCCCTTGGTTTGGCCGTAAACTCTTGTGGCACTCCAAAGTGTATGTTTAAGGTCTTATTTCACTTCCTTGATTTAGTGGTATGTGTCTTGGACTATTTTAAGGGATTAAACATCATAATTTGTGACATTTTTGGGGAGTTTACGGCCAAGACTTTTTCTTGGGCCGTAAACTCTTGTAAACCCTTCAAGATGTATGTTTTATTGGTACAACAAAGTCTCATACACCTTAGATAAATCCTAGAAGGCCATATAGTGAGTTTGGGACAATTTGGCATATATTTTTGGGGAGTTTACGGCCCAAGAACACCCTTGGCCGTAAACTCTTCATTTTGTGTCCAAATGTGAAGTTAAATGGTACAACACACTTCCAAAGGCCTTAGTTAAAATCCTTACATGCATTTGAGGGGTTTTGGGACTTGTTTCACACAAAAATATGGGTGTTTACGGCCCAAGCTTAGCCTTGGCCATAAACTCCTCTTTTTGCCATCAAATGATGTTGTTTGATGCATTTAAGCCTTCCTTGTTGTCAAGTCTAAATTGCCAAACACCCTAGATAAGTTTTTGGGACATTAAACAAGTGTTTTTGGGGTGTTTGAGGTGTTTACGGCCTAAGCACATGCTTGGGCCGTAAACTCCTTTTTGCATGTCTAATCCATGTGTTTTAGTGTCCAAATCCTTCTAGATACATGCCTTAATTAGTATACTAGCTTAACATGAGGAAAAACTTGATCTTTGGCATGATTTTTGGGGGTTTACGGCCTAAGGAGCTTCTTAGGCCGTAAACTCCTTTATGGTCCTTGATTCTCATGATTTTGGACTCTAAAAGCAGTAAAGTATGATTAGATTAAGTTAGGGGATGAATCCTTACGTTTGGAAGTCGGAAATTCGCGGATTTGGAGTCGATTTCGGGTCTAGAGAGAGAAAGTAGTGAGAGAGAGGTGTAATTGTGGTAAAAGAGTTCAATTGAAGTGTTCAAGTGTTTTTATATGTCTCGGGTATTGTACCCGATACACGGCTACTCGATACTAAAGTTTAACGGGGTTAAAACTTTTTACCCGGGTGAAGTGGTTGAAAAGTAATATAACTTTATTTAGTTAAACGGGGTTAACATTTGCAAATTATAATTACTCATGATAATACCGGAACATATAATTAACTAAATATGTATTTATTGACGACCCGAACAATACCGAGAAATAACATATAATGACGCATTCCGTTAGTGAAAATGGGATTTGTAACGGGAATAGATTTGGGGTTGTCACAGCAGTGGTCTTCGCATTGAAGATTTGGAGACATTACCTCTATGGAACAAAGTGCACGATCTTCACTAACCATAAAAGCCTGCAACACATCTTCGACCAGAAAGACTTAAACATGAGGCAAAGGCGATGGTTAGAGCTACTCAGCGATTATGAGTGCGAAATACGCTACCATCCCGGCAAGTCCAATATGGTAGCTGATGTCCTTAGCCGAAAAGAGTACTCAGGTTGCAGTGTAAAAGCACTTACTATGACCATCCATTCCCACTTATCCACACAAATCAAAGAGGCTCAGCAGGAAGCCCTAAAACCAGAGAACATGGTAGTTGAAGCCTTAAGAGGGATGGAGAAAAACTTAGAGATCAAGGGAAATGGAGGCTATTATTTCATGGACCGGATTTGGACCCGAAGGTTCGGTTGTTACAAAGGAGTCGTCACGAACAAAGCTCACAAAACTAGATATTCCATTCACCTAGGTTCGAACAATATGTACCTTGATCTCAAGAAGTTATATTGGTGGCCAAACATGAAATCAGAAATCGCTACCTTCGTGGGCAAGTGTCTGACTTGTACCAAGGTGAAGGTTAAATATCAGAAACCCTCAGTTCTACTTCATCAGCCGGAAATACCGGAGTGGAAGTGGGAGAGGATTACCATGGATTTCATTACCAAATTACCCAAATCTCCGAGTGGGTACAACACCATCTGGGTAATAATCGACCGATTGACAAAATCCGCTCACTTCCTGCCAATCAAAGAAACTTTCAAGATGGAAAGGCTCACAAGAATCTACATCCAGGAAATAGTCTGACTACATGGAGTACCTATATCTATCATATCTGATCGAGATAGCAGGTTCATTTCTAGATTTTGGCAATCCCTGCAAAAGGCTCTTGTAACTAAGCTGGATATGAGTACAGCTTCCCATCCTCAGACAAATGGACAGAGTAAGAGAACCATCCAGACCTTGGAAGACATGTTGAGAGCATGTATCATCGACTTTAGTAAATCGTGGGATACCCATTTGCCCTTGGTTGAATTTTCCTACAACAATAGTTATCATACCAGTATCAAGGCTGCGCCTTTCGAATCTCTTTATGGCCGCAAGTGCAGATCCCCTCTGTGTTGGGCTGAGGTCGGCGACACACACCTAGCCAAGGGGCAAGTCCCGGATAGCACTCTCACTGGTCCAGAAATCATCCGTGAAACCACTATAAAAATCATACAAAGTCGGGAATGACTAAAAGCTTCACGAGATCAACAAAAGAGCTACGTCGATAAACGACGAAAACCCTTGGAATTCCAGGTCGGAGACCGTGTCCTGCTGAAGGTCTCGCCTTGTAAAGGCATGATACGCTTAGGAAAACGTGGAAAGCTAAACCTGAGGTACACAGGACCATTAGAAATCCTTGCTAGGATTGGTCCCGTAGCCTAAATTTTTTTTTTCCGCATCAACTTAGCAACATTCACTCTATCTTCCACGTTTCGAATCTTAAGAAATGCCTATCTGACGAAACCCTTGTGGTCCCTCTTGACGAAATCGAAATCAACGAAAACCTGAACTTCGTAGAAGAACCAATCGAAATCATGGACCGAGAGGTCAAACGAACAAAGCAAAGTGGCATCCTGATAGTGAAGGTTCACTGGAATGCCAAGCGGGGACCTGAATTCACTTGGGAGCGTGAGGATTCAATGAAACAGAAGTACCCTAATCTTTTTCCAAATTCATGATTTGTATCTATATTCTTGAATTTCGGGACGAAATTCTCTCTAACAGGGGGATGATGTGACAACCCGAAACTTTTATCCTATGCAATTGATACGTATGTCAATATTAAACTCAAATTTATCATCTTTTAGCATAATTGTGGGTCCATATGAGTGCTTTAGGCTTCACATAACCTAGATATGAGTCTTAAGAAGGGTTAGAAAGTGTGTAGCCTCACCAAATCGATCCAATCACCCCAAGGAAGGTGTGTGCGGCTAGCCAGCCGCACACACACCCCCAGCCACACACCCGACCCTATATATAGGAGAAGACCCCCCTTTCATTCACTTTTTCTTCTTTGGCTGCACACTACTTTCTCTCTCTAAAAATCTCATCCAAGAACACTCTAAAGGCCTCAAAAACGTGAATAACACCATCATGTAGCTTGTTATACAGGCAAAACACCTAAATCTAAGCCTGAAACTCTTCATGTTCTTCATCCTTTGAAGGAATGCGGCCGCACCCCTTCATGAGGTGGTCGCACACACATCAAAACTCTCCAAAGTGAAGAGTTTGGCCTCCATTTTCTAATTGGACTTGGTTTTAGCACCTGAATACCTAAAAAATCGACATTTCAGGCACAAATGAGGAGTGTACGCACACACCCTCTGTACGGTCGCACACTCCTATGTGCAGCTGCACACACAGTCTGGCCGCACACCCTAGACGCACACTCACCTTTATGGCCATACACCCACTCTAACGCTCATATTTGTCCTTAAACTTGCAAAGATCGCTAAGTATGGGACATAGAACACTTAGTTCTAGTGATTCCAAGTCTTTAGGGTGGTTTTCCATCATGGTTTGTCATAGGAATACTCAGTCTGATACATATATGTGCAATATATGTTAATAGGGTCCACTCGCGTACAAAACATCGGTTGACACTCGACACTCAAAACGAAGCGAACATTTGGATCCTGCGATAAATTGTGAGTTCATATGCCTGCACTTTTCCGAGTTTTTCAGGTTTTCACGGGGAGAACACAAGCTAAACATAAAGGTTTTCATAACTTAAGAACTGATGCAATTACAACTGTTTTCTATCAAACATTTAGACACAATTATCCCTTTTTTGATATGCGGAGCATAAGGGATGTTTTCTAATCATAATTGCATAGTTTTCAAAACCATACATGAACATAACAACCATTCAAACTATAATAGGTATATTTTGGGATTTCATTATCAGTCTTACAGATTCAAACTTCATGCAAAGTGAACATATAAACTACATCAGATTTAGTTTATCCATTACTACGAATATAAACTACATCAGATTTAGTTTATCCATCATTTTATGAATAATTATTTATACTCTACACCGTTACAAACGATTTTGAACTCGAGAAAAACCGAACAACACGTAAAATAGTTAATACAGGATTGTGATACTATCTCCATTTTTGCCCCTCGGGGTACCAATAAATCCTCACCGGTAGTATAACCAGAGTCTCCTAGAGGGAGAGTGTGAAATATGTGGATAGATCTATTCGGGACCGACAATCCCACACCTAAACTGTTAGCTACAGTAAGGCGGGCACGCCTGGGGTGACAAGTTTTGTAATCGTACGATGCCTGAAGAACGTCAAGGAGGTCACATGTCAAATTAGTATGGTTATACAACTCACAATAAGTATAAAGTAACTTTTGTTTATGGGATTTCTTTCTTCAATAGTTTTATTTTAAGTAATAAAACTACCTATCTACTTACTGGAGGGTATTCCAGGGACACAAAATCTTTAATTTTATTTTAAGTAATAAAAATACTATACATACTAGTGGTAACCAAGGTTTCTAAATGATCATACATTACGTACTGGTGGTAGCCAGGGCTTACAAACAAAACGTACCTTTCATATAGAAAATATTGGATTTTCTTGGTAAGCATGCATACATATATCAGAACTTGGTAACAACGGCTTTCGATACGAATGATATTTACTTATAATGGAAAGAAACCATTTATACAAATTCAGTGACTAGTTTTCAATACAAAAACATGCTTATGAACTTACCAGCTTTACGCTAATAAATTTTCAAAACCGCTTGTATTCTCAGGACAACAATAGATAGGTACCTAGCCATCTTTTGGAGAAGACGGAACATTTTTGTAGTCTCATCTTTATCTTTTATTATATATTGTCATGTAAAAACTATGCTTTCAAACTGATGTAAATATTCTTAATGTAATGTAATGGTTGTGGTTACTTTGATTCTTATGTTATGATTGTTGTGATACTACGCATGACGTCGCCGCCCCCGGACGTTTCCGTCGTTGTTTTCCTGACGGTTCGGGGGTGTGACGTTGCCCTATATGATAAAGGGATGGGCCAAGAGTGATTCTCTTGCACCATTGCACTCCTTCTTGAGCCATGTGGAAGTACTCAACACTGCTTGCTATCTAGCAAATAAATCTCCATCAACTACAACTGACTGTAAGACTCCTTAAGAGGTGTGGTATGGGAAACCTTCTGAGAACATTGGTTTGCGAATGTTTGGATGATCTTCTTATGCTCATGTGAATGAGGGTAAACTCGAGCGTAGGGAAATGAAGTGAATATTTATAGGATATGCATCTAGAGGGAAAGCTCATCCCTTGTGATGTATAAAAGAACAAACTCCAAAATTCCTTATTAGCATAGATATGACCTTTGAATCTGCTATGTGTAACTAGAGAGGAGGTGGTACAAGTGTTGTGGGGAACGATCAGGATACTAGCCAGAAGGTGGAGTTTGAGACAGAATCCCACACAGTTTTTTGATAAATGAGGAACAATAGGGAGCATGGAACAACATACATGTTATGAATCCCTTGTTTAACCCAGGAAAGAAGTGGCTGGTGATGCTGATGTCGGGAGAGACAACTTGAAGAAGCTTCTGGAAAACGATCTTGTGATTAACAATTTAGGAGCTAAAAGGAAGATAACAAGGTTGGAGATACATATTTATAGAAGATCATGATGGTTATACATTTCTCATTACATGGAGAAATTATTGCGGTCGTTCTGTTGTGATTAGTCAAAACTTTTTGGTTCTTCGTTAGTGGTTTGAGGCAATCGGGGAAAAGCTCATTGGAAGGTGGTCAATTGGATCTTTTGAAACATGAAGGGAACACTTGATGTTTGTATGATGTATGGTGCTAATTCACAGTATATGGACTTGGTTGGATTTATAGACTTGGACCATGAAAGTGATGCGGAGATAAGAAGATCATTGGCGGTTGGTATGATGTAGAGTATTCTTTTGAAGGTTAAGAAACCTATCATGTTCTATGATAGTTTATCCATTGAAAATTCAAGTTCTTAGGAGAATCCGGAAGACATGGTGATAAGGATGTTGCCCAAAGAGAAGTTCAATCTTGACTTGGACATGGTTTATGTTTGTAGGAGGTAAGTCCTTCGGGGCTTGATGGCAGGATGAGAGAGGAAGTTCTTGTTCGAGGTGGAGTTCAGAGGATGTTCAAGTTTTGGTGGAGAATGTTAAATGTAACTCGAGCATTTAGATCATGTTCATGGAGCATTTGGATAACTTGAAACTTAATGGAGCACTAGGGTTTCATGGAGCATGTTACAAAGGAACGAATCATCTGAGAAAGGAATGGATCGCCTGACAAAGGAACGAATCATACATAAGGGGGTTTGGAGCAACTAGGAGAGGTTTGGAGTACTTGAAAGTGATATGGAGCAACAAGGAATCTTGTTGCACCATATGATAAAGGGATGGGCCAATAGTGATGCTCTTGCGCCATGACACCCCCTCTTGCGCCATGTGGTACCTCTATTACGCTATGAGGTACTCCTGTTGAGCCATGCATGGCCTTATTGCGCCATGCATGTGCTTGTTGCGCCATGGTGATATTGTTGCCCAAACAAGGGTCCTCAGAAAATGACAAGTGGAATCAGATTTGTTCTGAGTTTTGACAAGTATCACCTATTTCCCTTAACATATGTAGTGATATTATTATAGACATGCCTCAATCGTGTATGAAGGGCCACCTCCCCCAAATTACTAAACAAGGAGGAATGTATAGTGGCTTATGATAGTTATTACATAGACTCCATAAAAGTATCAAATGATAATCTATGACCGGTACTGACGCATGAATGGAATAAAAGCATATTGGTCGACTTATATATATATATATATATATATATATATATATATATATATATATATATATATATATATATATATATATATATATAGACACACACACTAGATAGCTGTTTGTGCAAAACGGCAACGATAAATATTTTTTGACGAATAGTTTTTTACGGGGAAATAATTATTAAATTTTATTGTTAGTTATTGTATAATAAAAATTTAACAGTTTTAAATAAAATATTTATGTTTATATCTTATATTTATATTATTTGTTTATATTATTGATGTAAATTAAATAATTATGATGTCTAATTCAAGAAATATAAATACATTTATATACATTAACTTAATATTTTAAATTTTTTATTTTACTCAAAATTGAATTTCTTAATTAATTTTTTAAATTCAAGTATTCAAACTTTTAATAAGTATTAATGACTTATTTATATATAATGGATTTGTACGATAATTTTTGTAAATTATACCTCTTAAAAATAAAGATATGACTAATATATATATATATATATATATATATATATATATATATATATATATATATATATATATATATATATATATATATATATATATATATATATATATATTATTGATTTTCAAATAACATATGCCGATGATTCACCGTTGAATGACTAAAATGATTGTATATGACGTATAAGGATGACTGAAATGACTATGATGATGTATAAGGATGACTCAAAATAACTATTGATGACGATCTATGAGTATTGTCATTTTTGCACGACACATCCTCCTCCCCCATCCTTTTTCAATTTTGATCATCATTCTTAGCACTTGTTTAGAACTTTCTTAATAAGAACTTATGTAGAACTTTTTTCCCAACTATGATAATCTTGTTCTATGTTATCATTTCGTAAACAACATTTGTTCTGCCTAAAACTTTAAAATAAATGATAATATTTTCAAATGCTTAATAATTTGGTTTTCAATTATAACCAAGTTAGGTGTTGTTTCACTTCTTTTTGTCCTTTGTAATCTATATATGGGAATGTAGTTGGGTGGTCCTTGAGAATACGACATATGTATCGGAATTAAATTTAAATTATAATTTGTTTGCATTGGGACATTAAGTCGGTATGTGCATAGTATATAAAATTACTTTTGATATGATATACGAGCATATGTTATTCACGCTTAAAATTCTAAATACACTTCAACTTTTTTGATTTTCATTATATATATATATATATATATATATATATATATATATATATATATATATAATAACAAAAAATTATAACTACCAACAAGCTGCAAGAAAAATACTATTACAATGAGGAGAAAAATACTATTACAATGAGGAGGGCCGGTCCTAAGATATCTTGGGCCTAGTGCGAAAACAAAAATTAGGCGCCTAAAAGACAATATTTTTGTTTAGAAAGTGGATAATTTTTTAATGGAAATCTAAAGAAAAATCTCAAATTTTTAGAAAAGTTTAAATAAAGTCATAAAAGATATTTTGAATAGAAGAGTCTTACTATTTTGAAAAAAAACATATAATTTTCATTTGTTGTTTATATATAAAAAATGATTTTTTTCGTTAATTTGGGAATTTTCTATAGATTCCCCAAAACAATAGAAACATATTTGAAAAAACCCAACAAGAAGCTGGACAAACATACATAGTCTATGAAGAACATAAAATGAAGAATGAATACAAGATAAAGAAAAAAACTTGCAAGGTTCTAGTCTGGATAATGAAGAATTTTTGTAGGCAACAGTACATATCTTCAAATAAAAGCAACCAAGTTTTAGGCATTCACCAAGAATAGCAACCCGGTTTGGGAGAAACACCAAGAATAACAACTAAGTATTGTTGTCCATCAAAAATAATTACCATAAACCTGAAAGTCTGAGCCTGACATGTGATTCAGCTATGGGGTATTTTCATC
Organism: Lactuca saligna; assembly: GCF_052625555.1. Lineage (NCBI taxonomy): Eukaryota > Viridiplantae > Streptophyta > Magnoliopsida > Asterales > Asteraceae > Lactuca > Lactuca saligna. The sequence continues at coordinate 182,702,027 of NC_136424.1, read as the reverse complement.
CAAAATAACTATTTTAAAGAATAGAGGTTCAACAACCAAACACACTTTCCCCTTATCCACAAATATATACAAAATTGAATTTACTAACATATTTTATTCAATATCGTTTGTTATCTAAGAGTAATTGAGTAAAATTCTCCATACAGTAATACAACAAAATAAAACAAGTTGCTAGCATGCTACTTGCTAGCCTTGACGACATGGATAATCTTATTTTTGCTCAAACTAAAAACTTTTAAACCAAAAGTATTTGATGAAAAAACTATATAAACATAATATGAACACAAAAGAAAAGGATGCATAACAAAATCCGTTTACTCTTTGATTCATAAATAAAACCTGAATATCTTCATTCCGAGATTAGTCTCTCCCTTGACTTCTTCTAGACCTATAAGAAACCTGGTGCCACTAACAATATAGGTTGTAGCTCTTCAGAGTTCAACGAAATAAGTTTTAAAGGCTTACCCTTACATTAGAAGAAATAAGTGAAGCTTGAGAAATGGATAAGAAATCACTGAAGCTTGAACAATGGAGAATATGAGTAGGTGCTCAAAATCCGTTTGAAGCATTAATCAAATTTATTAAATAGGAAAAGCCCTAAAATCATACATTGCTTTTTGGAGAATAAGTGGAGTCTGTTAACTTTTAAAAAATGAGACGTCTCTTTGGGAAAAAGTATTTCTTGGACAAAAAAAGTCTGCTTTGAAAACTAAGGAGTATTTTGGCGAGAACATATCAAACTAAAAAGCATAGTAACGCGGATCGAACACACGTCTTCTATCTCAAAACACTAATGCCATTCAACCATCTCATTAGCAAGTCCTTTTAGTTCTTTTTTGCGTATTATGTTTTCATATCATCTAAAACTATATATATTAACCGAAACTTGTTGGGGGCCCCGAGATTTGGCGAGGCCCGGGGCGGTCGTGCAACTTGCCCTCCCCCTAGGGCCAGCCCTAACAATGAGTTACATACAATAGTTTGATTTTGCAACTATAGAACCCAACACAACATGGATTTTACATTTGTTTGAAATCAAAACTAGGAACTATAAAGGATATCATTAACTAAATGTGAGTTTTTTTAGGTAATAAAATAACAAACAAAAGGCCGTTTGGAAGCTTTCACGTTGCTTTAAAAGTCGTGATCATTACTACTTCAAACGTAATACGTAGAGACGAGCTCGCATCCACCTTATTGGCTCATGTAAGAATATCCTTAACCAAACACACCTCTGGGAAATCAAATCCCTACCAGCCACCTATTCACCCCAAATCCCTAACAAATAAGGGGATGTTGCAAATACGTTGTTCAAATGTAATGAGGTATGACACCTCTACACGGCCGAACCGAACATGTTGAGGCCGGGCAAGGAATGATAAAGCTGAACCGGATACATTAAGACAAAACCGAAGTCTAAATGACCAAAGACCGAGGATTTAGCGCAACATACATATCACTTTCCGAGCCAGGGACATTTCGCTCGAAGTCCATGAACGATTAATAATGTTGTAACGAATGATTGAAGATATCAGATCAAGGAAATGTGGAAAATGATACATGACACTGCAACACTCGGTTTCAGATTTTGTTCTTTATTTGGGGTTGCGGCCCAATCTTCAGTGGTCGTGAGGCTTAGGGCCTTGGGAAAGGAAGAAATCGCCCTTCTCGGGTGTGGGTGTTATGGTTTAAGTGATCCAAGTGTTCGATTGTGACTTCGGAGGTCAAGGGTATAATCATAGTTTCATAATTCGGTCATTTTTGAATTTTAGGCTCTATTCGGGAGGTTTTAAGATGAAGGTGAGTTGTTAGAAGTGTAGAGCTTCTCACCACCTTTCCATGGATATAAACAAGGCCGAAAACGGATAAGGGATGCAAAAGTTATGACCACTTGAAGATAGAGGGATGTTGGGATAAAACGGGTACGCACGGCATACAAGGGAGGTACGCACGACGTACATGGGAAATATGGAAGCGGGAGGATTTGGGAATGTAGGGCGTTCCCCAGGGGAACGCAGGGCATTCGTATGATCAGATGGAAACCCTAATTTAGAGTCTTGGACCCTATTTAAACACCTTAATGATGGGTTTTGATCATAAGAACATCATATGTGCTCATACAAACCCTAATACTTGGATCTAGGTTTCTCTATTGTACATGCAATTTATCCAAGACTATAAACCCTAGATCTAGCATATGATAATCGATATTAACATAATAATGGGTTTAAGATATTACCTTGATTGTTATGTAGCAATAACAATCATAATTCCTTGTAATGACTTTAGAAAGCTTAGAGTCAAAAAATGTCACTCCTCTAATGGTTCACAAACACCAAGAGCAAGAGGATGAAGAAGAGAAGAGAATGAGGCTGCCCAAAACCATCCAAAACCCTAGAAGGAAGCTTGTCCACGTTTTTGAGGCATAAGGGTTCTATATATAGTGAGGCTATTAGGGTTATCTAACAAGGAAACCCTAATTTGGATGCTTAAGCCCTAAGCAACCCATGGACTCCTTTAATTAAAGGCCTTGGACGATTTCTTATGGGTTTCCCCATACAATTCGTCCAACCTTATAATATAAGGTAATCCATAGCCCAATTGCAATTATCTTATAATTACAATTCCAGTCCCTTAAGTTTAATTAATCTTTTTTAGTCACAAACTTAATTCTTATTAATTCTTGACTATTATTAATTAAACAATATGATTTCTCCTTTAATATATTATTCCCATAATATATTAATAAATTATATTTAATCCTTTCTCTCCATAATTCATCCTATCAAGTTGCTTTGGTGAAGGCAACCCAAAAGGACCATGCACCATCGGGTTAAGTACATACCAAAATAGTTATGGACTTAGACACTAATCCAACAGTCTCCCACTTGGATAAGTCTAATAACTATACTGCGTATGACTTCAGATCCTGATTTGCAATCATAGCTTTCCAAAGCCACTGTTAACTCTGATCCTATCAGATACGTGTGTCCTTTAGATAAGGGATCATATATTCCTCCATTCTAGATATCGTATAAGACATGATTTCAAATCATTCTTTCTGTACTATTTCTCGATTTCCAATTTATGAAGACTGACTAATTGAACAAATCAAATTAGCCCTAGCCCGGCCAAGCATTTACGTTTTTCATCACTAAATCATCGAGGGGCCCAAAGATATCACTTTTATCCTACTTTGGATAAAAGGAATGGATAAACTTTGACTCAATGTTCGCTTTCATTCACTCACCGAATCACACACAACAATATGTTTTATAACACCAAGTTACTGGTGCATTTACATATCATCAATATGCAACCGACTCGCAAGATACAACTCACACATCTCGGTTTCAAGAATATAAGATGTTATCGTCTCACCAATCACTCATGATAAAATCCATGAAGTGATCCAAGTGAGCGTAGGTTTAATCCAATGCTCAAATCATATTCATAAGCACTCATGAACGTTGCAACAAACATTTTCTTATGTCTAATACTCTTTTAGACAATCCACACACTAATTCATGATAGTCTTCATTCATACCTACTTCCAACATATGAACGACTGTGGCCCGTTCGAATAATTTGATTGTTCTAAACCAATTAAATTATTCAGGAAGTCAAAACATGCAAAGTGAAACACAAGGATAATACTAATCCCATATGGCCTCAAACCTTTGAGTATAAATAAAACACCTTTTATTTATCACCATATCGATTACTCATTATTTGTTGTTTCGGGTACTCAACTTCTTACTTGAATTACAACACTTGTCCCATGCTCTCAGCATGCACACAATGTTTACCTATGGTTTTTACTTTGTGAAATAGATCAAATGAACACATTTCCAATCATACTCATTTCACAACTTCAAATCCTTTTTCATAAGTGAAAGAATATCAAATTCTTGCCACTTATAGAATATGCTAGATTCTAATATTTTATGCAATGATCTTTTCGTAATGTCACTGCACTAAAGTCACAATGACTATCGCCAATGAAATTACAAAGTCCTCTATCGGGGATTGTTACAAGACAGTTCCATATATGTGATGTCTCTCACTCAAAGTACATTTCTTTGAACATCCATTTGCATAAAGTTTCTAATCTAGACATAGATTCTCAATATCTAACTCCCAATATGGAAACCTTTCCATACTTACCATATGACAACATATTCTTAATAGAATCTTATCTACTCAAAATAATGTCGATATACTCCATCAAATACTATACTTCCAACTACTCACAAGCGACCAATCCTCGGCGAACTTTGGATTGTCCTTTGATAGTTGTTTAATTATCTTAGTCAAAACCGATTCTTGTCTTTTTTCCCTCCAAATGCACTAGACATTTGGAAAAATTTTAGAATGGTCAAATACTATAGCATTTGCAATCAATCCTATACCCGAAGCGTATGGGATACGATACGATACTTTATCAATCTTTTGCCATAATATTTTATGTCTCACGTTCTCATTCGAACTATGAAGAGGGATGTCACAATCATAATCGAAATTTTGAGAATGCACTATGTACTCTTGACTAAATCTCTTAACATTTCACAACCTAAGCCTTTAGATTTGAAAATGAAGCATAATATTCTCTCCCTTAATTATAGCAAAACAACTATTCAACCCTTACAACTTTGCAAAGTATGACTCTTGTTTTCTATAATTAATATTGCTAACTTGCAATACTTGCCTTAATAATCATAAAATCATAACATTTATGCTCCGACTATCATGATGATTATTATAAACATAACGCTTATGCTCCCACTAGCTTTGACATGTATTCAGAAAACAGCTTAACTTACAGAAAAAAAAAAACAATACCTATTGAATTTCTTAAGTTTATGTTTCTAATACTTAATGCTTTCATAGTCCTTTATCAAGGCTTCCTAATCTCATACACCTTTATCCAAGATAGCTCATATGTGTCTTAAACAGTTAAGAGTAATTGTCAAGTCTCATAATTCGAATCATGGAAAGGGATACCGTAACCATAATCGAATTCGAGAATACAATTTTGCAATCACTATCTTCTTAAAATCTCTATTAGTGAAAGAATTTCCTCACAGTCATTTTCATGAAGGAGGGAATCTTATGACACTTAGATTTTAATGGTGTATGTGTTCCTATCCATGTGAATTTGTCAAAACCAAGGTTTGTGACAAATCCAAACTCATATGGACCGAACATTCTCAATTTGGATTTCTTGCCTTATGGTAACACGGCTGCCCACCATGTCTTCCAAGTAGTTAAGCAGCTCACTTTTTCCTATCAATTTACTTTTCATTGATCAAGGTCCTTGCCTTTTATGCATTCAAATGAGAACTCATAGGACTCATATGCATAATTAACTCGACTGGAACGACACAAAACAAAACAGTGTCAACACGATAGGTTGTAAACCTCAACTCGTGTGCTAGTGATGATCGATAAGGTTTATTTTTATTTGTTATTGAAACCTTTCAAGACCATTAAGACTCCTATTGACTCCTTTACATATAAGATTCTTGTCAATAAACATTTCTTGACAAACAAATATTCAAGAGTTAGTGTAGCTTTTATCAAAAAACTTCATAAATTGGTCCTAGTTGGTCTTTGTCTTACCCAAGACATCACAACTTTTCACATTTGATGAATGTTATAAACCTTCTTATCACTCAATGTCACAATCTTAACTCTAAGACTTGTTTTGGAATGAAGTATGATTGACTTCTTGATTTAACCATTTCTTCAATTCTTGATTCCTCTTCTTAGACATACAATTGTACTAACACTTACTTAGAGGATCAATTAGGATATGGTTCTTAAGCATTGAGACCTATCATAAGACATAATAAAAGGTACTCTCTCTTCTTCTTAGAATAGAGAAACTTTTGTCTTTCTGCCTACTTGATTCTTCTTATTCGTTCTACTTATTGATTTAAACTTTTACAATCAATTCAGAATTACACTTAATCCTATAAGTGTAATCATATTTGCTAAACTTTTAGTTAATCATGACGAATATCTTTGTTACTCTTGTGGTGGACTTGATCAACACATAACCTTGTGTACTCGATCTCCTAGTCCTTCACTTGACACTTTGTCAATGAATTAGTCTAATTTCCAAATGTGAAAGTTTATTCATTCATCATACAATTCTTGTTGTATGATTCCAAATCTCTATCCAATTGAAACTTGGGCGATGAGGAACTTTCCCTATTTGGTAAATTCTCAACATTTCCACAAACAACATAATTAAGAATCAAATCCATTATTGCTAATATTAGAAACCCTCAAACATCAATTTTCATATATGCCATTGCAAGGATAAATAATAATATAAAATCAAAAGTTATTTTATTGCGGAAAAATTCGTCCTTACAATGCAATTCATTGAAAAACTATGCTAATACATATTTCTTAGCAATCTAATTCTAACTCTAAGTAGTAGCTCAAGAATCTAATCTTCAAGTAATGCGATTAAAATCCATTTCTTCACGGTTAGATTCTGCTCACTTCTTCCCTTAAGCTTCCTTTCTTTTCTTCGATCCTACAAAACATTAATTGTAATCTTATCACATTATGTATTAAGAATCTAGAATAGGAGCTTAAAAAAAGTTAGTCAATGGATTTGACCTAAAGCAGAGCCATACGTTTTGACTCTCCCATCTCTTAGATCTCTTAGGTAAATAGGGCAGCTTCGTCTCCAATGCCCGTTCTCTTGGCAATAAAAGCAATTTGACTCTTTTGGAACATGACATGGAACTACTTCAGATAGTGCCTTTCTCTTATGATCAAACTTTTCGATCATAGCATGTCTTTCATTACCATTGTCTATATCCATAGAGGTCTTGAAGGTAGATTCACCGATCAACTTTGCTTTTCTATTGCGCCAAACCATTGTTGATTCAGCAGCAATAAGCATATAGGTGAGATCTATAAGGGTCACGTCGGAGTTTATCATATAGTACTCTCTTACGAACTCACTATACGAGTTAGGAAGTGACTGAAGAACCCAATCAACAGCCATCTCCTCACAGACAACGGATCCCAACATTCTTAACCTATCAATGTGTGATTTCATCCCTAGGATGTGGGCACACACGGGTTTACCATCTTCATGTTTACTTGCCAAAAGGGCTTTAGTGAGCTTGAACTTTCAAGCCTTCAAACTTGTGGGTTAGGGAGAATAATTGGAGGAGGTGGAGGAAGTGAAGCATGATTTCTTGTTCCTCGATCGAATCGTGGAATATCATCTTCATGTGGAAAGTTTGTTCCACGTGATTTGGGAAGACCATAGTTGTCGTACTTTGACATTTACAAAATGGGAGAAAACAAATTCAAGTTAGTTGATTGATTGAGTCCTTAGTAAATCACCCAAATGAGATACTAAGGCTAGGACCCAACACAATATGCTACAACCTAGAAAAGGGATGCCGTAATCTAGTTGTAGAATATTTGAACGTAAGTGAATGACGATTCACTAATTTCCACCATGAAAATCGAAAAATTTAAGTTTTAAATCTATGAAAACTCCTAGATCCTTTGAGATTCATTGAAATTTTCAATGGCATGTTTAAATCTCGATATGCCCCTCTTGTTTGTGACTGGGATGCCGAGGATCACAAAGCGGGTGTGAATAACCATGCAAACTTACATGGTGCCCTCACATGTTACGATCACCTATTCGATGTGCCGGTAAACCACACACGCTCCACCGAACTATGACAAACATTGAGTCACCCTTTGCTACCTTTGCTTAGAACCATTTAGTGTTTCGGTAAACCACACATGCTCCACTAACGTCTTCGCAAGGGCACAAAGTGTAATTTCATGGAATTGCATCAATTCACTTTTGCCTAAGTAACTAAGATTGGGAATTTGTAAAACACTTACTTACTTTTGTACTTCATTATACTTATAATGGAAGGTTTTGTCCTATCCTACCCGTTCGGCTAACGACCCTCCACTAGTCGAGAGTGCGGTGGGTAAGAGTGGATATCCATTCAATCGCCATTTTACAGGCAATTTCCTTAAACACCTTATAGACCAGCTTCGTGAATGAGGCCTACTAACGGTAAGACTGACTTTTACTCATATATATATATATATATATATATATATATATATATATATATAATGTTAGACTTTTAATGTTATATATAGTATAGGTGTATTTTACACTTTTAAAATACTAGATGGTCAAATTTAACAATTATACTTTTAATTCAATTAAATGTAAACCAAAACTTTTATGGATTTATTAAACCTCTTTTAATTATACGCCTTAATTGATTAATAAAACCATAAGGGAGTGATTTGAACTTTTCAAAACAATACTAGGTTTTTAGAATTTAACACTCCTAAATTAGACTTTTAATCAACTTTTAAATTCCAAAAACTTGAGGGCAAGTTTTGAAACATTTCAAAACATTAGGTTTAGAATTTAAATATACATCAAAATTAAACTTTTTAATCAAAATTTAAATTCCAAAACTTGAGGGCAAGTTTTGAAACCTTTTTCAAAACATTAGGGTTTCAACTATTTAAATTTGAAAACTAAACTTTTGAGTTCAAATTTAAACTATAAAATCTAAAGGGGAAAAATTGAAACTTTTGATAATACAAGGATCAAATAACAAATAATATAAATTAAACAATTAATTTCATCATTATCTATATTTGACCTAATTTCAATTTCTTGCAAAATAAGTTACCCAATTAATACAAATAATCCAATCTTTATCATATAAGGAAGTTATTATCTAATCAATTGGTAATTATCTTGTGTTTTGGCAAGGATATTCATTAAGAAACAATAAAATTCGTATTTTATCAGTTTAAAACGAATATGGTAATTATTCTTAAGCAAAACAGCAACAAAATACGAAAATCGCTCTGTCTGACGCTCCGACTCGCCGAGTCACACTCTGGAGCTCGTCGAGTAGGGCTGACTCGCCGAGTCCAGGTAGTGACTCGCCGAGTCTGTTCGAACAGAAGGCCCAAAAATGATTTTCAGCAACATAAAGCATCAATAAAATAGGAACCAATCTAGGCTATGATACCACTTATGGGTTTTAATCATAAGAGCATCCTATCTGCTCATACAAACCCTAATGCTTGGATCTAGGTTTCTCTATTGTACATTCAATTTATCCAAGACTATAAACCCTAGATCTAGCATATGATAATCGATATTAACATAATAATGGGTTTAAGATATTACCTTGATTGTTATGTAGCAATAACAATCACATTTCCTTCTTGTAATGACTTTAGAAAGCTTAGAGTCACAAATGTCACTCCTTTAATGGTTCACAAACACCAAGAGCAAGAGGATGAAGAGGAGAAGAGAAGGATGCTTCCCAAAACCGTCCGAAACCCTAGAAGGAAGCTTGTCCACGTTTTTGAGGCATAAGGGTTCTATATATAGTGAGGCTATTAGGGTTATCTAACAAGGAAACCCAAATTTGGATGCTTAAGCCCTAAGCAACCCATGGACTCTTTTAATTAAAGGGATTGGACGATTTCTTGTGGGTTTCCCCATAGAATTCGTCCAACCTTATAATATAAGGTAATCCATAGTCCAATTGCAATTATCTTGTAATTACAATTCTAGTCCCTTAAGTTTAATTAATCTCTTTTAGTCACAAACTTATTCTTATTAATTCTTGACTAATATTAGTTAAACAATATGATTTCTCCTTTAATATATTATTCCCATAATATATTAATAAGTCATATTTAATCCTTTCTCTCCATAATTCATCCTATCAAGTTGCTTTGGTGAAGGCAACCCAAAAGGACCATGCACCATCGGGTCAAGTACATACCAAAATAGTTATGGACTTAGATACTAATCAAACACTTAAGTCCCAGGTGTTGGCCTCATTTCCAGCCTCCATAGCCTCAAGCCTTAATCTCGAAACCCTTGAGCCTCCTTGTGTGTTGTGAGATCATTGTGTGTTTTAAGCTTATTAAAGGAAGATAAGCTTGGTGCAAGGTGGTGGTTCATGTAAGAGCTTTTAGATCTTTGTTCTCTGCTCCATTTCCAACAAATTTAAGATATAAAGCTCTAACCTTTCTCTTTAGAAGCTTATATCTAAGTTTTTATGGATTTTGGTCCCTTTTTGGTCCCATGGTGAAGATCTTGTAGTTATGATCACTCTAGAAGCTTTGAGTTGATTTTGTTGGTGTTTATGATGTTTTAGATTTATAAAGTTTGCATCTTTAGAGTTTTATAAGTCTCATGCATGAGATCGAGCCCTTTTGATGGAAGTTGAATGATAGACCTTGAAGTTTGGAACTTTTGGGGCATGCAAAGCCACCAAGTCTGTGACTTTATGGTTCTAGATGATATTTAGGACTTAGATTTAGGTTCTAGATGTGTGGCTTAAGGCATTAAGTGCTTAATAAGCAATTTAGGGAATCAGTGTGCGAACAGCCAACGTTGGGTCGAGGAATGCCCAACGTTCTAGTTAGGGCTCACAATCTGTTGACTGGTGGGCTTTGGAAGATTATCTAGTGATAAACTTTTAATGTTATAGTTTTGGGCCTTAGTCATTATCCAAATTAGGCAAGGGGTAAAATGATCATTTTACCCTAAGGTGGATTATTGGATCTTGATTCATTGTTATTTTGCATCGTGAGTTAAGGAGTCGTCAAGACATCATCTAGATATTTCTGTATGAGTGATTTAGCTTTTCGAGGTGAGTTTCCCTTTGTAAATGTTGTCGGTCGAAGGCACCACTGTTGAACCTTTATTTATTGATTAGTATGATAGTTTTCTGTGTGCTACTTATCATCGTTATCGTATTGCTTGATGATCATGTGATTTATGTATGCTATTATGTGGTAGTGGAAGGGGTAAAATAGACCCCATAATCGGTTGAAATAGACCCCATAATCGGTTGAAATAGACCGGAGGGTAGGTTGGGAACCTAGATATGCCTGACAATATGTTTGTGTTGTTATTATATTGCAGGGCACACACCACATGTTTCCGTATTTTAAACTTGTATATATAATGTTTGGAGCAATGTTTTTATTTGATTAAAAATGAAATTTTATGGTCTTATTTTTGGAACGTTACAAGTTGGTATCAAAATATTAGTTTGAGGGATTCAGACATACTCTCGGGTGTGTTTGAAGTCAAACTGAGGATTTGGTATGTTTTTAAAAAAACGAATATATTTTTGAGAAAAGAGTTTTCTAAGATAAGAAAGGGTGTGGTGCAAGCAATCAACCGAACTCAAGTAAGTTTTCCTAGAATACCATACATGTTTATTATGATATAAGATATGATTATGAGAATTGCATGCTACATTAGGGCTAAGGATCTGCTAAAGATTTTATGATAGGAGAGATGCCTTTATATGCCTGATTGTATGAGCTTGTAAAATTGCATGCTAGTATGGTCTTCAGATCAGTGAATAGAATGGCTTGATTAGTGTATGATTTTAAAATTTTATATGGTTAGGATCTTATAGTCGTAGAATGATTGGTTTGACCTTATTTCCCATTCCTTGTTTGGTTGTGTTCCTAGGGAAGTGTCTTTTATTCGACAATCTATGTAATCCTGTATTGTGTATAATTTGCATGCATAAGGCAATCAAAAGTAAGAGTGGAAGTTTCCACCATGAGTTGTAGAATATAAGTTTGAATGTTCTTTGATAATTTTATGGATTGGAGTGCTACTCCATGAATGTTGATTGCTTTATGCTTTGTGGGACTCTTAAGTGATGTGAGTTAGCTATTAAGTGAATGTGTAAAGTTACATGTAGTAAAGGTTAAATAATCACAAAGTGATGGATTTGACCCTATTTCACAACTCTCGTTTGAGTTTAACCATTGTAGGGACGAATCTTTTACTCGAATGATTATTTGAGCTTTATTGCATGTAACTATATTCATGAGGTAGCCAACTGACATTATGGGGAGTTATTTTGCAGCTGATGTCAGCATGAGGACAGAAACCTTGGAAAGCCTAGGAAATGCTTTAGTGGATTTATTTGTGCTGTTAGAAAGCATTGGATTATCAGTTTGAGAGGGTGACTTAGAGGATTCAGGATGATTCTTAAGGAAAGTATGGATAGGTGTGGAAGGTAGTATTAGGCCCGTACTACTGACATCACATGATCCATGCTCGAATCGGGGAGAGTCTTGGAAAATATAAAAAGCCTGTGGGATGAGGATTCTTGGGTATATTCAGATCGTTTGCATGGTGTTTCAATATGTTGTTGAGCACTTAATAATGGGATTCAAATTTAGGTTCCGGCTCAGGTGCAGGTACTTAGTCGATTAGCGAGCAGTTGTGGGAGTTTATCTCATCAGAGATTTATCGCAATATTTCTAAGATCTTGAATGAGTGCTTGGGCGCATTCCATGTTGAGATTATGGCTATTGCTAGAGTTCACACTCTTTCTTTCTAGGAGCTCTGTGCTTATGGAGCTCGTGCGTTTCATGGAGAAAGGGACCCCATTATCAGTAGGAGGTGGTTAGCAGATATGGCTAACGCATTCCGGCCGGGTTCCTACCCTGAGGAGGCGAATGTTAGATATGCTTCCTGCTTATTGAAGGACAGGGCACACAATTGGTTGGAAGAGGTTAGTAGGGAGTTGGGTGATGATGTTTTCGATGCTATTTCATGGGATAACTTCTTGACTAGGCTTCGAGCTTAGTTTATGGTGGTGATGGAGGTGTAGCAGTTGCCACGAGAGTTTCTGCATCTCTTATAGACTATTGGGACTGTGGTAGAGATCACTGCTAAGTTCCGTGAGAGGGATTTATTGGTACCGTAGTACGTAGTAGATGAGGAAATAAAGAAGGTGAGGTATTGTGATATGCTATGGAATGATATCAGGGAGTTTGTGAGTATTTCAGGGTGCGAGACCCTGATTGATATGGTTCCTATAGCTCGAGAGCGGGAGATCGATTTCAAGCACCGCGAGAAGAAGGGATCAGATCAGGTGCATGTAGTGGAGGGTCCCGGGAAGAGATCTGAGACTTCAGATCAATGTTTGAAAAGCCAGTAGGGTTGGGGTCAGTGCAACACATGTGTGAAACTGCACCATGGAGTTTGTCATTACAGGGGTTTAGGATGCTACAAGTGTGGCAGGGTTGGCCACATCAGCAGGGATTGTCCTCAGGGGGTAAGTCTGTTATGTTTCTACTGTGATTAGGTGGGCCACCAGAAGGCCAATTGTTTGATTTTCAGGTGGAGCAGTGACTGCACCTGCTCTAGCTACTTTAATGATCACCGATGGACGAGAGGGTAGGGCAGGAGCCCCAGTAGAGAGGAGTCGGGTTTTGTAGTGTTAGACAGGGGACATCAGGACTTTAGCATGTGATGTTACGAGTATTCATCTTTTTCTTTATTTTTGATTTTTATCAGTATTTATGTTGCTTTGGAATCTTGCATTGGTTTGTGTAATGCCCAAGTTGCCAGGTATTTCCTTAGTTGCTTATTTGAGTAATATATTATACTTTTAGGAAGAGGGTCGTATGTTGCGCGTACATAGTGAACACACGATGTACTAGGATGAGGCGTGAAGCGGGGGAAGCCCCTGCATACCCTGGGTGTAAGCTGGCCAAATGCAAACCCTAAATTTTTAGGGTTTGCACCTTATATAAACACCTTAAGTTCGTCCCAACCTTCATTCTCTCGGCCCCCACTGTCCCTAAATGCTAAACTCCAACCCTAAGCCTCTTGCATGCATTTTGAGCTAATCTTGAGCATTTTTGGTGTTATTTTGTGATTTTGAAGAAGAAGGAGTATGAAGAAGGAGTAAGAACGTGAAGAGGGCTTGTAGCTCTAGAAGTTTAGCATCATTTTTTACTCATTGGAGGTATAAGGCTATAACCTCGACCATTACATGCTTAGATCTAGTTTTGGGGTGTTTTATGTTGCATTTTGGCTCTATAGTTGAGGTTTCTTGTGTTTTAGAAGTTCCAATCCATAAGAGTTGTCCTTTTAGGCTCTTGGAAGTGTCTGGAGCCATAAAAATCGGGCCTTGATGGTTTAGCCTCAACCATGCAAGTGTTAGATGGCCATAAAGTGTGCTTATGGACTTAAATGATGTCTCAATCCCCATCCATGCATGCAAAAGCATAAAGTTTATAACTTTATAGTTTATGACGTCTTTTAGGGCCTTGATCTATGTTATGGATGTTAGGACTTAACTGATTAAGTCACAATGAAGCTTCTAAGGTGGCTGCCTATTACGATGTGCGTACTGGGTCAACTTCCCATAACTGGTCAAGGCCAGCATATGTTGGGCGTACGTGCCACGTACGCCGTGCATATGCATATAGTGGGTCAAATGTGGTTTTTGGGCCTTAAGCCCACTTATGGATTAAGGCTGTTAGGACTAGGCCTAGTATTTACAGTATTGAGCCTTATTGGGCCTTAAAGCTTAATTGGACGGACTTGGACTTTTTAATTTGAAAGTTGGACCTTGAAAGGAAGAGGCCCAATATGGAAAGGATAAGGTAACCTTTGCATTATGAATCAGGGTTTGGGCCTTGGGGACGAATTTAGATCCACTGTCTAATCAGGAGGTTTGTTGTACTATAAGGAGAGGAGTTCCAAGTCGTCCACGGAGTAAGATATGACATATGCAGTCAAGGTGAGTCTCCTTTCGTAGAATTATGGGTCGAACGCACCAAGGCCTGCCCATTAGTAACGATTTGGCATGATAATTGTCTTTGTGATAATTATCAATTGTGCATGTAATATTTTATGATTCTGTAAATTATGTGAGAAATTATTTTTGGTAGTGGTAAGGGTGAAATAAACCCGTTATCCGGTTGAAATAGTCCAAAGGTGCAGGTCGAGCACCAAGATATGCTCCGCATTATCTGGTTTAAATAGACTGAAGGGGCATGTTGGGTACCCATATATGCTCGACAGTATCTAGTTGAAATAAACCGAATGGGTAGGCCAGCACCCAGATATGCTTGTTAGTATGTTTATTATTGGTATGCGGCATGGTTGAGAAACTCTCTAAGCTTTGTACTTACTATTTTAGTTTGTGTATCAGGTACTTCCAGCTCAAAGGGGAAGGGGCCGACTTGATCACATCGCATCACACTATGATTTTTCTGCAGTAGGATTTTGGGACCTATGCTTTGATAATGTTTTCCCACAAATTATTTTAATCATACACTATAAATATTTTGTGTTTTCATTGTCTTGGACTCTATGATGTTTTATGTTTTTGATTTGGTTAACTTAAAGATGAAAATTTTGAGTCGTACTTTTAGGATGTTATAGTTTGGGTAAGCGTATATTTGGTTTATTTCTCTGCTTATATTTGGGGTATATGTTCAAGAAATGTTATATTCCATTTGCATGCCATGAATCATTAGTGGTTTAGTGAAGCGTTATTTCTCTCATAGCGGGTTTAGAGTGTTTAGTGTTATCTTGGTTTGTAGTTGAGATTGGTTCACGGGCATTATGTGGAAGTTTTATGGTCAGGATTCAGTGGATTAGTTATTTGTTATCACTAGGTTTCAATGGTTTTAGCAATTATGCTTGGATTGGCTTTTAGGGGTGCCGAGGGAAGTAACCTGTTGCTGAGGTTTTGGTTGCATCATCCATTCTTTAGACTCCAAGATTTTTGTGTAATATCATTTTAATAAATGGGGCTATTAGTGTTGTTGGGATTTAGGAAGTGTTCAGCTACTCTTCAGGGGTTGTGTAGTCTTTAGGATGGTTAGTGATGGAACACTAGTATTGGTAAGCATCGGTTGTTGGCAGATCGATCATTAGAGGGTAAGAAGGATTGAGAATCCTTCAATTCTTGTGTGTTGTGAGGAATATTTTAATGAAAGTGGGGGAGAATCGTTCAGATATTCAGGACAGAAGCAGATATGAAACTAGGATGTGTTTTGCATCCCTTTCGGGGAGGAAGGCGGCCCAAGTGGCTGTCTGAATTGATGATTGTGTGAGTTGGGATTTCGAGAAACTTCCCAACACTGGGTTCGTGCCTTCTTGGTGTTTGATATCAAGCTTTGGATGACCCATGTTGGGGTTCCTATTATGAATTGTGTTCAACTTGGGTGTTCGGTCAAGTGCGTGCTTGACTCTAGATGCATTTGAATTGATAGATTGGCGGTAAGGCTTTGGGTGAAAGTTGTGGCAAGATGGAAGTGATGTTAGACTGCGGGGTGGCTCGTAGCATTCACTAGTAAGCAGTTACTTTACAAGTATTGTAAGAGTGTGGGTTGGCACGTAATATTCACCAGTCCCTGTGCGGTGGTGAGATTGTAGCATATTAGTAATTTTCTCACGGATTTCTTCAGATGATTTAGACTAAGATGCGTCTATTTGAAAGGTTTTGGGAGGGCCACAACATGTTTGGAATCAGGAATTGGAAGGTTGCGGGAGACCGGGGATGAGATAAGACTACAATTGGTCCTGTAGCGTTCAATTCAGCATCGGGTTAGCGTCGTGATGGTCCGGGTAATTATTGTCAGTCGAGGTTATCTTTTGGAAGTCGCATTGAGTGATTATGTGATTGCCTTTTGTCTTAGCAATCAAGCGGGAGTCTGGTATTTAAGATAGTTGGTAGACAAGTTGGAACCAGCAGGTCTCGACTGCTTTGGAAAGCAGCTAGAAGGTGGTGTGATGTTTTGAGCAGTAGTAGTGATTTGGGATTCTTATGTGTGGGATAGCTATTTGATCAGGAGATGTTAAGCCTGTTACAGTGGGATTAGATAACCTTAGAGTAATTGATTTGACCCTATTGTGCATCACTCGTTAGAGTCTAACTATTGTGGGGATGGATCTTCTACTCGAATGATTATCTGGGCCATCTGTTAATTTTGGACGTTTTGCATCTAGTTATGCTCAGTGAAATTGTTCTGTTGGTATCATCGAGATGATCAGGGTTGAAAGTTTTATGTTTGGTCTGTTATTCATTGAGTATTTGGCTTGGAATTGTTCCATCATGGAAGGTCTGTCAGGGATTTAGACCGATGTAGATACTAGGCTTCATAAAGGGTAGAAGTGGTTTCCTTTGGGGACTTAGAGTTTGTTTTTCTTCAGGATGGAAGTTTCATTTGGGGTTTCGTTATCCTGGGAAGGTTATTTCATGTGCATAATTTCTGGTTGTGTTCCTCAAGTTGTTCAATTTTATATGAGTGTTGATAAGGAGCGATTTTGAGGACAAAATCTAATTTAACCAGGGGGAAAGTTAAAACATTCGGTTTCGGATTTTCTTCTTTATTTGTGGCTGTGTCCTAATATTTAGTGGTTATGAGGCTTAGGGCCTTGGGAAAGGAAGAATTTGGCACTTCTCGGGTGTGGGTGTTATTGTTTAAGTGATCCAAGTGTTTGATTGTGTCTTCAGAGGTCAAGGGTATAATCGTAATTTCATAATTCGGTCTTTTATGGATTTTGGGTTATGCTCGGGAGGTGTTAAGATGAAGGTGAGTTTTTAGAAGTTTAGAGCTTGTCGCCACCTTTCCGTGGATATAAAGAACATCGAAAACAGATAAGGGAAGAAAAAGTTATGACCATTTAAAGATAAAGAGGTGTTAGGCCAAAACAGGTACGCGTGGTGTACAATGGCGGGACACATGGCGTACATGAGAAATGCAGAAGTAGGAGGATTTGGGAATGCAGGGCGTTCTCTAGGAGAATGCAGGGCATTCCCTAGGGGAAAGCAAGGCGTTCGAATGATCAAATGGAAACCCTAATTTAGGGTCTTGGACCCTATTTAAACACCTTAAGTCCCAGATGTTTGCCTCATTTCCATCCTCCATAGCCTCTAGCCTTAATCTTGAAACCCTATAGCCTCCTTGTATGTTGTGCGCTCGTTGTGTGTGCTTCGGTGTGTGTTTTAAGATCATTCAAGGAAGAGAAGCTTGGTGCAATGAGGTGGTTCAAGTAATAGCTTTTAGATCTAGGTTCTCTGCTCCATTTCCAACACATTATGGTATAAAGCTCTGACCTTGATCATTAGAAGCTTAAATCTAAGTTTTTATGGATTTGGTCACTTTTTGGTCCCATGGTTGAGATCTTGTAGTTATGATCTCTCTAGAAGCTTTGAGTTTCTACTCATGGTTTTTATGATGTTTTAGATTCATAAATTTTGCGTCTTCAGAGTTGTACAAGTCCCATGCATGAGATTGAGCCCTTTTAATGAAATTTAAATGTTATACCTTGAAGTTGGGACCTTTTGGGGCATGCAAAGCCACCAAGTTAGCGACTTTATGGTTCTACATGATCTTTAGGACTTGGATCTAGGGTCTCATCGTGTGGCTTTAGACAGTAAGTGCTTAATAACCAATTTTGGGCATCAGTGTCCGAACGAGCAAGGTTGGGTCGAGGAATGCCCAACGTTCTGGCTGGGGCTCATGATCTGTTGACTGGTGACGAACGCCCAATGTTCGACCAAACAGTGGGCTTTCCTTGGGCCATTTCTTGGACCTTGTTAATTTGGGGCTGTTGTGGACCATATGAAATCATGTTTGTGGCTATGTTTATGTTTGAGCTTTAGGGTAAAGCCCATTAAAGGAATTTTGGACCAATTTGGAAAATTAGGCCATAAGTGGGCCACTGCTGGGCTTTGGAAAATTATCTAGTGATAAACCTTTTATGTTATGGTTTCGGGCCTTAGTCATTATCCAAATTAGGCCAGGGGTAAAATGCTCATTTTACCCTAAGATGGATTATTAGATCTTGATTCATTGTTATTTTTCATTGTTAGTTAAGGAGTCATTAGGGCAGCATCTAGAGATTTCTTTCTATGAGATTTAGCTTTTTGTGGTGAGTTTCCCTTTGTAAATGTTGCGAGTCAAAGGAACCAGGTTCGACCCTTTATTTAGTGCACAATATGATGGTTGTATGTGTGATAATAATCATCGTTCTCCTATTTCTTGATGATCATGTGATTTATGTATGTTATTATGTGGTAGTGGTAGGAGTGAAATAGACCCCGTAACCGGTTGAAATAGACCGGAGGGTAGGTCAGGCACCTAGATATGCCTGGAAATATGTTTGTGTTGTTATTATGTGGTAGTGGTAGGGGTGAAATAAACCCGGTAACTGGTTGAAATACATCGGAGGGTAGGTCGGGCACCTAGATATGACTGGCAAGGTAGGTCGGGCACCTAGATATGCCTGGCAGGGTAGGTTAAGCACCCAAATATGCTCGGTAGGGTAGGTCAGGCAACTATATATGCCTGACAATATGTTTGTGTTGTATATGGTGTGTTTGGGGAACTCATTAAACTTTGTGCTTACGGTTTTTAGTTTGTGTTTCAGGTACTACTGTTTTCAAACAAAGGAGCTTCGGATGATTGCAGGGCACGCACCTCAGGTTTCCGCATTTTAAGATTTACTCTGATTTGAAACAATACTCATATGTTTACTTTGTTAAAATGAAATTTTATGCTCTTATTTTTGGGATGTTACAGACACCCTATAATTACCCAACTAATGGAAGTGAATCTTGGGTATTTACGATGACAAGACTAACTACACTTCCCATGGATCACTTTTGTACCCTTGACTTAGGAGAGCATTCATGATGATAAGATTGGGACCTACTGGGCCCGTCTTCATTCCCTATTCCTTAGGAACTAAGGTATAGATGCGATCCGGTGTCAACACCTCAGAGGTACGTAATCTAAGCCATTCTCGAATACAACACCAATTTTGCCTATCTTGTTTACTAACTTTGGCATCAAAGCGTTCTCTCGAGTCATTCTGTTTAACTCTCAGCTTTAGACTAAAGGAGGTTGGACAACATCACATCCATCATTCAAAATATGTATGAGATACAAAGAATGGCACCATACGCTAGACTTTGCAATAAATGGTCGCAACTGGCGACACTGTCGATAACCCGGGTGTTGAAGCAAGCTCAACTTCAAGAGTATAAGATTTCGGGACACAATTAGAAACACCCCAGATGGCTACTATTGTTAAGAACGCTAGCACGGTAGGTAGCTCAAAGGACCATGATAAAGATAATAGTGAAATGAAGGAATTCAAAGCCTTCAAAAGATAGAAAGCCATGAAGAAACGATGCGAAGAAAATGAAAGATAGAAAAAGGAAGAAATATGAAGAAGAATGGGACTACATCGCGTTGTGATTTGATCAATATAGTGGTTTGACCCAGGAGATTAACCAACACAAAGATGAAAACAGAAGGGAAGACGATAAGCGAAAGAAGTTAATCCCACAAAAAATGAAACATACACAAGAGTACCAGAAAGTTTTCGGAGGATTGTGCTTCAGGTATCCATTTACTGATGAAATAAACAATACCCCAATCCTTTTCGGTTTAAAAGGCTTGAGGGTAAAGTTGTAGGATGGTACTTGTGACCCGGATGATTACGTGTTTAATTTTCCAGGGGCTATCAAGATAATCCTGATGGACCCTAAGTTATGGAGTATGTATTTTTTTGGGAACGCTTGACGGATCGATAAGATGTTGGTTCGCTAGTCTTCCTCTTACGAGTATCGAGAGCTTTGAAGAGCTCTGGACAACAATTTGCAACAATTTCATTCAACAATGAAGGTTCCAACAGCAAGCTCATGAAATATTCTCTTGCAAACAAAGAGAAAGGGAATCAAACAAATCATACTTTAAAAGGTTTAACGCGATAAGTCGCAGAATGCCAACTAGACCCCATTATTATAACAACTTTCACTTATGGCCTACTAGAGGGAGAACTATTCAGGAATTGGCTGGCAGAGATTAGGTCAATGTAGAAAAAATGATAAGAAAGATAAATAGATTCGTTACACAAGAAGATGAGAGCGTCGAGAAGGTTCTAAAGGAACGAGGAGGCCGTATGGAAGTAGAGTGAAGAACCAAGTTTGTTCCGGCCCAAGAAACTAATTATGGAAGAGAACAAAACAATTATTGATGAGACTAAGGGCGAAGTAGAAAATATGCAACATATGGACAAGAAGCATATGTCGTGCAACCCCCTCGAGATCAGAAAAAAGCGTCATGCCGAAATACTAAGAGGTATCCTCGACACCCTAATCAATATTACGAATTTCATAAAAGGTTGAGGCACACAACGGTGGACTGTGCGAGTCTAAAAATGGAAAAGTGACAGCTAGAAATAACCATCCTGAAGAAACGCAAACCGGAAAAAAAAAAAAAAAAAAAAAGAAGACGCAATGTATGATACTGATGTGTTACTGTTGCAATCGAGCAACAGGGCCATGAAGTGACTGAGCTGGTTATAATCAAAGCATCAGTAAGGAGGACACTTGTACATTGGATATACGTCGAAACTGGAAGTTTGGTGAGCATATTGTACGGATATTTTTTATAGTGGCTAACAAAATAAGTAAGGAGTTACATACAACTAGCAGCATCATCGGTAGTAGGATTTGCCGGTCAAGCCCTATGGATGGTGGGGGAAACTTTCTCGCCCTTTCAAGCTCTCATACTATGAAAGTATCTTGTCCAAAACTATACTGGCATATTTCATCATAATAAAACCCCCTTCACCCTATAGTATGCTCCTCGGTAGAATGATACTTTGGTAATTACAAGCGGTGCCTTCTAAGGTGTGCAACTTACTGAAATTTACATTGGATCATGGAATCATTACTCTAAAAACCATACATTTACAGACAATGGAGTGAAGTCATGCAACCGAACAGGGGGATGCCCGACACATGGTATGATAGAAGGAAGCACTTCGACAGAAGAAGAGAGAATCATAGTCAACCCAGAATGTAACGATCAAGTGATAAGGATTAGCTCGGCTTTACCATACAATTTGAAAGAAGGGATAAAGGCACTCCTATGAACTTACATCCACGTATTAAATTCAAAACCTGAATATATGACGGGTATTTCGAGAAGAATAATAGAACATAGTTAAACATTAACACAAAGTTTGTGAATGCGAAGCAAAATAAAACAATGATGGAAAAATAACGGAATCAGATAGTTAAAAAAAGAGGTTATAGATTTTATTCGGGCAGGGGTGGTGTGAGAAACGCAATTTCCAAGATGGATCTCCAATCCTTTACTTGTGAAAAAGGGGAATGGAACAATGAGAATGTCTATAGACTTTAACAATTTAAACAACGCCTTCCTGAAAGATAGTTACTCCTTACCTGAGATAGAGAAAAAAGTGGAATCGTTAGGCAGGCGAGGGTATTGATGGAAATCCTTTATGGATGCATACAAGGGGTACCATCAAATACAAATGCATGAATAAAACAAGGATAAAACTTCATTTCACATAGAGAAAGGAACTTTTTGTTATATAAAAATGCTCTTTGGTCTGAGGAATACAGGGGCAACATACCAAATAATAGTAGATAAGGTCTTCGAGTGACAAATAGGAAGGAATGTGGAAGTGTATGTCAATGACATTATCATCAAGAATATGAGGGATGAAGAATTTCTGAGCGATATAAAAGAAAAAAATGGTTCGGCTCTGGGAGACAAACATGAATCTCAATCCCAAAAAATGCGCATTTAGTGCTCAGAAAGGAAGGTTTTTGGGTCATATCATTTTGAATGAGGGAATAGAGGTGAACCCAGACAAAGTAAAGGCATTGTTAGAGATTAAGCCCCCGTATTCGACCAAAGATATAGAAAGCTTAAATGGAAAACTGGCGGTATTGGGAAGGTTCTTGGCCAAGTCAGCAGAGCAATCACTCCTATTTTACCAAGCTTTAAGAAAACAAGCAGGACAAAATGACATTGTATGGACAAAGGAGGTAGGAGAAGCACTCATAAGGTTGAAGGAATGCCTCAAGAAGTTACCTATCGTGGAAAATCCCAGACTAGAAGAGCCTCTTGTAATTTATATGGCTACAAAATAGGAAGCAATAAGCATGGTTCTCACTGCCGAAAGGGAAATGAAGCAAGTTCCGATCCAGTTCATTAGCCATATACAACAAGGTGCAGAGCATAATTATGTCTTTATAGAGAATTTGATCCTCTCCTTGGTATATGTAGTGAGAAGATTATTGATGTAACAGGAAAGGTCTAGAAGGATAACTAAGTGGGTGGCCATAGAATTGGGAGGGTATGACATTACATACAAACAAAGAATGAGCATCAAGGCGCATGCGTAGGTGGAATTTTTGACCAAGATCTCGGATGAAAAGGAAAAAGCAAGCGTATGAACTGTAAAATCTTCAAATACAGAAACTGAGAAGAAAGAGGTTGCCTTGAAGGAAAAAAGCAAAAAAGACGTGAGTTGGATCCTTCACACAAATAGGGCCTCCAACTATGATGGATTTGGGGCAAGATTCATTCTAGTGAGCCCAATAGGAGATCGTGTCACTTATGCACTATGTTTTGATTTTAATTGCTCTAACAACGAAGCAAATTTCAAGGCTCTGCCTGTAGGTTTGTAGTTGGTAATAATCATGAGCGTGATGAAGATAAGAGCATTTGGAGATAGGAGCATATCAAGAAATATTTGGCAAACGTTAAAGAAATAATCGAACGATTCTAGGGATTCCATATAACTCAGATTCTTGGGTCAAAAAATAAATAGGTCGATGCTCTAAGTAAACTAGCATCAATGGTGTATCACAACTTGTCAAAAAGAGTTTAAGTGGAGGTGTTTCCCAGGAGGAGCATCGTAGAGAAGGAATACCAAGTTCTATAAGTAGAGGACGAGGAGGAATCATGGATGAATCCTTTTATT
The DNA here is from genome assembly GCF_052625555.1 of Lactuca saligna. Classification (NCBI taxonomy): domain Eukaryota; kingdom Viridiplantae; phylum Streptophyta; class Magnoliopsida; order Asterales; family Asteraceae; genus Lactuca; species Lactuca saligna. Next base: position 182,678,371 of record NC_136424.1, on the reverse strand, counting down.
GGGTACCTAAAGAAAGGAACCCTGCCATCATGCGAGAAAGAGGAACGAAAAAACAAATTCAACATAGATAATTATATTATGTTTACTGGAAGACTATATAGAAAAGGGTTCTTAATTTTTGAGAAAAAAGGAGTATGGGTAAGTGATCCATGAAATACATGTTGAGGAATGCGGTTCTCACTCGGAAACAAGGTCGTTGGTGTAGAAAATGTTATGATCAAGGTATTTATGCCAACTATGACGAATGACACCAACAAGGCAATTCGAAGGTGTCATAGTTGTTGTCACACCCTCTACCAGGATGGCGGAAACGTCCAGGGGTGGATGAATTTCATGTATTGTATCATAACAACATCATAACTATAGTTGAAAGAGTTACATCATTGTAGGTGTTACACATTTCAAAATTCAATTACAATAGGATGACAAAAGGTTTGTTTAACGCCTTAGCGTTCCATCCTTAAAAGTTGGTGGTTACCTGTTTTTAATGATTCCCTGAGAATACAAGTTGTTTGAAAAAGTGTGAACAATTAAGTTGGTGAGTTCATAAGAGTTTGTATGAATAATTGTAAGCCTTTCCTTGTAAAGTAATCGTGTTTGTATCCAGAAAATTCTATATTTTCCATAAAATGAGTTGAAGTCTTAAATGTTCCAAGACCGAAATGTACAAGTATTTTCCATACTTAAAATAGTGACATGCAGTTTTATTCGTATATAAAACCATTTTAATAAATGTGTTTTCGTGTAAAATAAATGTATCGTCGTTTCCCAATGTGAGTTTTCATAGCCGTGCTAAAAATGAAGCTGCCTGTCGCGACGTTCTTCATGCGTCGAAGTATTTATAACATTTTTCACCCGCAACCTGTTGGTCTAACTGTAGCTAATAGTTAGGGTGTCGAATCATTAGTCTCGTATAGATCTATACACAAGTATCACTCTCTCTTATGGGAGATTCCAATTATAAAACAGGACTTTGGTGCATACCTCAGTTAGGTATGATGAAGACAATGTCTCACAAATTTATTCAACGAGGGTACATGTTTTTGTAATGAAAACGTTTGTATATGTAATTATACCCTTTTTCCATGATAAGTAAGGAATGGCGTAAAATATTATATATGTACTTTATATAATTACACCTTTTCTCAAGGGGTTACAAAGGTGATAAAGTTTCGTGAACTATTCTTTATGTAGTTTATTGTAGTAAGAAATTTGTACCCAAAATATATATGTTTTATATATTTTTCTAAAAATAATGCGGGGTGTTTCAAACTCGTTTTTCATATCTTTACGTTTTTATCAAAACTTTGCATGTAAGAGTATAAGAGTTTAGTAGTAAAGTCGTTTCACGTATTTATCACTTTTCGTAAAAATAGTAAGTAAACATATATAAATGTTTGCATTTCAACGCAAATTTTCTTGTGTGTTACTTGTATTCCCCCCTCCCCCTAAAAGATAGAAAAATTCTTGAAAAATGCAAGGGTATGAACTCACCTTATGTACGGTTGCGGTTTGATAACGAAGTGAGGGTGATGATCTTCAAGATAAAATGATTGAAGGTGGTCAAAATCCTAATAGTTTATAACGCATAAAAATGTGTGTGAATATAGAAATATCATGAAAGTGCTTGTAAACACTGGATTATATAAGAAACACTTACCACAATCCTTTAACAACTATCTTGAATAATAAACCTTTGGAATGTTTGGACTTGTTCTTGAGAAAGGGAACTTGATATTTGAGAGAATATGAGGTGAAATAATTTAACTGAGAAGTGAATTTGGAGATGTTCTAAATCGTGTTTATATAGGAGGATAATAGGTAATGAAGTGACATGTGCATTGGGTTGTGTAATTATCTCATTGGGAAAAGAACTATGCCAATCAAGTGGCAAAATTTGACCAGCTTTTTGGTGATTTTGGCTAGGTATGACTGAAATCACCTTGATTTTGGTTTGGTATCACCCATGAAGGGTGATTTTGCTCCTAGGGGTCCCATAATATGTGTTTTCGGTCTTGATGTTATTTCTTGAAGGGTGTTTTTTGTCCTATGAAGATTTGGCTATGAGATTTCGGTCCTATAAAACCGAAAACCCTTAGTTTTAGATTCCTAAAACCAAAATCCCTAAAGTAATGTATAATTTCATGCTTTTAGATTTATCTATTTGACTTGCGTTGACTCCTTTGATTCCTTGTTGACTTGATGACTTCCTAAGGTTTGTTACAACATGCTTTCCAATATATATATATATATATATATATATATATATATATATATATATATATATATATATATATATATATATATATATATATAATTTTATATAAACATGCCCTTTTGGGTTTTAAAGTTATAATGCATCAAAGTTACGCTGTGAATTTACTTGTACTCGGTTAAAATTTAGAACTTGCTTGTTCTAAAATTTTTCCAGTTGTCACATCATCTCCCTATTAGAGGCAATTTCTTCCCGAAATTAGTTCTAGAGTGGTTACTCATGAACTAGAGAAGAGATGTGTGTACTTTTGTTTCATCTGTTCGTCTCGTTCCCAAGTGAATTTAGGTCCTTGCTTGGCATTCCATCAGGACTTCACTATGGGTATGTGGCTTTGTTTCGTTCTTTTGACCTCGATGTCCATGATTTCCGCAGGTTCTTCTACGAAGTGTAGACTCTCATTTAATTTAATTTCATCGAGCGGGTTACAAGAGTCTCTTCGGATAGACACTTCTTTAAATTGGATACATGGAAGGTGGAATGTATGTTACTAAGTTCTTGGGGTAGTCGAAGTTTGTAAGCTACCGGGCTGATCCTTGCGAGGATCTGAATTGGCCCGACATATCTTGGATTTAGTTTCATATGCTTTCCAAAACGTATCATTCCCTTCTAGGGTGAGAATTTTAACAATACGTGGTCACCAACCTAGAATTCCAAGGGTTTGCATCGCTTATCTGCATAGAATACCGCGAGGTGAACAAGTTGACAGTCAAAAACCGTTATCCTCTTCCTCGTATAGATGACCTATTCGATCAACTTCAGGGAGCCAGTTACTTCTCGAAGATAGATCTTAGATCAGGGTACCATCAGCTACGAGTTCACGAGAATGATGTTTCCAAGACAGCATTCAGGACTCGATATGGACACTACAAATTCATGGTGATGCCCTTCGGTTTAACCAATGCACCGGCTGTGTTCATGGACCTGATGAACCGGGTGTGTCGTCCCTTCCTGGACAAGTTCGTCATCGTGTTCATTGACGACATACTTGTCTATTCCCGAAGCAAAGAAGATCATAAGCAACACTTGAGATTAGTGTTGGAAACACTTAAAACAGAGAAACTGTACGTGAAATTCTCTAAGTGCGAGTTCTGGATTCGGAAAGTAGCTTTCCTTGGTCACGTGGTAACCGAGGAAGGTATACACGTGGACCCATCCAAGATCAAGGCGATAGAGAATTGGTCAGCACCGAAGACACCTACTGAAATCCGTCAATTCTTGGGTCTCGCTGGCTACTATCGTAGGTTCATCAAGAATTTTTCCAGAATCACCAAACCCCTAACTACTCTGACACAGAAAGGTGTACCCTTTTGTTGGAGTGAGAAATAAGAAATCACATTCCAAACATTGAAACGAGCCCTGTGCAGTGCGCCTATTCAGTCCCTGCCCGAAGGAACAAAGGATTTTGTTGTCTACTGCGATGCGTCTAATCATGGCTTAGGCTGCGTGCTTATGTCGAGAGGAAAAGTTATTGCTAATGCCTCAAGACAACTGAAGGCACACAAATTTAACTACACGACTCATGACTTGGAGTTAGGAGCAGTGGTCTTCGCACTGAAGATTTGGAGACATTATCTCTATGGAACCAAATGCACAATCTTCACCGACCATAAAATCCTGCAGCACATCTTCAATCAGAAAGACTTAAACATGAGGCACCGGCGATGGGTAGAACTACTCAGTTATTATGAGTGCAAAATCCGCTACCATCCCGGTAAGGCCAATGTGGTAGCAGATGCCCTTAGCCGAAAGGAGAGTTCTAGCCGCAAGACAAAGACACTGACGATGACCATCCATTCTCACTTATCCGCACAGATCCGAGAAACCCAGTTGGAAGCCCTAAAACCAGAAAACATGTTGAGCGAAGTCTTGAGAGGAATGGATAAGAAAATTGAGATAAGAGGTGACGAAGTCTACTGTTTCATGGATAGAATCTGGACCCCAAAGTTCGGAGGTTTCATAGACGTTGTCATGACCGAAGCTCACAAGACCAAATATTTTGTTCACCCAGGTTCAGACAAGATGTACTTGGATCTCAAGAAACAATACTGGTGGCCTAACATGAAAGCCGAAATCGCAACCTTCATGGGCAAGTGTCTGACTTGCGCCAAGGTAAAAGTCGAATATCAGAAGCCCTCGGGTCTGCTCAGTAGACCGAGATACCTGAGTGGAAATGGGAGATCTTACCAGGGATTTCATCACCAAGTTACCCAGATCTCCGAGTGGGTACGATACCTATTGGGTAATTGTCGATCGTCTGAAAAAATCCGCTCACTTCCTTCCGATTAAAGAATCATTCAAGATGGAAAGACTCACGTGATTCTACATGCAAGAGATAGTTCGGATGCACGGTGTGCCTGTGTCCATTATCTCTGATCGAGATAGCAGGTTTACCTCAAGGTTTTGGCAATCCCTTCAGAAAGCTCTTGGAACCAAGTTGGACATAAGTACAGCTTATCACCCTCAAATAGACGGACAGAGTGAGACAATTATCCAAACCCTAGAAGACATGCTGAGAGCATGTGTCATTGATTTCGGAAAGTCGTGGGACATCCATTTACCTTTGATCGAGTTCTCGTATAAGAACAGCTACCACACCAGTATCAAGGCTGCCCCGTTCGAAGCCCTCTACGATCGCAAGTGCAGATCCCCTATGTGTTGGGTTAGGTAGGGGACACGCAGCTAGCCAAGAGTCAAGTCCCTGATAGTGCTCTCACTGGTCCTGAAATCATCCGCGAAACCAATGAGAAAATCATTCAGATCCGAGAACGACTGGAAGCTTCACGAGACAAACAGAAGAGTCACACTCATAAACGATGAAAACCATTAGAATTCCAGGTTGGAGATCGTGTCCTATTGAAGGTCTCACCCTGGTAAGGTATGATACGTTTTGGAAAGCATGGAAAACTTAACCCAAGGTACATAGGACCTTTCGAGATCCTTGCTAGGATTGGTCCTATAGCCTATAAACTCCGACTCCCTCAAGAACTTAGCAACATCCATCAAGTCTTCCACGTCTCAAATCTTAAAAAGTTTCTATCCGATGAAACTCTCGTGATCCCCCTTGACGAGATCGAGATCAACGAAAACTTGAACTTTGTGGAAGAACCCATTGAAATCATGGATCGAGAGATCAACCATATGAAACAAAGTCGCATCCTGCTAGTGATGCTTCGCTGGAATGGCAAGCAGGGACCTGAGTTCACTTGGGAGCGCGAAGACTCGATGAAACAAAAATATCTGCATCTCTTTTAAATTCCATGATTTGTATTTAATTCTAAATTTATGGACGAAATTCCCTCTAACGGGGGGATAATGTCACAATCTGAAAACTTTCCGTCACTGTAACCCGTTTTTGTCAGTAAATCCGTTACGTTCCAATTTTTCCGTTAACTTTGTTTTAAATTAATAAAAATTGGGACTTCTTATTTTGACATCATAAGTGTCGGAACACATTAGAAACGCGTGAAAACAACCCAAATATTTATTTGGAAAAATTATAGTTTCGACCAAGTCGGGTTACGACAACTTAATCAGGTACGACCAAAAGCCCGATTTAACGTCAGTATCGGGTAGAATTCCACCGAGCCTCAAACCCAAACCATATATAAAGTTGAGTAGGATTCATTTGAAGCTTTTGCTCTCTCTCTCTCTCTCTCTCTCTCTCTCTCTACTCTCTCTCTAAAAACTCAAAGTTTGATCCAAACTCACCTCTTTCAAGCCCCAAATTGGTATGTAATCCTTCCTAGCTCATAGTATAACACATTTAGCTTTCAAATTCATGTTTAATTCATGAAATAGGACCAAAAACATGTGTTTACGGCCCAGGAACACCCTTAGGCCGTAAACACACATAAATGGGGGTTTTTGAGCCTCAAAACCCTTCCAAACCACTTTTGGAGCTTAGATATGACTAATGGGCTTACAATACTGGACTTGGAACACCTAAACCTTATCATTTGAGGGGTAAACATGAGTTTACAGCCTAAGATCATGCTTCTACCATAAACACCATTTCATAGGCTGTAAACCCCTTTTAAGGTGTTAAAATGCCCCTTAAACACCTCCTAAGCCTTGGAATAAAGTCTAGAATCATCCACCAACGTGTTATGGACCTTAAATATGCAATAAACCATCCCTTAAGGAGATTATGGTTGTAAACCCCCCAAGGAATGGTTCATGGGCCGTAAACTCCTTTGTGGTGGTTAAATGGTGCCCTAACTTCCTTCCATGGCTTGTACTTTGGACTAGAAACACTTGTAATTGACCTAGGACCACCAAAACACAATAAGAATGGGTACATAAGAGTTTATGGCCATAAACTCCTAGTTTACTGCCGTAAACTCCTCAAATGGTCCTTATGTTGTTCAAGTTCCCTTCCAATGCCTTAAAACCAAGCCTAGCATTGCCACACAAGAGTTATAAAACCATTAAACAACCAAGAACACCCCTACCATAAGTTTATGGCCTTAAACTCATGGGGAGTTGGTCATTGGGCTGAAAACTCCATTAGGAGTTTACTCTTGAAGAGCAAAATCCATATTCAGGCCATACACACCCTTAGATGTTACCCGGGTCACTCCTAACACTTGAAATGAAGTGTTTTCGCGCCTCGGAGTGTACTGTCTTATCTAATTAGTGGTTCAAAGTATAATTAGATACAATTATGTATCTCTTCATATTACATAGGAACCTCCCGTGTTCTCCAGCCCCGAACTGACACATAGCATCCAACCGACACATTTCTCGACTGGTGAGTTCATACCCCTACGTTTTTCCATGTTTTCAATGTTTTCATGGGGGGAATACAAGCAAATGAATTTCCATATCATTACTATTAAAAGCATGAACCTTAGAACTTTAAAACGTCCTTTATATCACTCCACCTAGATATGAGAGTGAAGGACTAATAACGTTGAACTTAGAACTTTAACACTCCCCCTAGTTACGAGAGTGGAGGAACAATAACATTAAACTTAGAACCTAGACCAGTCCTTGGTAACACTCCCCCTAGTTACGAGAGTGAAGGACTAATAAACAGAGATTTCCGTGTAATTACTTTTTAAATGTCCTTGGTAATACTCCCCCTAGATTTGAGAGCAAATGACTACTTTTAAAATTCATTAATCTTAAGATTGGAGACATGTCCTTGGTAACACTCCCCCTAGTTACGATAGTGTAGGACTACCCCCGTAACCAGAATCTCCTAGAGGGAGAGCGTGACTTGAGTGTATAGATCTATACGGGATTGACAACCCCGCACCTGGCTGCTCGCTACAGTCGAACCGAAAGGTTTAAGGGTGAAAAAAGTCATAAAACGATAATGACCCCTGTTTGGAGCCTTATCTAGTCTATTGTATGGTTATGGAACTCGCAATTTAGATTATGAATACTTTTCTACTTACTTATTAGTTTTATATACATGTTAAAACTATTGTACTTTTCAAGGATAACCGGGTTTTTAGGAAACATTACACAAACACCTTGAGTATGATAAATACTTGTTCATTACATCCAGAACCGATAACCGATTACAAACTTATAAGGAAAATAAGGGTTTTTCCTAGGATAACAAACTATACATAACCAGATCGTATAACAATCGGATAACTATACTTTACTTATAAGAAAATATGGGATTCTCTTGGATAACAAACTTTTTCAGAAACCAAAGGAAACTTGTTCATTTTCAGAAAACAAACCGCTTATGAACTCACCAGCTTTATGATGATTTTCAAACTGCTTGTATTCTTAGGTCCACATTAGACAGGTACCCAACGATCTTTTGGAGAAGACGGAGCATTTTAGTAGACTCGTCTTTACTTTTGTTCAAACTACTGTATAGATAAAACATGCATCACTTTACTTCCAAACAAATGTAATTATTCCTATGTAATGTAATGTTTTGTGTTTACTATGCTTACTATGTACATTGATTGTGATACTTTACATGATGTCATCCGCCCCGGAACGTTTCCGCCATCAGTTTCGGGGTGTGACATATCTTCTTTTCACAATGCATTTCACTCTAATAACCAAGGACCCAATAATCCTTAGGGAGCTAAATTTTTTTAATTGATCACAGGTATTATGTGACGAGCAATACAATGAACACTAGTATATCGACAATGGTTGCTCTCGTCACAAGCCAGGTCGGAAGGAAAAATCCACATGATTTTAGAATTTTGGAAAATGTTGGAGCTTTAAAGTTTGGAAATATCCAAAATGCAAGGTTAAAGGTTGTAGGAGTGTTACGAATGGAAAGTTTATGTTCAATTGTGTGGCATATGTCGAAGGTCTTCAACACAACTTGATAAGTGTTTCGCAACTTGTTGTGGGTACTGGTAATCAAGTAGTCTTCAATGAGGAAAGTAATGTGATCTTAAACAAAAAAAAAACAAAAAAGGTACTACTTAAGTCTAAGAGGAAAGGTGATATGTTTACACTTGACATCAAGCCAATTGTCAGAGTTCCCTCTGCTGGCTTACTTTCAAAGGCATCATTTGATTTGAGATGGTTGTGTCATCAAAGACTTTTGCACCTGAATTTCAAGAATCTAAACAAATTGGTGGTAAATGATCTTGTTCGACGCTTACATGTCTTAAAATTTGATAACGATACGTTATGTACAACATGTGAACAGGGCTAGCAACATCGTCAAGGTCATTCCGTCATCATTAACTCGAAGATCATTGCACCTCTAGAACTTCTTCACATTCACCTTTGTGGACCTTCAACTGTTGAGACTCTCAACAAGCAGAGGTACATATTAGTCACTATTGATGTTTTTCACGGTTTACTTCGGTTTAATTTCTTCGTTAGAAGTCTAAAACTGCTCAAGTAATGATCAATTTCTTCAAGCACATTGAACTTAGTATGCGAAAGAAAGTCAGGAAGATTAAACGTGATAATGGCTCATAATTCAAGAATCAATTTCTAGTTTCATTTTTGGATGAACTAAGGATAACGCATTATTTTTCATCTCCTTACACACCACAACAAAATGGTGTCGTTAAAAGGAGAAATAGATCTCTATATGAAGTAGCAAGGACAATGCTAACCTATGTGAATTTTCCTCAATATCTCTGGGTAGAAGGAATCTCAACAATATGTTTCACTCAAAACCGATCATTCATTCATCATCTTTTTAACATCACCTCGTATGAAATTGTCAACAATCGAAAACCAAATGTAAAATTTTTCCATGTTTTTTACTGCAGGTGTTGAATCTCAAAGATAACCTTTTGAAATTTCAATCCAAAGCAAATGAAGGGATCTTCTTCAGATATTCACACAATTCAGTAGCATATCGGGTGTTGAATAAGCGAACAAGGAAGATTGAAGAAACTCTCAATCTGACTTTTGATGATCACTATGCCAAACATGTCGATCATACTTTTGAACAAAAGCCTACCATTACAGAAACAAATGACGAGTCTGCTATTGCTCATTCTTTTGATATTGATTGTGAATTAATTTTTGTTGTTCCAGACAAGGCAATAGATGCCGAAGTTCATGCAAATGATAATCAGATTCCTGAAGCATTGAAACATTATGATGGTTTGATGCTGACTAGGCAAGATGATGATTCTCATTCTACCTCAAACTCTTAAGTGCATGTCGAACATCAACATGTGTTACAAGGTGATCAAGTGGAGGGTAATGCTTGAATTCGAATCACAAAATCATTTTAATGAGTCTAAGGTTGAGGGGGAGCATGGACATTTGAATGTTGATGTCGAGGGGAACATAGAGATTCGAATGTTGATGTCGAGGGGGGGGGGGGCATCACAATCTAAATCCAATTGTCGAGGGGGGCCACTGTGGATTAATACCTCATGTTTCTAATGAGCAAAATAACATTTTTTATGATGTGACTGATAATATGTCTAATGTAGGTGAAGTTTCAGAAACATATGAGATGTTCGAAGATGCACCTTTTGATTTAGATCATTTATATCCACCACTAGACAGATGGACACGAAATCATCCTAAAGAACAAGTTCTTAGTGATCCTGAAGCTGGAATTTTGACAAGGGTCAACTTCGTGCTTAAAACGAGGTACTGAATGTGCACCAAGAATACTACAAGTTTAATGTTTTTATTTTGAAAATAGAACCGAAAACCATTAAGGTTGCTTTGGAAGATCGTGATTGGATTGTTTCCATGCAATCTGAACTTTCTGAATTTGAAAGATATAAGGTGTGGAGACTATTTCCAAAACCTGATGATGTTTCGGTGATATGCTTAAAATGTATTTTTAAAAATAAAACAGACAAAGAAGGTAATGTTGTTTGAAAGAAAGCAAGGCTGGTTGTTAAATGATATTTGCAACAAGAAGGTATTGAATATGATGAAACCTTTGCCCCTGTCACAAGAAAAGATGTTGTTTGAATATTTATTGCTTATGCAGAACATAAGTACTTTGATGTTTATCAAATGTATGTCAAGTGCACTTTTCTTAATGGTGTATTAGAAGAAACTATGTACATTCAACAACCACCAGGTTTTGTAAAGGATAAACTCCCTGATCATTGTTATCTTCTCGATAAAGTTGTTTATGGATTAAAAAACACCTCGAGCCTAGTATGCAACTCTTACCAATTTCTTGAAATTCTCTAAATTTAAACAATGATCTCTTCATCCTAGTCTATTTCAAAAGAAAGTGGGGGGGGGTCATCTCACGCTAGTTCAAATATACAGGTAGATGATATTATTTTTGGCTCAACTGACCCTTCATTGTCTAGTGAATTTGAGAATGTAATGAAAAACCATTTCAAGATGAGTATGATGGGTATGATCAATAATTTTCTATGACTGAATATTCGTCAAATCAGGGATGGAATTTTCATCAATGAAAAGAAGTACTCTCGTAACCTACTTGAGAAATTTGGCATGATGAATAGTTCGAAATTAAAAGTACCAATTGTAGTCGGAATGTAATTAGGACCTTCGTTGGTAAACCTATTTGCAACTATTCCAGGTACCAATCAAATCCTGGTACCAATCAAATCCTGGACAGCCCCATCTAACAGCTGTGAAGAATATCTATCAATATCTTAAAGGAATTGTATCATTGGGCTTGTGGTACCCTTCGCAGACTGGTTTCTTCATTCAGGAGTTTTCAGATGTAGACCTTGATGGGTGTCAATTCGACATAAAAATCACTACTAGTGGATTTTAACTTTTGGACGGTAAGCTTGTCAGCTGAAAATCGAAGAAACAAGCTTGTGTTTCGATTTCCACAGCAGAAGCAAAATATGTTGTTGTTGCAGCTTGCACTTCCCGGGTCATATGAATTCAAACTCAACTTCATGATTACGCAATCAACATGAAAAAGATACATTTGCATTGTGATGCACAAAGTGCAATACGCATCTGCCATAATCCGGTGCAACATTCAAAGACAAAGCACATCGCACTTTGATACCATTTTCATCAAGGATCATGTCGATGATGGAAATATCGAGGTTCATTTTGTTAAGAAAAAGATCAACTTGTTAACATTTTTATAAAGCATTTGGATGTGAAATCTTTTCTAAGGATCTTGTTAAGTTTAGGAATGTTCGATGCAAATGTTGTTCCAAGTTTGTCCTCATCATGAAACAACAAGGAGTTGAAATACTTCTGATAGGTTCAAAAGTTACTATTCACCATTCCGCGTTCGACTCTCTTTGAATTCGAAATGTCTCTAAATGGTTCATATCAAAGTTCGTTATCTGAGAAAGAATTTTTTCTAGAAGTACATTGTCTGGAAGTCGATACTTCTTACTTCGAATTTCTAGTAACGTTTTATTATTTATGATTTTGTTTTTATAAAAAACAAAAGATTCCAAAAAGATATTTTTCAATTCTGTATTTAAATTTCAAAAACAAAAATTTTTAAAAGATTTTCTTATTTTTGTCATTTAATTTCAAAAAACAAAGATCCAAAAATATTTTATTTGTTGTTGTTTTGTGTGTTTTATATTTTTTTCAATGTATATCTCAATCAACATATTGTAGTGGAAATTGATTCGTGAATTAGGGAGAGGTACTATTTCGAATATTTTCACTAGTTAGGTGTCCCTAGAAGCATGTTGTTGTATGTTGACTATAAGCCTCACAGACTCAATATGTTTCGAAGCCTTAATGGATCACTCACTACGAGGGTTCCCTCCCAATCAAGCCATATTTTCATTAGTCGACGAGCTACCTTTCTCTTCTCATTTTGAGTTAAGAGAGTTCTTCTAAGTCAATGTCATTTGTAGAGGTACACAATGTTTCTTAACCAATCTTTTTCATGAACATTGTTCTTCCTGATCCACACACTTCACTTGCATATCCTCGACATCTTTTGTAGAAACCAAACGAATGTAGATATTACACAAGTCTATGTTCACGCTCCTGATTCATTTTTCCGTGATGATGGTAAAACCCAACATTCCCAAATAACAAGGAATTGATGGTGAACTATGTTCAAGATTTTAACAAACCATTTGTTTCTGTACCAACATTCGATATTCAAAATTGTATTTCTTTCATTATGTTTGGTCTAGATAAAATGTTCTTTCACCAAATCATTTTTTTCCAACAAGATCCAATTTTTCTTTTTCTTGAAATATGGTTTTGGTTTGAATATCTTTTCGAATGTTCGTCACTTCGAAATATTTTCAAGCTCACATGTTACTGACTACACTGGTTATACAAGTAATTTTGTTCATTTTACTCCCACTTATGTTAATTTGTGGTTTTAAACAAAATTGAGCCTAAGTTTAAAGCCTAAGTAAAAAAGAAGCCCTTTGATACTCCTTCATGAGTATTCAATTGTACTTCACAAGATACCACACAAGCAGTTCGATATCTTTCTTGATGTCGAATGAAGTGATCTTTACCCGTGATCCTACTACTTTTACATCGAATGCTTAGATGATGTCACCATACGCATAATTTTTTTAACCTTGGTTCTCGTTATTTCTTTGGCACACATTTACACAGAAATCCTCGAAGTCTTGGGTAATACCAACTCAAACCTAGATTTCACAAGTCTGGATATGATTTCCTTTCTCATTCCAAAAGCAAATTAGCCTTGCCTCGAAACAAATGTCAAGTGACAGTTCTCATCCTCTTGGAGCAAACAAAACGTCCGGTGGGTGTGAGGATTTGGTTCTTTTACGATTTTCAAGGGAAAAGTGCTCATCATTTTTCGGACATAGCGTCTTTTCCAACAACTAACCCATTTTCCAAGATTACACATGGTAGTTTTTTATTTTGGAATGATTCAAATTCAAATTTTATGTGGGCTATAAAACGAATTTGGTGGTCAAAATTATAGATTTTACGCAATCTGATCTAATTTTCCCTAAATATTTCGCTTCACGATAATCATCTATTCTTCAAAACCCTAAAAATGGTGACACCAATTGGTCATGTTCATCCATCAAACACCATAGAAGATGCCACATCTCAACCGATGTTAAAGATTCAAAGTTCAAACTGTTGTGTTCAGCCTGATGTCTCGAAATATCCAAATAAATTAAAGATATTGATTGTTTCTCTCAATCATCCAGTTCTTTCAACAATTATGTCTGCTTATTTCTATGTGCGCATAACATGGTTATCATTAGCTGGTTCTAGGGCAACATTTAACAAATCCTCTAAAGTGGTAACGTTTCAATTATCGAATGACAAGAAGTACAAACTCACTAAGAAATAGTTTTCACAAATCTTGAAGATTCCAAATACAGGTCGGTTTTACGAGGTTTTTAATGAACATGTGGTTTATATATTTAATAAGATGGGTCATCAACTCCCACTCATTTAAAGACTTAGCCATTTTCGCAAGTCTGCATTACCTTGTATCTGAAACTTCTTGTTTAGGATTTTTCTACTGTGTGTAACAGGTTGCAGCACTCATTTATACAAATCAAAATTGGAATTATATGCCATGATTTCAGGTCTATACTATGATCTTAATTTGGATTATGTCACTCGATTGTGGGATGAGTTCGCAACAAGTATTTCTCACACCAATGTTACGAATAGTGTCTCCTGTGCGAGGTATTGGAGCTTGATTCTACAAGATGTACATGAGAAAGAAGGCATTATGGTTCCATCTGATGTTCCAAAGGTGGAGTTTACAATTTATCAACATCCTAAAAGTGTTGAAGATGATCCATTGGTATTTACCGTTGTGGCTCGAATCCCCGATGCCATGTTAAGAAAAGTGGATTCGGCTAATTCTGTTCTTGTTGCTTCTTTGCCAACAATAAACCCTAATGAGCAAGTAGTTCTTTTGTTACCAAAAGGTGCAGAAGGTACTTTGAAGAGTGGTAAAGCTTCTATGAAACCTAAGAAGGCTGGACAATCTAAGTTTGTTCATGTTCCAATCGACAAAGGAGGTTATCAAACCAATTCAAGAACCAGTTGTACAAGATGTTCCAAAGGAAGTTGTTCCTTCAAAGACAGGTGTTCTTAAACGAACCAAGAAGGAAGCACATCGACCTCGTCATTCTCCAAAAAGATGAATCATTGAAGAACTTATTATTGAGCCTCTATGTTCACAACCGGAAGATTCTATTTTGAAGATCAGGAAAATTTGCAAACCCCAACTCAATCGAAGGGGTGTCAGAATTCATAAAGTTCTAGCTCCAATTTCACCAGCTTTCAAGAAAAGAAAAGCACACGAACTGGTGAAAAAGATACAAAAGAAAAGAAGGATATGGAAGATCCTCTTGATGAGGTTGTTGTAGTAACTAATTTCTAAAGTGGGAGTGACAAATCTCATATTCATCAACAAGAGCATGGTTTTGGATTCAAATCACTGCAAAGGACTCTCCAGTTTAGTCGACTTTTGAGGAGACTGGAAGTCTTAGTGGCAATGTAAAAGTATCTGATGCGAACACAACCACTAATTTGGGTGATCATACAACAACTACTATCCCTACGAAGGCAATGGTCATACCACCCTAGGTCTTGATGGCTCAATCCATTACGGAGGTGGTTCGAACCTCAGGCATCACTGTGAACATATCTCATATGGACACAAATATCAACAAGGGTGAAGGAGTGACAAATTCTGAAGCTTAAGGTATCACTTCAGATGAAACCTCATTTATTCCTTCCTCGCTCATTCAATCTTCTACTCTCGAAACATCCCTTTTGTTACTTCAACTACTTTATCATTTTTCTCTTCACCAATTCCATCTTCATTACATCCTTCAACCATTTCACCTATTTTATACAACATCATGCATCAACCCATTACCTCACTTTTCTAATCCGAATCCATTGAAGGGGAAAAGACTATTCCAAACAATGAACATGATGTGATGGTCTCATTTTTCGAGATTCAGTTTGATCCAGAAGAAGATAACATTCCTGGTCATATGCTTATGTCAGGGAAGCAATTTAAAATTCTTAATCATAAATTGAATTCATGCTATAAATTCAGGCAGATACATGGAGTCAGAATTTAATTTTTGGGATAGATGTGGATGTGATGCTTAATTCACAAGAGCATCGATTGAAGTTGGCCATGGAAAATATTAAAAGGCAACATTAAAATCGTTTAAAGCTTCATGCTAGCAATTTTGAGTATGAAGTCAAGAAACATCGAGATCTAACCAAAGAACGCCATGAATTGATTGTTGAAGAAGTAAAAAAGGTAGAGGAGTCTTTTAATTTGAAGGTGATTGAATTTAAGACTGAGATGACAAAGGAAGTGGCCAAACTTGAATATAATTAACTCTTCATACAAAGATTGATGTCATTGTTGCGGTTGTTACAAAGCTTGTGGAATCTGATACTTTGATTTCAACAAAGTTTTATGCCTAGACAGAATCTGATTCGAAAGTGTTTACCAAGCTGGAGGAATTTCTGAGAAGTTTAAAGGACTCATTGTCAAAGCTTGATCTATCTAACAAATCTATTGTTTCTTAGGATTTGATTTCGAAGATGATTTCTTCATTTGAATCGAATCTCAAAGTAGAACTGGGTGCTCTTCTCAACTTAATATATATCATGCAAACCAGTGCACCACCTGTCAATCAAGTGGTGCAAGGGGGAGATAAGGGGGTTGGTTCTTCAAAGGATCCAAATCAAGGAAAGGTTATGGTGAAGGTGATGTCGACACAAATTCAAACATCAATTCCTATTTCATTAACAACTACTTCGACTACAACAGGCTTAAACAAAGACAAAGTGATCCACCAGGCTTAAACAAAGGTTATCCATGCAAGCAGTATTTTTATGAGACAATCGAACAAATCATCTCATCTGGAGTTATGCACGATTTTGAAAAGATTCCAAAGATGAGTTATGAAATCAAAAATATTGATTTTAATCAGCTAGATTTTTCAATTAACCACATGATTATTAGATAAGTTTGAAGATAAATATGAGTTTAAGAGATTGAAACTGAGGTTTCATGCAATTTTGGGTAAGAAGGTAGAGGATGTGTGGTCTTTGGTTAGAATTGTCAAGGGGTTGAATATTTCCAAAGATACTTTGTTCGAAGGATTGTTACATAACTTTTGATACTATGTGGTTGGAGCAAACAATGTTGCTTGTGACTTCTTAGTGAAAAACGTTCCTCTTACAAACCTCAATGATCTTATCAATGTGGCAAAAATATTAAGTATTGTTGATGTGTTAAAACCGCAAGTGAATAACAAAAAAGATTTCTGGATAGGTTTTTCCCATATCAAACTGTTCATAGACAATTACTATGATTGTCTAGCTATGACGGATGTCAAACTTGCTTTAGCCCTGATTACAATAGTGACGTTTCCTCAATCGATGTTGAAAGGACAAGTTAGTCTCAAGAATTTTTAGGATGGGGAGATTTTCTTAAACCTTTAGGTATAGTTTTTGTTTGCAAACAAGCAAAATAAGGTGACAAAGTTTTATTTCAAATTTTTGATGTGGAGAGGTACATGAACTCTCAATATATGAATCTTCTTGTTCGTCTAAATAAATGAAGGAGATAAAGTTGGGATCTGAAAGAAGATCATCTAGTATACGGTGGTTCGCAGAGTACTTCATCAGGCCGCGAAGATGTTATTGACATAGATTCGACACTTCTCACAAAATCGGAGATTGTAGAGTTCGAAGTATGTTGTGAGGTGTTGAAGTACTGTTAGGTCTAATTATGTTTAAAGTCTGTGTATTGTATTTCGAATATATATATTACATAAGGCATTTATTAGAGTTCGAAGCTATCATGTCTAGTATTTATATTTTTGTGTACGTGTCTATATGTCCCTATAAATAGGGGTACGTGTGTTCTTGTGAGAAAGAGAGCACTTTACTCTTTCAGAACTCTTGTACTCTTACTGACATAGTCGAAGAGCCAAACAAATGACATTTACATCCTTGTTCTTAATTCATTATGTACTTTAATTTTGTTCTTAATAATCTATTATACGAACTACAAGCATGACAATTGTGGTGCTTGCTTTCAAAGGATCAACAAGAAGGTTTATTTGTTATTTGATACAATAATAATCAAGGTATGTACTCATTAACCCTATTTTGGTATTTTTGAAAATAGCCTAGTGTTCTTAGGGTTTCCTTTTGATGTGCATAGTTATAGATTCAATAGAGAAAACATAGATCTTTATTAGGGTTGCATGCACACTTAAGAGTTTGAGTTTATTTTTTGCATAAAACCCATCACTTATTTCTATTATAGGGTTTTCCTAGGGTTTGAGTGTGATTCATTAGAGGTTTCCACAATATTGGGGCTAGAATTCCAAGAAGGGTTCTTCAAAGTGCAATGATATTTGCGAAAATTACAGTAAGGTATGTGGCTTTAAACCTTTATGATTTTTTAATTTACGAGGGTTATTTATAAGTTTCAAAGTATGTTGCAATTTTGAGAAAAGCCAAAGAATTTTATAAGATTGCATGTGCCTATAAATTAGTTATGTGAAATTCAACAATTACATTGAAGTAATCTCGAAAACCCACTAGCACTATTAGAGCCTTAGGCTTGTTCTATAATTTCAACATTTGTGAAACCCTAAAAGAAGCTTTAAAATCAAAATGTCGTAGCTCTGTAGGGTTTTTTGAAATTTCATTGCCTCATTGTCTTTTTGAAAATTCCTAGGGGTTCGCTAAGGTTTCCTACTTTCCTTATTTGTTATCTTAATTGCCTTAAAATTTGAATAACAAAAACTAGATAACCTAACCCTAATTTTCAAAACTAAGAAAAAAATAGGATTAAATAGAATTTATTAGTTAATGGTTGCATTATAATTATTAAATGATTTAATTGATTTAATTAATTATTTAGTTAAAAGATAAATATTAAATCAAGATTGTTTAAAATATTAATTAATTAATTGTTAATCAAGATAATTAAATTTAAACCTTGTATTTCCAAAAGGTTTTAAAATACACATTATTCATATATGAGATTATTAATAGTATATGTATAACTAAAAGTCAGTCGAATCAATAGTAGGTCTCATTCATGAAGTCACACTATAAAAGAGGTATAATGAAATAGCCTATAAAATGATCGTTGAATGGGTGTCCTTTTTACCCATCGCTTCGTTGTGTTTGTGTGGTGTAGGGTCATTAGTTGAATGATTTTGATTGGAGATAATCATATTAAATGTATAATATAGAAGTACTAGAGTCTTCCAAAATCCCATTATAGTTACATAGGATAAAAATGTGAAATTGTATGTTAATCCATGAAAACACACATTAGTTCTTTGTGAGTCGTTAGTGGAGCATGCATGATTAACCGGCACACTAATCAGGGACTAAAAAGTTGAACAGTGGCACAATTCGAGTTTATGGTTGTTGATGGAGCGTATGTGGTTAATCGACACGTCAATGTGAGATCATAAATGAGAACAAGGTTGCCATGCAGGTTTTTATGGTTATTTATATCTTTTTTTGTGATTCTCGGCATCCCGGTTACAAATTGAAGAGGATAATATGAGATTAAACATAAAATTTAAAGGTTCAAAGAATCTCGAAAGCTCTAGGAATTTCAAAATAGCTTGCAATTGGTAAAGTGCCTTACATAATTTAATTAAATTCTCAATTAGATTACAACATCCCTCTTCTTAATTTCAAATGGTATTTTTGGATCCTAGAATTGAATATTAATTTGGGTTAAAATATTTAAGTTTAATCAACTAACTAAAATCTCATCTCTTGTTTAAGATGTTTGGAAATGGTTATCTTGTTTCTACCTCCTATTCTCACCTTTTTCGTGCTCTTTCACCCTATATTCCTACTGAGCAACCCTCACTCCATTCTATCCTTATGAGGCTTGATAGATTTGATATGATCAAAGCCTTAATTGAATGAAATTATGAGGAAGAAACTTATGTATGTGTGTTTGTCGATAAAGCAAAAACGTATAATGATAGATTGGGCAACATGGGTGGTGAGTTTCCTATGGAGTGTGCTATAGAATTTCATTTTGATTTCACTCCCGTATTCTAACAAATAGTTTTTAATGAATTTCCGCATGAAGAATCTCAAGGTTACCCTAATGGAGCTTTTCTAGATGTTAAAGGCCAAAGAAGCTAACATCGTTGAAACAAAAACTTTATCTAGTTCCAAATCTATTGAAACTGGAAATGACTATGAGTTAAAGAAGAATTATGTTTTTAGAGAAAATGAGAAAGTCATGCCTGAAGTGTTCATTCAGGGACTCAATAGAAAATCCAATCCATAAACTGCTCCAAACCACAATTCAACTGAAGGCTATTGCCCTTGCTGTCAAGAGAAAGGCTATTGGAAAAGAAGTTGTCCTGGATACCTGAATGACCTTGAAAATGAAGCATTTCACCCCACTGAATTTGATTTAGTTATTTACTGAAACATTTCATACTACTATATTTAATTTTCTTGATACTAGTTTTGATGATAACATGTGCTCAATATTGTAGGAACTGAAGAATGAAATCTAAAGCTTGAAGAGATTGAGCCAATCATCATATGTTACATTCATTAGATAGATCATGTTGAAGCTTTATAGTAGAGTTATGATTAGTTTTGATTTAAACAACTAATGTTATTCGTTAGAAATTACAACAACCATAATTTCATTTCATGCATTATTTGGACAAGGTTATCGCTATGATTTTTATAATGATAATGGTGCAAGATTAGTTTATAAAAATGATGCATTTATTTTTTTCAAGCTTTTCCTTGTAATGGTGTGTATGTAATTGTTGTATGTCCTAATGAACTTGTCAATTGTGTTTATAATATCGTTTCTTCTAATAGTTTGGACAAGTCATGCTTATGGCATTGTCATCTTTGGCACATAAAAAAGACATGTATTGCCTAACTAAAAAAGGATGGAGTGTTGGAATCTTTTGACATAAAATCAGAGGATCAATGTGAGTCTTGTTTATTAAGCAAGATGATTAAGTCACCTTTCACATGTACTTGTGAAATGGGTGAAGGATTATTAGACCCAATACATAGGATGTATGTGGACCTTTCAGATCCTCCATAAAAGATGTAAATCACTAATATGTGATGTTTACTAATGATTATAATAGATATGGGTATATCTATCTAATCAAGCATAAATCAAAAAGTTTTGAAATGTTCAAAGAGTTTAAGCATGAAGTATAAAATCATTTGGGTAAGAAGATAAAGATGCTCTAATCTAAAAGAGGTGGAGAATATCTCAGTATCGAGTTCAACGACTATCTTAAGGAATGTGGAATCGTTTCACAATTTTCACCTCCTAGAACACCACAACCTAATGGTGTAGTTGACATAGTTCATTCCCTGATGATTCAAGCTTTGCTTCCTATATCATTATTGGGTATGTTTTAAAGACAACGACACGTATCCTCAATCTTGTTCCTATCAAGAAGATTGCCAAAACACCTCATGAAATGTGGACAGGGAAACCTCCCTTGCTCGGACATGTCAAGATCTAGGGTTGTGAAATTTTTGTAAGGCACAAGATGCAAGACAACTAGAACCTAGAGTTGAAAAGTTTATTTTCATTGGTTACCTACAAAATTCTTTTGGATACTTGTTCTACAGACCAAGTGAGAATGTGGTTTTTATAGCTCCAACAGGAGTCTTTCGTGAGAGAGAGCGCATATACAAAGGAACAGTGGTAGTACAATTGATCTTGAAGAGCTTCAAGAGTCTCCCAATAAAGGAATATTTGATGACATTAGCTCTCACCCTGAGTCTAAACCTATTAAGGTCATTGATAATTCATCATCTCTTTTTTGATCCAGTAGAGTTAACGCACCACCTGAGTTTTGTGGTTTCTATATAGCATCATATGGGGATGCATTTATCAGTTATGAAACACTAGTAAATCTGGATGAGCCAGCTAACTACAAAGAAGCGATGGCAAGCCATGAAGTTGCTAAATGGAAAGAAGCAATGGATATGAAGATCCAATACGATAATCAATTATGGACGTTAGTTGATCAAATTTCTGGTCGAAAGACAGTAGGAAACAAATGGATCTTCAAGAAGAATAACAACATGGATGGTAATGTATAGACCTTCAAGGCAAGGTTGGTTGTAAAACGATTTACTTAAACCCAAGGGATTGACTATGATGAGACCTTTTTGCTAGTCTCCAAGATTAAGTCATTTGGGTAATGCTTTCCACAGATGCCTATCATGATTACAAAGTATGGAAGATGATAAAACTACTTTCCTTAATAGAAAACTAACTCGGTATGTGTACATGGCTCATCCAGAAGGTGTTGAACATGTCAATTTCCCTAATAAGGTGTGCAATCTTGAGAAGTCTATTTATGGACTGAAACAAGCATGTAGTAGCTAGAATCCTTGCTTCCATGAAATGGTCAAAGATAATGGATTTTCTATAAGTGAGGATGAGTCATGTGTGTATGTCAAAGCTAGTGCGACTCTAGTGACCTTTCTATTTTTGTATGTTGATGACATACTCCTTATAGGAAATGACATTCCAACTTTGCAAGAAGTGAAGTCTTGGCTTGGAAAGTGTTTTGATATGGAGGATCTAGGTTAGGCCACATACATACTTGGAATAAGGATTTATAGAGACAGACAAAGATGTTTTCATGGGCTTAGCCAAAGTAAATATTTGGATAAAATACTAAAGCGGTTTACTATGGAGAATTCCGAGAAAAAGGACTTATCCATCCATCATACTGTTAAATTAATTAAGTCTTAGTGGCCCAGTAGTGATAAGGAAATAGATATAACGAGTCTAGTCCTAAATTATTTGGCTATAGGATCGATCATGTATGTTATGACATGTACCCGACCTGATGTTGCTTTTGCTTAAAGCATGGTTAGCTGAATTCATGGAAATCTTGACATAGCTCACTAGACAACAGTGAAGAATAAACTCAAGTATTTACGATAGAAAAGGTTATGATCTTGGACTTTGGTGGAAAAGATGAACAAAAATTAAGTGGTTTTAGTGATTCCAGCTTCCAAACAAATCGAGATAACAATTTCTCGTAGTTCGGATGGGTATTTCTATTGAATAGTGGAGTAGTTACTTGGAAGAGCTCCAAGCAACAGACAGTGATTGATTCTACTTGTGAATCAGAGTACATTGCAACAACCAAGGCAGTAAAGGAAGCTGAATGATTGATAAACTTTATTAGAGATCTTGAATACATGCTCAATTGGGGGAAATATTGAAATGGGGCGAGCCAAATTTATTGTGGCTAGACAAGAATACTTTGTGATTTCTTTTTGATAAAAACATTTCTTGAAGTATGTGTCTGGATAGTCCAAGTGGTAGTGAAGGTGACCTATCTATCAACTTTGTCTTCTTTCTTTTTTGATTACCTTCCCCGTTTATTGTTCCTTCAATCCAAGAACCAATAGACATTTTTTTGTGACAACGAAGGTGTAGATGCTTTGGCCAAAGAAACAAAGGCTCGTGGTAGATTAAGGCACATCGACAGAAAATACCATTACATTCAACATCGAGTAGAAGAAGGAAAAATCATGGTGAATCGAGTATCATTAGAGGATAATCTTATTGATCCTCATACAAAAAAGATTAAGCAATATCAAGCGCTTCGAGCATGCTAGGAGCATTGGGTAAAGAGAGGATGTCAGATTCTAGATTTTAGTAGTTAGTTGATATTTTTGAAACAATGTAACATTAATAAATTGTAACCGAATAGTGACTAATTAGTGAGGATTTATTTATGCACAAAGTGTGATACCATTTTTCAATAAATTTATTCGTGTGTTTCACTTTGCATGTTTTACTTCCTGAAATGCCACGTTCGATCATAGATTCTAGATTTTAGTAGTTAGTTGATATTTATGAAACAATGTAACATTAATAAATTATAATTGAATAGTGACTAATTAGTGGGGATTTATTTATGCTCAAAGTGTGTGATACCATTTTTCAATTAACTTATTCTTGTGTTTCACTTTGCATGTTTTACTTTCTAAATAATAAGTGATTTGAAATGCCACATTCGGTCATACTTCTAGTAGGTTGGTGTTGATTTAAGACTATCATGAAATGTTTGTAGATTGTCCATAGAGATTAGACATTTCATAATGATTTCTGCAATATTCATGAGTACTTAGAAAATGGGGATTTTAAGTATTGGTTAAACCCACACTTAGAGACTGCTTCATGGATTTTAATCACGAGTAATTCTAAGATGATAATATCTTCTATTCTTAAAACACACACACACACACACACACACACACACACACACATATATATATATATATATATATATATATATAAGTCTTAGTTTGCAAATCTATTATGCATTGGTTTGCTCCAACGCATTCACAACGGTAATTCGTAAGTGTAATTGCATGCAAGATATGACGAGTAAAATGTATGATTATATAGTATAACACATCGTTTTCACTTTGTAGTAGAATTCAATATAAACCGTTTGTTGATAAAATTATAAATAGAAATACATAAAATAATCATCATGAAATAAAGATAGGTTGCTTATTACCCTAATTAATCTGAATAAAAAAACATAGTAAATGTAAAACTGAAAGCATGCATATAAAGAATGCCCAAATCTGACTTCGTATGAGCAAGTTATAATTTTTCGAAGTTTCGATGCGACAAAATTGTAACATCCCATTTGAATTTAAATAAATAATGAACACTAAAACCCTGAGATGTAATTTTTATTATTATTTTGTATAATTGTATCCAAAATCGATAATATTTAGTGGGGTGTTGGATTCGGGGATCCAAACGATATAATTTGGACTTTCAAGGGTTAAAGTGTAACTCCGGGATTTATTTTGTAAAGATTTTCAAAAGTCAGGGGGTGTTTGGTAACATTTCGACTTATATTGAATAGATATTGGAGGCTAAGGGTTGAATGGTAATTTATAGACCTTATTTGAAAAGAGTGAGCGGAGGAGGGACTGAAAGAGTTAACAAGGCTAAAGGTTTGGAATTGGACCGGAGTATATAACCCGTCACCCATACTCTTATAACCCTAAACCTAATATGATGCAACAGCCGCCACCTTATACCCCCATCCTTCATTCGTCACCTCTTAGCCACCATTGAAGCCGAAAACCGCTAGAGCCAACCCCCCTTCTACGTCATAAAGAGAGCGAGACAGTCCGAGAAAAGAAACCTAGAGCAATCACCACCATGTTTCCATTGCTGTCGTGAACCGTCAAAACCCAGCTGCCATCAACATTCCTACAACCATTGAACACAAAGACCGCATTGGGGAGTTTAGGTCATCTATCGAACGAAAGAACCATCTAAGGGTCATTGTTGTTGTTTCTGGTGGGAGTTTCCCACCCCTTCTTTTTTTTCATCGTGGTTCGCTGGTGCCATGTCCCATCTCATCCGGCATCGTTGCCTATGCAATCTTTCTTCAGCTCCAGTCAAAATCCGCCAACCGAGGGAAGTTGTTGTGTGTGTTTCAGCCTGTGCATCGCAAGTATGCGTGTGTCTTGGGTTGCTGATCGTAATGTGGGTGCTCGCTAGATAGATAAACCTGAGAAAAACCACCATGGCCACCAATGATGGTGGTTGTCACCATTATCGTCTGTTCTTGCCGCCATCTCAAGCCACTTCCGTCACCATATGCCACCAGGTGTGTGGTTGTGTCATATTTTGGGCAAAGATGTGTCGTGTGTATCGTTGCTTGGCCGAACTTCATGAGAAAAAGCCAGCACCACCACCATAAGGTGGTGGCTGTCGCCTCCAACCACTACCTGACGCCACAAGGGGGACTGACTGTGTGTGTGTTATTTTTTTGTGTGTGTCCAACTTTATATTATGTTGTATAATTGTATTTTGGCCGGAATAATTAAGTAAATCCGTCACCAGCACCATGAGGTGATGGTCGCCGCCTTGAGCCACCATTGACCACCACTACTGGAGGTGGTAGTGGGTGGTGCCCGATTTAATTAACAGTTAATTAACCAAAAAAAACTTAAAAGTGGACTAATTGGAACGCGATTGGGTTGGAAACCCTAATTAGATTTTAGAAAACCCTAATTTTAGATATGTTAATTTGGAATTGTTGGGACCTGCATGTTTGGACCATTGGATTGGATTTTTTAATTAATCCCGACCATATTTTATGTTTGAACTACTAGAGTGATGGACTTAATTGATTAAGTCCTTAATGGGTTAAGTGGGAACACTTAACCTTAATCGTTATTTTATGTGAAAAGCCTAATTTTGCTTGGGGCTTGAGTTGGGCCTTTCTATTGGGATTTGATGATTGGGTTATTGATGGGTCGTCCAAGAATAAGTATATGGACTAGAATATTTAAATGGGCTTTAGGGTAAGGCCCATGTGAGGGGTTTGGGCCCAATTTGGAAAATTGGGCCATGGATGGGCCATAATTGGGCCTTGATGATTATGAGATATTGGACCATCGGAATGCTATATGTTAGGATTTGGTTCATTGGTTGACTCTTAGGCCTTTGGAGTGTGATTTTGGGCGTTAGGCTTGAATGAAGCTAGGTTGGGGGTAAAGTAGTCTTTTATCCCAAGCATAGACTTATGGTTATGCATTGAAACCTAAATGGTTAATTGGGTGTTGTTTTGATGTTGGAAATTCGGGAATATGTCATCCAACAGCTAAAGTTTTATCTGCAGGATTTCCACAATCTGAGGTGAGTTATCCTCACTATACTCAAGGGTCTAAGGCACCAAGTGCGGCCCTTTGGATTGTTATTCTGGTTATCTTATGGTTGTGTACTGTTATGATTTGTTAGATCGGTATCTTGGTAGATAGGATAATGTTATGCTTAGTGATATGCTAGATTTGATTGACTGTCTGTAGAGTGTTATGTGATTACCTGTTATATGTGCACATGTTTGATTGGTATTTGAGGGTATTCCATCCCGAGGATGATTGGACCCTAGTATGTTGTCTCTATAGACTGTTATATAATTATATGATATAGGTGGACACATTTGATTAGTAGTATGTTGGCATTCCAACCCGATGGTTGAGGGCCTAGGGTATTCCAACCTGATAGTTGATTGGAACCATAGTATGTTGGCATTCTAACCCGATAGTTGAGGGCCTGGGGTATTCCAACCTGATGGTTGATTGGACCCATAGTGTTTTGGCATTCCAGACCCATAGTGTGTTGGCATTCCAACCCTTGGTTGAGGGCCCGGGGTATTAAAATTCGATGGTTGATTGGACCCATAGTATGTTTTCATTCCAACCCGATGGTTGATTGGATCCATAGTGTGTTGGCATTCCAACCCGATGGTTGATTGGACCCATAGTGTGTTCGCATTCCAACCCTATGGTTGAGGGCCTAGGGTATTCCAACCAGATGGTTGATTGGATCCATAGTTTGTTGGCATTCCAACCCGATGGTTGAGGGCCTGGGGTATTCCAACTAGATGATTGATTGGACCCATAGTATGATGTTTGTTATCATATGCGTATTGTGTATATGGGTATTTTGGGGGTAACTCACTAAGCATTAGAGCTTAGATTTATGGATTATTATTTCAGGTACTTCGGATACCGCAACAAGGCGAAGGCGTGATTGTACACTTCCTCGTTTTATGATTGTGATTTCTGGGAAAACTCTAATATTGATTTATTTTGAAAACAATTTGTGAACGGTACTAGTTTTTGATAATTTTGCAAACAATTTATAAACTGGGGTTTATTTTGAAAAGTTTAATTGTTTGTGAAGTTTTATGGATGTTACAAAAGTACATTTATGTGGGACCTAGAAATAGAAATTTAGGTCAGTTTATTGTTAGCCAAAAAATGAAATGAGAGTTGAAGATTTCAAAAATACGAACCCATCGATATGGAGACGGTAGAGAATGGAGTTTGTATGAAGGAGTTATGATTTTTCCACGGACTTTAGCAGTTTAATCTCTATAAAAATATGAATTTTAAAATAGAGTGAAAATTAGTTGTTTAGGTCTAATGGAAAGTTGTAGTACTCGGAATTACCTATGCATGTATATAAAGAACATTGAAAATGAAGCTTTTATACGAAATTTATGGTTGTTCGAAGATTTACAAAAAAAGCATGTTGGGGTGACGTGGCGACAACGGAGTGCACCATGTTGCAAGCTGAAGGCGGCTCCTTATGAATGATGTGGCCTCACCAAGAGATGATAGGTGGCAAGGCTAGAGTGGCGAAAGACAATGCGACGTGGCACCACACCGTTGTGATACGTGGCACGATGTAACCGAAGCGTCTTGAGAGACGTATCCCCGACCAACGTTAGCCACATAGGTGCGACACACCTAGATCTGGGATGTGGCGCACCTCCCCTTCTATATATATGGTCAATTTTCACCTCCCATTTCATTCCCTATTCTCCCAAATCCTCTAGAATTCCTTTTCTACCCTCGATCCCAATAATTTCTATGTTTTGTCAGGATTTTAGAGAGATTCTAAATTTTTAGGGAGTCCAACAAATATAAGCTTTCGGGTTGGAGTTCTGCCTGCAATTTTCCGGATTTTCGCCAGAAAATTTCTATAAGTTAAGCTGTAATTATTATGTTTTAAGTATAACTTATATTTATATTCATAGTCGTTATTATGAATCTATAAATAAGATTTATCATTGATTCTAGTCATAATACTTGGTTGATCTACTTATGGGAATGATGTCTAGGCTAGATTTAGTGAGGTGTTTAAAGCGGGTTTTTCCAAATAGTATACTTTATATAAAAAACGGACCCTGCCTCTGATATGATCTTACTTGGTTGTTCCTTATTTGATAGATCTCGATGTATTCATTGGGATTGTTGAGAATCCAAAAAGTAATATATATACAAATGAATATTGAATCATAGTAATATTTGTACTTAGGTTGTTTAAAATGGATAAGCTGAAGCATTAGCCCGGGACCTAACTTCTCGAGGATTATACACCATAATCAAGTGAGTTATCTCACTATAATATATATTACAATATAGATCCATGTATGTTAACATATAAGAGCTAGTAGTATAGTCTCTATGTGCTAAATGCTAGTGTAGTTGAAGCTAGTAGATTAGAAAGTATAGTCTTTATGTGTATGTAGAGCCCAAAGTATAGCCTCTATGTGCTTAAATATTATTATACTAGAATTGTTTGTTAGGGTTAGAATAGGGGTTGATGACGTAACAACGACATGTCAGGAGCCTATAGACCCGTGTGTTGATGACAAAATGGTATGTAGGTCGTAAGTCCAAAGTACACATATTATTGGTGAATTGACGAAAGGTTGTGAGCCAATCGGTGGATCGACAAAATATCGTGAGCCCTTGTTTGTATATTCTTGGTGGATTAGCAAAAGGTTGTGAGCCAATCGGTGGATCAGCGAAAGGTTGTGACCTGTTGTTTGAATTCATATATAAGTATTTTGATATATGATATTTTGGGGAACTCACTAAGCTTCGTGCTTACCCATTTGATTATAAATGTTTTCAAGTACTTCTTCGAATCATGAAAAGGGCAAGGCTTGACTGTACACACATGCATTGAGATCATGTTTTCCACATAATGTAACTATAATTTGATTTAATTTAATAAATAAAATTGAAAATTTTGCTATGAAAATCGGGACATTAAATATATTCAAAGTATGTCATTTCTTTTGCCTATCTAAGGAAAAGAAATTTACTTGGGCCCCTCAGTGATTTAATGTTGACATTTTAAGTGTTAGCCCAATTAGGACTGAATTGACGTGTTTGATTAGTAGTGTAATGATGTCATCACAAATTGAGAAATTGAGAAACAAAATCTTTTACTAACGTTTGATTTAATCCATGTCTCTTGCCTATATGATATTAGGAAGAACAGAGGAATAACTGATCACTTATCCTAGGGAAAATGTTTAATTTAATATGAGTTTAGAAGTGGCTTGGAATGCACTCTTTACTAGTTTCTCAGAGAACTATACTTGTAATTATAGTTGACGACTTATCCAAGTGGGTGACTGTTGGATTAGGATGTCTAAGGTGTTAACTAAATAGCTATAATTGGTTGAACAATAGTAACGTCCTTTTTGGGTTTCCCTCATAATCAAGAAATGCCTTACATTGATACTAAGAGAGAGATAAATGATTTATTAATATATTATTTTACTAATATATTAATTAGAAATAGAAGTAATTAATTCAAAATTAATCAGATTTATTTTAGTTAATTGTTCTGTATTAATTAGAATTAGTTAATTGGTCGAAGCATTATAGTGTAATTGTTTAAAAGAAGAATAAGGAAGTATTCTAGAACCTCCCTAAGAGGGTACGGTTGTGAGGTGCCCTTCTAGGGATTTTGGAAGCCTCCTTGGTTGATAAAGAAGATGAATTTGAATTGCAATATAATAATATTATCTTAAATTCAATTTAGGGTTTCCTACAACTATAAATACCTGCATCCATAAGACTCAAGAACCCTGCACAACACAAGGCAATTTCAAAAATCTCCTTTCCCCTCTTTTATTTTGATTATAGGGTTTTCCTAGGCTTTGGGTGTGATTTATTAAAAGCTTTCACACTATTAGGGCTAGCATTCCAAGAAGTGTTCTTTAAAATCCACTGCTTTTTGCTATAATAGTAATAAGTTATGTGGTTTTAATTTTGATTTTACTAGGTTTATTTAGAATTTTCAAAATACATTGCTATTATGAGAAAATCCATAGAATTTTCTAGGATTATATGTGCCCAAAAGTTAGTTATGCGAAATTCTGCAAGTACAATGAAGTAATCAAGAAAACCCATCACATCTAACTACATAAAAACTGGCAGATAAGTCATAAAAATAAGAATTTTAACATATTAGGATGTTGATTTATCAAACACAAGTAAAAATCAAATAAATCCATAGATGTCAAAATCAATGCAAAATATCAAGGTTCATCAATGCCAAATGAAAGATAATGGGTATTAGCTGATAACCAAATCATAAAAACAGCTAGAATCGATAGAAACATCACTAAAGATGTTTAGGAAAACAAACTGAATGATTTTCTCCTTCTTTATGTCTACATCTCTTCAATTTTTGTTCTTTAATTTCTCTTTGGCCTTCTTAGTGTTTCTAAGAGGGTTTTGTGCATCGTAGTCACGTGTAATCACAATTCTTCAGAAATTTGACCTAATGATCTCTTAAATATGTTTCCTAAATTCAATTACCACGTCGTGGTAAATGGCTTACCACGTTGTGGATGACATTTTCTTTATGCAGGCACCAAGGTTTCCATGTATATCATCAGGGGAGCTTTTTCAGTCTGACATGTCACCATGTCATGGTAAGGGTATGACTACGATGTGGCATATACTTTTTTTGCATGATATCTTACTTGGATGATTTCTTCAAGCCTCTAAATCTCCAACTTGCGTTTTTTCTCCTTTTCCTATAAGATGTCTTTTCAGCTACAAATCAGAAATATAAACAAATTAACTACCAAATATCTTAATAAATGATTAACATACATCTAAATGTACTTAAATATTGACCAAAATATATGACTTAATATAGCAATATCGACTTTCCACATGACTACCAATAACTCAACACAAATTTACTTTTTTATAACTTAATTTTGAGACATGAATACAAAAAGAATAACATCTGCATAATATATTTAGAATTCTCTGACCTTTAATGACATAACAAAATAATATTGTCCACTCAATAAAGTGAGACAGCTCAAACTGTGAAGCTCAAACTTTCCTACCATAGAAGCCTTTGTGATCTTGGCTTCCTATGCAATATGAAACCTAACCATAAAAATACTAAACAAAAACTAAGAGAGAGGGTTACCCTAATGAACACCTTGATATATAAAAAAACTCATCTTTTACGGAACTAATTACCATAATAGAAGCCATATGGTAAGAAAGCACTGCCTTGATCCATTACACCACTTAGACTCAAACCCTAGTAACTTTAATAAGAAAATATTGTAAAAAGACTATTTTCCAATGAATAATTTGATAAAAACTATATGCTTTAAAGACCATTTTTGAAAATTCTTTGTAAAATTAATAAATCCCTAAATCTAATCTAGTACGCCATCAAGTTCTCTACTCTTTAGACATCTCCATCAAATTTTGTGTGTCTGACACCCCTGTAAGGCTACCAACCATCATCTAATACGCTCTGACGCTTATAGACTTCCAACTGACAATTTAAGTTGGAAGTCCGATTACAGGTACATGTGGGTGTCCATTGTGTGTTGGAGGTCTCCAGAAGTGAGTATAAAGGAATAGAGCCCGATGTGTCGGCTTTAGGATGCACCATGATCAAGATACTTATAGGAAAGCCAAATTGGCAAGACAAAGGGGTAGCCATCCTTTTTCAAGACATGTACTTTAAATGTAACATCCCAAAATTTTCATTTTTAATTTAATAAAAAAAAAGTATTCTAAAAACATCATCGATACAAACCAAATAAAATAAGTGTATAAAAGATCATCTCAAATAAGAGTAAATCACAAAAGCGGAACTATGTGGTGTGGGTAATGCAGTCATCCTGAGCTCTGCCCCATGGAACTAGAATTACCTTAAACACAAATTGAAAACCTTAAGCATAAAACTTAGTGTGTTCCCCAAACTAGCCCATACCATACATAATAAATCACGTGCTGGGCTGCTGCCCTCCATCGGGCCCCACCCGACATCGAGCCCCACTCGGTAAACATATCTATTAATCATAGGCCCCGTCTAAGATCGGGCCCCGCCCACTATACACATACAATATATATATATATATATATATATATATATATATATATATATATATATATATATATATATATATATATATATATATCACATAATCATCCTAACACATACGATGATCATAAAACAATAGTATATGATTCAATCATCGGGCCTCACCCGGTAGCGAGCCCTGGCCGGTATACATAGCATCACATAAAACACGTAATGGTCACACAAACTAATATAATCCTAACGTAAACAATAAGAGATGGTATTGGTGCCTTGGACCCGATAAATCCAATGAAGAAGCTCACCTCATACTGCTGAGTCATACTGATAAGTCCCTAGTTGTTGGTTCAGTAAATCCCCGAGTTTTCAATATCAACTAATACCCAATTAGCAGTTGGATTCCAATCAATAATCCTCAGTCCATAATTAGGGCAAATGACCAATTTACCCATTACCAAGTTTGGTCCAAGACTATAGCCCAAACTTGTAATCTAAAAAGTCCTAAAACAAATAAATTATTCGAGGCCCAAGCATGGCCCAATTTTCCAAATTGGGCCAAAACTCATACAACAAGATTGGAAGCAGAGTGCGATGCCTCGTATGTTGGGCGTACGGGTTGTGAGAAAACCCTAATTTTTTGGGTTATACCATATATAAGCATAATGTTAGCCTCTTTTCTTCATTTCTAAGTCAGCCCCTACCCTCTAAAAACCTTTAATCGATCTTGTAGCCTATTGATGGTGTTACTGAGCTCTTGGAAGGTTTTTGGTTTATATTTTACCCTTCGTAGGGAAATAAGAGAAAACTAAAGTTGTTTGGCTTGGTGCAAAGTCCTTGGATCCAAAATAATCACTTTGTGGGGAAGCTTTTTGAGGTAACAAGCGTGCATCTTAACTTATGTGTGATTAGATCTCTTCATGGCTAATTTATTGTGGTTTTGGTCTTCTTTTTAGGTTTATGGATGAGTTAGTTTGCTTATGGGTTTGTCCATTTAGATCTAAATTCATTTTGGTATCCTTTGGCATAAAGGTGCATGATTTATGTGTTTTATGGTGTCATGTATGCATTAAGTAGACCATTAAGTTCCTTTTTATCTTAAGAGCTTCATTTAGCCATGTATGGACATAAACTTGGCAACTTTATGTGTAACTCCAACTCAAGAAGGTCAGATATGTGTTGTGGAGCTTTGTCTTAATAGATTAAGTGGGAAAATCAAGTTGGGGTTGATTAAGTGAGTACACTGGGCGTACAAGTAGGTACGCAGCATACAAGCCTCCAAGCGAGTACACCTCTTGTACATGCTTGTACTCTTTGTGACCTCAGTCTGAGTGGGTTTGTGTATTTGGGCTTTGGTTGGGCTACCTTTTTAGGCCTGGTTGCTTAGGGTTTGTTGGGCTATCTTAGAATTTGTGTTTTAGATTAGGGATAAGTAGTGGGCTTCAGGGTAAGGCCCAAGTAATGGCTTAGGGCTAATTTGGAAAATTAGGCCATAAATGGGTTTGTTGGGCTATCTGAGAATTTGTCTCTTTTTCTTTCAAACCAAGGCCATAATTTACCCTTCCCACCATTGTTCATGGAATTTCTTTCATATCTAGTCCCACAGTTACAATTCAGCCCTTACTTACAAATTATTCTTCAAATAAAGTCCATATGTTACCTTTTAAACCCTGGGTTTCAAAACTCTTTACAATGGAGTCCAGGATTACCATTTGGCCCTTGCTTCTCATAATTTATCCATCTTAAGTCCCAATAATTTACCACGTGGTCCTTACCTTCATCAATACTTACAAGACTAATCCGAAACTAACACTTTTAATCCCCGAATTCTTAAATTATAACAATTAGCCCTTCAAGACCATCCTTGATATATAATTATTTATTTTAGGGCTACCATTCGTTCATAAATTTCATATATTTAATTATTTAATAAACGGGGTGTTACAACTCTCCTCCACTTAAATTAGATTTCATCCTCGAAATCATTCCTTACCATTCCTTATGCGCCAAACCACTCAAGTAACATGGTCACCATCTTGGGCACACCCTAGCCTTCCCAGAGTAGCCGTGACCAATCTTCGCAAGACCTAAAATCCTCTTATGAACGAATTGCTCGCAATAAGATCACATATACTTCATCTGCATTCTGCTGTCTCGAGATGGTCTGAATCCCTGACAGACCACTCTTACTGAATCATTATTGCTGAATCCATTCACACACTCTGAATTCCTGAAAAATCAATGTACGGGTCCCTATCATGACTGGTACCTTAGTTCAGAATGCACGCGGCCTCTCATCACAAATCTCTATAATGCCCTCCTTGATCATACTGAGGATCACAAGAGTCTGGTCAAGGATACTGCACATAATCTTAGATGGAATGAACTCCCTCATCTGATCATCGAGCTGCCCGACAATAGAGTCCAATCATGATCCCTCGTCGACACCAAAACTACCATCTGGTCTACCACGTAGCGTCACTATACTCGGTAATATACCATCACTAACATCACAATACTCATCAGAACTCGAGGGATCTCAAACACTATAAGTTCCCTGGTCTTATCTCAACCTTCCTTGATTCAAGTACAGATCCTCTGCTTTCAGTAGTACGGGCCCATACTACCTTCCACATCTATCCGCACTTTCTTCAAGAACTACCTTGACTCCACCAAGTCCCTTCTACTGCTACTACTCTCTGCTACTCTCATCCTAGGCTTGCCCTAGGGTAATCACTAACCCACTCTCCACTATTAGCTGCATAAGAAGTCTCTGCTACCTCCCCCTAAATAGATCATTAATACTATTACATATCACTAAGACTAGATAATTCTTCGAATAAGAGATCCTACCCTACAACGGTTGGACTCAGATAAGAGTTGCGCAATATAGCTAGACCTAACCTTCTGAAATTATTTAATCCTCACAATATCTAACATAACATATTCATTTACTAGTTAGTAAGAGGTAACTAAGACTCCTAAAAGCACAAAGCAAGCAGCATCCGAGCATCGAGTACACATAATCAAGCATATACTATTCTTGGTATCATACTAACAATTATGTACTAGCATGAAGTTCTCATAAAGTTGGAACACATATAACTGGCACATAAGGCATCCTTCCTAGATCCTTAGTCCTAATCTAGCATGCTTTTCTAAATAAGTTGATAATCATAACATAGCCTAAACTTGTATGGGTAATTTGGGAGGACTTACTTGAGCTCGGCTGATTGCATGCAACCACACCCTTTTCTCTTTTCAAAACTCTTTTCCTTCTAAAAATTCTTTTTTCTTTTTCTAAAACTATTTTGTTTTAAAAAATTTATACGACTTCCTCAGTTTGAGTTCAGATACACCCGAAAGTGTGCCCGAATCCCTCAAACCAAGGATCTGATACTAACTTGAAACATCCCAAAAATACAGTCTAAAAATTTCGTTTTAAATCAGTAATATAACCATAATTATCTTTTGACATATAAAAGTTATAAGTTGTGTATCTCAAAAATATCATAACATCTATTAAACATATCAGAGTATAAACATCCCAAGATGAACAAATGGTGTTTGCACTGCAATCTTCCCGAGCTCCTCTTTTGAAAACTAAAGTACCCGAAACCAAAACTGAAAACTGTAAGAACGAAGCTTAGTGAGCTCCCCCAAACTACCACATACCATACAAAAGCATATATAACAAGTACTAGGCCTTTCCCACTGCATCGGGCCCCTACCAACATCGGACCGAAGTCCGGAATAACTTGGGCCCCGCCCAACATCGGACCAAAGTTAGGAATAAACTGAACATAACATAAACATGAACATATAACATAATCACATATACTTCATCGGGCTTGCCCGGCATCGAACCGAAATCCGGAACATATAACACATAACATAAACATGCATGAATCATAAATACATCAAGCATACATAACTACTTCTCGGGACCACCCTGACTTCATACCGAAGTCCAAAATAAACTAAACACATAAACTAAACTGTATTGGGCTAACCCCAACATCGGGATCACTTTGGCACACGCTACTACTTAAACGGGCAGGCATTTGTGCCTTAGACCCGTTCCTACTGGAGGAAACTCAACTCACACTGCTGAAGTCCTGTTAACAAAACCATAGCTGTTGGATGACATATTCCCAATCTGTCAATATCAAAATAACACCCAATTAATAATTGGGTTCCAACTCATAACTATAAGTCCATACTTGGGGTAAAATACCACTTTACCCATATCTTAGCTTGACTCAAGGCTAAGGCCCAATCCAAAGGCCCAAAAGTCTAATAATAGACTAAGCCCCAACTATGGCCAAATTTTCCAAATTGGGACCAACCTCTACATGGTCTTGCCTTAAGGCCCATTCATTTATTCTTGGTCCAACACTTGACATTCATATAGTCCAACATCTCATAATCATCAAGGCCCAGACTATGGCCCATCTGTGGCCCAATTTTCCAAATTGGGCCCAAATCCTCACATGGGTCATACTTTAGGCCCATTAAATTATTCGAAGCCCAATTGCTTGTTCTTGAATGGCCCATTATCATCCCAATCATCAAATCCCAATAGAAAGGCCCAACTCAAAGTCCAAGTGAAATTATGGTTTCACATAAAATGATAATTAGGGTTAAGTGTTTCTCACTTAACCCATTAAGGACTTAATCCATTAAGTCCTTTACTTCACTAGATAAATGATATGAAATAGTTTGGGCTTAATACATAATTCAATCCCAATGGCCCAAAGGTGGATCCCAATAAGTCCAAGGCCCAAATACTCACAATTAGAGCTTTTTACCCAAACATGGCCCAATAGGCCCAAAATTAATCTTTAAGCCAATGAGGGTTTTGGCTAGGTCCATTAGGGTTTTTCTTGTGGGGTACCACCCACTACTACCTCGGGTAGGGGTGTTTAACGGCGGCGGCCACCACCTTATGGTGGTGGTTCTTATTATTTTTCAGATTCAATGCTAATTACAGTTACAAGGATTTTATCCAAAATAACATACACATAGACTCACTAACACACACACACATAGCCACACTGTGGTGGCCGGTAGTGGTGCTTGGCGGAAGCCACCACCCTATGGTGGTGGTGATGCCATTTCTGAGAACTTCAGCTATACACACCCACACACAACAACTAAAACACGCATATCTTCACTCCAATGCTCAGAAAAGGAAACCAACCAACCACCTGGCGGCGGTTCTCTTGTCAAACCGCAACAACACCGGTAAGCACTTGCTTGGGAATCTGAACGCAACCACCGCCTTATGTTGGTGCATGACGACTGCAGCGGTAGCCCTCACGGCCATAACAGTGGCTAAAAGCAGCGTTGCAGCAACGAACTAGGGTGAAGAAGCAATGAGGAGGATGAGCGGAGACCACCTTGGAATGAAGCAATGCCCACAACAAGAAGTGGAGGAAGGAGATGGCAATCTAATAGCGAAGGACCGGCGGCAGGACGCTCGGCTGCATAATGGTGGACGGTCTCATAAGAGGGAAACACCACGGTAACCTCGGAACCAGCTTCAAGCCCGTCATCGGAGTCATATGGAGTCGTCGACGATCCTACTATGGCCTCACGGAGGTAGTTGCTGGCACGAGGGGGTGATAAGGTGAGGCTAGTGGCTGCATAGGGGGGTTTAGGGTTAAGGTTTGGCCGGTGGTGAAGTTTTATACCAAGGCTGGTGGCTCCACTAAAAGTTTGCCATAATATCAAGATCCACCCTCCCTTTCTCTTTTTATTTCAAACCAAGGCCATAATTTACCCTTACCACCCTTGCTCACGAAATTTCTTTCATATCTAGTCTTGTAGTTACGATTCAGCCCCTCCTTACAAATTATTCTTCAAATAAAGTCCATATGTTACCTTTTAAACCCTAACTTTCAAAACTCTTTACAATGGAGTCTAGAATTACCATTTAGGCCTTGCTTCTCACAATCTATCCATCTGAAGTCCTGATAATTTACCACGTGGTCCGTACCTTCATAAATACTTCCAAGACTAATCCGGAACCGACACTTTTAATCCCCGACTTCTAAAATTGTAACAAATAACTCTTCAAGACCATCCTTGATATATAATTTTTTTAGGGCTACCATTCGTTCATAAATTTCATCCATTTAATTATTTAATAAACGGGGTGTTACACCCCAATTTTTAATTAGGTGTTATTTATTTGATAGCGCTGGGATTTTAGCGGATCTACAGTTAGAGAGTATCCGTAGGATTCAGCTGTCCTAGGTGAGTCTTCTCACTATATCCATGGGTCGAAGGCACTAAAGCCGGCGTATTACGTGTTATGTGGTATGCAAGTTGTCTCTGTAATACTTGCATGGAAGACCCTAGGGGAGCCTGTTGCAACTGGATAAAGACCATGAGGGACCCCATGGAAGCTATATATATGTTTCATGATAATATGTGTTTCGATATTGTATGGTAATTTGGGAAACTCACTAGGCTTTGTGCTTACGGTTTTCAGTTTATGTTTTAGGTACCCGGTTTTCAAAAAGAAGGGCTCGGGATGACTGTAGAGCATACACCGCATGTTTCCATCTTCTGTGAATTACTCTGAGTTTTTGATGTCTTGATAAAACTTAGTTACTCTGGTTTTATGGGAAAGATATGTATTAACGATTTATTAATCTAAAAGTATTTTTTATTTCTTGATTTTTGGGACATTACAGGTTGGTATAAGAGCCTTGGCTTAATGGATTCAAACATAGTCTCGGGTGTCTCTGAACTCAAACTAAGGATTGGTAAAGTTTCCAAAAGAGAAGTATTTTCAAGAAAAGAGATTTCTAAGATAAGAGAAGGGTGCGGTGTTTGCAATCATCCGATCTCAAGTAAGTTTTCCCAGAATACCCACACATGTTATCTATTATGATTTGATTTATGAATCGGTGAATTGCATGCTAGTTAGGGCTAAGGATCTGCTCTGTTCTTGAATTATAGAATGCTTGGAGAGATGCCTTTGTATGTATATCGTATGATCTGGTAGAATTGCATACTAGTTCTGATTAGTTAGTGGTAGTTTGGCCTGATATGTGACACCTTGTTGCATCGGGTGTATTGGATGCTATGTTGAGATGGGAATTTCTATCGGAATACTTTAAAATTTTGTATGGTTAGGATCTTATAGACCTAGTACAATTGATTTGGCCTTTTTTCCAGGTCCTTGTCTGGTTGAGTTTCTAGGGTAGAGTCTATTTTTCATCGGTTTATTTGATCCTGTTTTGTGTATAAATTTCATGCATAAGGAATCCAATAGTAAGGGTGGAATTTCTAACATAAGTGGTGATGTGTGAGTTGAATTTTCTATGATAGTTCTATGGATTTGAGTGTTACTACACGAACGCTGCTTGATTTGTGCTTTGTGGAAGCTTCTAAGTAAATATGTTGGTATTCATGAGGTGGATGACCAACATTATACAGAGTTCTTCAGTAGTTGATGGTAGAGTGAGGTTGGGAACCTAGGTGATACTAGGGAGCGTTGCAACTGTTGTAGTCACATTGTTTAGTGAGCTTTGGTGCATCAGTTTGAGAAGGTGACCTAGAGGATTATGGATGATTCTTGAGGAAAGTATGGATAGGTGTGGAAGGTAGTATTGGGCCCATACTACTGAAAGCACATGATCCATACTTGAATCGGGGAGAGTCTTGGAGAATCTAAGAAGCATGTAGAAAAGGGTTCTTGGGTATGTTCTGATCATTAGCTTGTGGTATTTCAGTTTGGTGATAAGCACTCTGGAGGAGGTTCCGGTTCTCGTTCAAGATTAGGTTCGGGTACTGAGCCGATTAGCAAGTAGATGTGAGAATTCATCTCATTGGATATTACCTGCGGTATTTTGGAGCAGAATCCTGTGATTTTGGTGCGGTCAAGGAGAGGATCTTGTAGATCTCGGATAAGCGATTGTGCGTGATCCATGTTGAGGTTATGGCTATTGTTGGAGCTCACATGCAATCATTCCGTGAGCGGGAGACTGATTTGGAGCACATATGAAGGAGGGGGACAGATCAAGTGTATCTAGTGGAGGGTCCTAGGAAGAGACCCAAGACTTCTGATCAGTATTTTAGAGGCCAGCAGGGCTGGAGGCAGTTCATCACATGCGGGAAACTGCATGATGGTACTTACCGTTCCATAGGTATGGGTTGCTACCAGTGTAGCAGGATTGATCATGTCAGCATGGATTATCCTTGGGGAAGCCCTTTATGTTTTCTCTACAACCAAGTGAGCCACAAGAGGGTCGTCCGTCTAATGAGGAGGAGAGGAGCAGTAAGTGCACCTGCTCTGACTACCTTGAGGATATCTGAGAGTTGTGAGGGTTATGGTAGGAGCTGATATTTGCAACATCAGTTAGGGGAGGTCGTGCTTCGACATATGTTTTTTCGGGCATGTTATCTTTTGTGTTATTTTTGGTTGTTATCAGTTTTCATGTTGCTTGGAATTTTATATTGATTTGGGTAAGCTGTATCTTCGTTTTATTTCTTTGTTGTAGTTGGGTTATATCTTCAAGAATTATTTTATGTATTTTGCATGCCATGAATCATTAGTGGGTTATTGAGGGGTTGTAACTCGTGTAGCAGGTTCCAATGTCTTCGGTTATTATTCTGGTTTTGGTCAAGATCGGTTCAGGGGTATTGTGTGGAAGGTATATGGTCGGGATTCAGCGAGTTGGATCTCTAGTAATCTTCAGGTTCAACGGTTTTAATATTTGTTCTAGTAAGAGTGGTGGTTGCCTATGGGAGAACTGTTGGGTTCAAGTACTATTGTTGCTAGGAGGAGAGCAGTAGTAGGAAGATGGTAGTTTCAGTTGCATGATTTGTTTTGGTCAATAGAAGTGTTAGGGGATTTTTATATTCGCATAGGTAGTAGTCAATTAGAATTCTGTAATTCTTTGAGAATGGAAGTTAGGATATTGATTCATCAATTCAGGGAAAGGGTTATAATTTTAGTCGCTAGCATAAGAACATAGGAACGATGTCATGGGAGGTAATCTGGATTATCAGGTTGGTTAAGATTTCAAGAGTATCCTTCAAGGTTTCAGGAGTTGGGTGATCATGGAGTTGGCTAGCAATGGAACACAGGTATTATTTAGTACAGAGTATGGGCGGTTCATACTGTTTGAGGGAGATGGGTTAGAGATATATAAGGATTAAGAGGTGAGTGACCTTCTTCGAGACCAAGTGAGGAAGAATTAAGTGGCTATTAAGATTAAGGTTGTGTGGTGGGAGTTTAGGAAACTCCCGACCTCAGTTTCATATCTCCATTGTTATTCATATTAGGTTGTGGGATTCGAATGCATGACCCAAAATCCTGATAGGTTGTAGGATTCAGCTCGGTATGCGTAGTGTTGTGATGGTTTGGGTATGGTAAGGCCATGGGTGGTAACCATGGTTGGTTAGAAGTGTTGTAAGACTACGATGGGACCGTAGCATTCATCAGTTCGAGGTAGACTATTATTGAGATGGTTACGAGTGTGGAAGAAGAATTAGTTCGTGCCTTCGGCACTCCATCTAGGACGGTCGGGGAATTATTCTTTGTTCTAGGTTGAGGACCATTAGGGTCCGAGGTCCGACGCAGAGTCGGGTCTGAGTGGATCTTGATGGGTAGGCCCGGTGGGCAAGGCCTGTGTGAGTATGGAAATTTAGGTTGGGCCTGGTAGAGACCGTTGGGTCAAGGTATTGGATCTTGAGTTGCAGGATCATGTGGGTGATCAGTGTGTGACACAGAGGGGGTTTTAGGTTGGGTAGCCTG
The DNA here is from genome assembly GCF_052625555.1 of Lactuca saligna. Lineage (NCBI taxonomy): Eukaryota > Viridiplantae > Streptophyta > Magnoliopsida > Asterales > Asteraceae > Lactuca > Lactuca saligna. The sequence goes on along the minus strand of NC_136424.1, from coordinate 182,636,194 downwards.
ATTGTTTGGATTCTTGGGAACCTAGTGGTTGGACCAGGTGTGATATTGGTAGTCTCAGTGATGGTTTGGGAATATTTATTTATTGGTCAAGTGAGGGTCGTCGAGAATCAAAAGGTTGTGGTGTGAAATGCAAGTGCGGATTCGCAGATCTCAGGTTATGAGTAGAGTATCGATTTTTTTTTTGGTAAGATCTCGAGTCGGGTGTCATACATGATTTGTGTAGGATTTTCGTTCCAGTGGAAGAAGAATTAGGTTATCTATACACTAAGGGCATCAATCTCAGGGTTCAAGGGTAATGAATGGGTTAAGTTTTGATGGAAAATCAAGCCATTGTGTTGTGCCTTGGGATGGTTCTATCTGTTGGAAGACCACAACGTGTTTGGAATCAGGAGAAGGTAGGTCGTTAGAGACCAGGTATAATATGAGACTGCAGTTGGTCTTGTGGCATTCTTTTAGCAGTAGTTTCGGTGACGAGGTGGTTTGGGCTATTATCGCCATATAAGGTTTCTCTCGGGAGTCGTGTGGTTCTACTGTATGTTTATATGTCTTTTGGCTTAGAAATCGGGCAGAAGTTTGGTGTTTCAGATAGTTGGTAGAGAAATTGGGACCGGGGACATCTCGGATGCTTGTGGAAAGTAGTTAGGTGGCAGCAAGATGATTCGGAGTGGTTTCACTGAGTTGGGATTTTTGTGTGTAGTCGCTTGTGATTCGGGACATATGCTAAAGTGGCTTGCAGTGGGATTAAATAATCCCATAGTGGTTGATTGGACCCTGTTGCATAGCTCTTGTATGAGTCTAACCGTTACAGGGAGGAATCTACTACTCGAAGGATTATTTGAGCCTTCGTTCAAGTGTAGTGTTCTGCAGCAATTCATGATTGGTAATTTTGTTATGATGGAAGCATCAAGATATTCAGGGTTGGAAGTATTTTATTTAGTATGGTATTCATGAAGAAATGGTATAATAGTGGTTCAGTGTGGGCGGTCTATTGGGAAGTCAGATCAATTTAAGGTTTTAGGTTTCAGGAAAGGTAGAGGTGGTTTTATGCAGGGTTTAAGGTTTGTTCCTCTTCAGGTTTGTAGAGCCATGTGAGGGACGGTTTCGGTTGCCTTGGGAAGGAAGGAGTATGCTCAGGGTTGTGGCCGTGTTGCTCAAATTTTAGGTCGTACCAGAGATGGCATGGATGGATTTCGAGGATGAAATCTAAGTTAAGTGGGGGAGAGTAGTAACGCCTTGTTTCGAATTATTCCCATGTTGGGGATGGTGATCAGGGATTGGGTATTAGCAGGCTTCGGACCCTTGAGGAATTGAGTTTTGGACCCATGTTGAGTTGGATAATGTAATTCGTATATTTTGGGTATCCGGTTTGTGTTTTAGAATCAAAGGGCATTTCAGTAATTTGTAAGCTCGTGCTTTTATGGAAACTGAAGGTTCGTTTGAGATATCTTATGGCAAGTATGAGTTGATAATAGTGTAGAGCATCTCGATAACTTTTCATGGATATAATGGTGGTCGAACTCAATTTGTATCGAGAAAGTTATGGCCTTTGGAATGAATTAGGGTTTGGGGAAAACCCTAGTACACGAGGCGTACCAAATGTGTATGTGGTGCGTATTGATGCGAGAGGTTCTACGCTATACGTAATGAGAGGTACGCTTAGTATACTGCAAGATTGGAAGTAGGGTGCGAGACCTTATACGCTGGGCGTACGAGGAGTATGTTGGGATACGAGGGTTGTGAGAAAACCCTATTGTTTAGGGTTGTACCCTATATAAGCATAATGTTAGCCTCTTTCCTTCATTTCTAACTCCCCCACCCTCTAAATACCCTAAATCGATCGTGTAGCCTCTTCATGGTGTTATTGAGCTCTTAGGAGGTTTTTGGTGCACACTTTGCCCTTGGGAAGGAAAGAAGCGAAACCTGAATTTTTTTGGCTTGGTGCAAAGACCTTGGATCCAAAGTAATCACTTTGTGGGGAAGCTTTTTGAGGTAACAAGTTTGCATCTTAACTTATGTGTGATTAGATCTCTTCATGGCTATTTTATTGTGGTTTTGGTCTTCTTTTTGGGTTTATGGATGTGTTAGTTTGCTTATGGGTTTGTCCATTCAGATCTAAGTTCATTTTGGTATCCTTCGGCGTAAAGGTGCATGATTTATGTGTTTTATCGTGTCATGTATGCATTAAGTCGACCATTAAGTTCCTTTTTATCTTAAGAGCTTCATTTAGCCATGTATAGACATAAAGTTGGCAACTTTATGTGTTACTCCAACTCAAGAAGGTCAGATATGTGTTGTAGAGCTTTGTCTTAATAGATTAAGTGGGAAAATCAAGTTGGGGCTAATTAAGTGAGTACGATGGGTGTACGAGCAGGTATGCGCGTACAAGCCTCCAAGCGAGTACACTGCACATACATGCTTGTACGCCCCGCGTAGTCGGTCTTAGTCGGTTTATGTATTTGGGCTTCGGTTGGGGTACCTTTTTGGGCCTAGTTGCTTGGGGCTTTGTTGGTCCATCTAGGAAGGTGTGTTTTGGATTAGGGATAAGTAGTAGGCTTTAGGTTAAGGCCCAAGTAAGGGTTTGGGCCAAATTTGGAAGATTAGGCCATAAATAGGCTTGGATAATTATTGGTTGGTAGGCTATTTGTTAAGGAGTTTGGGGCCTTTATCTTAGACTAAACTATGCGAGGGGTAAAATGGTATTTTTTTACCCCATGAATGGATTATCGGATTAGGTGTGGACCCTAATTATTAATTGGGTGTTATTTGTTTGATCGCGCAGGGATTTTAGCGAATATGCAGTTAGAGAGTATCCGTGGGATTCGGCTGTTCGAGGTGAGTCATCTCACTATATCCATGGGTCGAAGGCACCAATGCTAGTCCATTATGTGTTATGTGGTATGCTAGTTGTCTCTATGATACTTGCATGGAAGACTCTGGGGGAGCCCGTGGCAATTGGATATCAGACCATTGGGTGGGGGGAGCCTATGACATTCCAGGTAAAGACCATGGGGGGAGCCTATGGCATACCAGATAAAGACCATAGGGGAGCCCATGGAAATTATATGTATGTTGCATGATAATATGTGGTTGTATGTTGTATGGTATTTTGGGAAACTCACTATGCTTTGTGCTTATGGTTTTTAGTTTATGTTTCAAGTACTCCAGTTTTCAAATGGAAGGACTCTTGTTTTTCGGGACGTTACACTAATCATGGAGAAGACAAGGTTTGAACGTGATACCTCAATAAGGTTTCAACAAGGGTAATGATTTTGGGTCTATAACCTTCTCACCAACCAAAGCACCTTCCAACTTCTATACTTCCTTCACATTGAGCAAAATAACCACCAAAATTGTGACAACCCGAAAATTTTTTCCTTGTAAAGCCCAACCATTCAACTCAACTGAGTATCAGACTCATTTCTTCTATCATTTAGCCTTGTTTAGAGTCCGTTCAAAGGTTCAAAGCTTAGTACATTCAAGCATTAAGTCTAGGATTAGGCCGTGTACACTTCTAGCACCAAAATCAAGCCCTACAATCCATTTGAGGGAGTGTACGGCCGTACACCCATGTTGGGCCATACACCTCCCTCCAGAAGAGTGTTATCCTTCATTTTTCCTTCATTCTTGCACTTTCACCTCAAGAACACTTGTTTTCTCTCTTAACCACCATCCGATTTTCATCCTTGATCTTCAAAAGTTGTAAGTGTTCTTCCCTTGATTTGTTGTTATACTTCATCTCCTAGTTACACCCTTTGATTCATCCATGAAAACATCTCTTTTGACTAGATCTTCAAATCTCACCAAGAACACCAAGAACACACACTTGTTCTTGGTGATTGTGAACCCATTTGAGCCTCCAAATTGTAAGTAATCTTTCCCTATGCTTAAGTACATGTTAGAACACTAGATTAACACCTTGAAAATGCCCAGAACTCATGAACATGACGTGTGTACAGTCATACACCCATGTGTGGTCGTACACTCCTCATATGTCACACCCCCAAACCAGAACGGCGGAAACGTTCGGGGGCGGAGGACGTCATATTCAGTATCATAACAGTTCCTAGAAAGGAAAGTACACACCACCATATATATTAAAGTTTCCAAGATGTTTACATAATTGTATTCATTACATGTTCAAAAGATAAATACATAAACATCTTTGAAAAGAAGTAATTAACGCCAGCGCGTTAATCCCAAAAGTTGATTTCCAAACCTGCTTAGCGGTTCCCTGAGAATACAAGTTATTTCAAAGAGAAAGTGTCAACAATTAAGTTGGTGAGTTCGTAAGTGGTTTAGAGAAATTGAATGCCATTCCCAAATGGGTGTATGTTTTCCAAAAAAAAAAAACTCAGTATTTCAAATGTAAAGAGTTATGACTTGTCGTGTTGAAAATGAATGTATTAGATCCAGAAAATCCCATATTTTCCCTAATGGTTGAGATATGAATTTGTTGTGTTTTCCATGAAAAACCCTTATTTTCTTATAAAAGTACGAAATGTATATGAATGTTCGCGTTATAAGTTGTAAATAATTGCACCAGGAAAATCCCTTATTTTCCTATTAGTTGTTTGGTTTGTATACAGGAAAAACCCTTATTTTCCTAACATAACTGGCAGTCTCTAAGACCAAAAATCGCAAGAAACCAACGTTTCTTAAAAGTTATGTCATAGTTTTATACAATAAAGCTATACAAAGTTCGCATTTGTTAGATGAAGAATAGTTTTAATAGCTACTCGTTCATAAAAGCATAATACCATAATAATTGTATATCCGATGAGTTTTATAACCATACTAAACATAATATGCTTGTAACGACGTTCTTCAGGCGTCGCAGCGTTATGACAACTGTCACCCCAAAAGACAGACTGTAGCTAACAGTCAGGGCGCGGGATCATGACTTCCCGTATAGATCTATACACATTTGACACGTTCTCCAAACGGGAGACTCTGGTTATAGACAGGACTTGCAGCATTACTTTCTAATAAAGAAAAGTAACGTTTGAAGATATACATGTCTCATGGATTCTCAACTAAGTTTGTATTAAGGTGATAGTTTTGTATGCAAAGTTTATCCTTGTTCACAATGTTTGACAAAGCAAAATCATAAGTTTTTAGAATGTATAAAACGATTTAACAATGAAAGGTACTTTGAAATCATTATATACTTTGTATAATTTCTAATGCACGCAAACTATGACAAGAGTTTTCCGCAATAGTAATGAGCTCCAAGAGATTTATTCGATAAAACAATTGAAGTGAAACTTTATAAAATACACGATAATAACCGTATGTTTACTTGTATTCCCCCCCCCCCCCCCCAAAAAAAAAAAAGTGTATAAAAGCATTTAGAATGTATTTAAAGTGTGTTTGGAAGGGGTATGAACTCACTTGAAAGTTTGAAGATAGCAAGATGGAAAACCGGGCAGAGTTTCGTCTCAGGAAACGGATTTTCCTCGGGATTCTTGGGAATCTCGAGAGTAAAATCGACCTTCGGGACTTGCACAAAATGACCAGGGCTTCGGGGTAGTGCGAGCACGGAAAACGAGGCAAAAAGCAAGAAAAGTGAGAGAGAATGAGCCCTTTTTCCGGGAACCCTCGCATCTCTTTTATAAGGGGCTGGAACCGCCTCGGTATGCGGGGCGTACGCGTACGTCACGCATGACCGAGTCCTCGACTGCCTCGCACTTCGGACGGGACGGGGGGGTAGGCTCGCATAGGGGCGACGTGGACGATCCAAGGCCGTGGCCTCGAGTACGCTGGGCGTACTCGTGTACGCGTGGCGTACTTGCGTGACTCAGACTTCGGATAATACCGAATTTTTGAATAAAAATATATATTAATTATTTATCAAACTTCAAAAATTCATATCTCCTTCATACGAACTCCGTTTTCGATGTTCTTTATATCCACATGTAGGTGAGACTAAGATCTACAACTTTCGTTTAGATTCCGTCGGCAAATTCCGAAATTATTTTTATAATTTATTTATTAAAATGACGTGATTAAGGAATTTCTTTAAAAATTCATATCTTTTTCATACGATGTCCGATTTGAGCGTTCTTTTTATGCACGTTTGTAGTTTAATGATATCTATGACTTTCATTTAGACACCTAAGGTCAGAAAGTGTTTTATTGAAACTTTACGTTTTTACGTAACTTCGTATCGCCGGTTTTTGTCGGAAAACTTAGAATGGTCATAACTTCTTCGTTATAACTCAGATTTTTGTGTTCTTTATATGTTTGGAATACTTAAGATGATACCTACCACATAGCATACTCCAAACAGAGCTTTTGAATACTTCATTTTTCGATGATATTCTAATCCCTTTTTCAAAGAGGTTACAAGACTCGATCTTTGATGACTTGAAATGACGGGTTGTTACATTATCCCCCCGTTAGAAGGAGTTTCGCCCCTAAATTTTAATACAAAAGAAAAGTCTTAGGGGCTGAGGAAGAGGTGTGGATACTTCTGTTGCATTTGATCTTCTCGTTCCCACGTGAACTCAGGTCCCCTCTTAGCATTCCATCGGACCTTTACTATTGGAATGCGGCTCTGTTTAGTTCGTTTAACTTCCCTATCCATGATCTCGTCAGGTTCTCCCACAAAGTTAATATTTTCATTTAGTTTGATTTCATCGAGTGGAATTACAAGTGTTTCGTCGGACAAACACTTCTTCAAGTTTAATACGTGGAATACTGGGTGTACTTTGCTAAGCTCGGTTGGAAGTCGGAGTTTGTAGGCCACTGGACCAACTCTTGAAATGATTTCGAAGGGTCCAATGTACCTAGGATTTAGCTTCCCACATTTTCCAAAGCGTATCATGCCTTTCCAGGGTGAGACCTTCAGTAGTACACGATCGCCAATCTGAAATTCCAAGGGTTTACGTCTTTTGTCGGCATAGCTCTTTTACCTATCCGTTGAGGATTTCAGTCGTTCTCGTATTTTCACGATCTTTTCAGTAGTTTCTCTGATGATCTCCGGACCAGTGAGGGTGCTATCAGGGACTAGACCTTTTGCTAATTGTGTGTCACCCACTTCCATCCAGCACAGAGGTGATCTGCACTTACGGCCATAAAGGGCTTCAAATGGAGCAGTCTTGATACTAGTATGATAACTATTGTTATAAGAGAACTCGACCAAAGGTAAGTGAACATCCCATGCCTTCCCAAATTTGATTACACATGCTCGCAACATGTCTTCCAAGGTTTGGATCGTCCTCTCACTCTGTCCGTCAGTTTGGGGGTGATAGGCTGTACTCATGTCCAATCTTGTTCCCATGGATTTTTGCAATGATTGCTAGAATCTGGAAGTGAATCTGTTGTCTCTGACCGAGATGATAGACATTGGCACTCCATGGAGTCGTACGATCTCTCGGATGTAGATTCTCGCTAGCTTTTCCATTTTATCAGTTTCCTTGATCGATAAGAAATGAGCGGACTTGGTTAGTCTATCGACGACTACCCAAATAGTATCTTGGCCACCCTAAGTTTTGGGCAGTTTCGTTATGAAGTCCATGGAAATCTGCTCCCATTTCCACTCAGGAATTTCAGGTTGTTGGAGTAGCCCTGAGGGTTTCTGGTGTTCTATTTTTATCTTAGCGCAAGTCAAACACTTGCTCACATATGTAGCGATCTCCGCCTTCATGTTTGGCCACCAGTAGAGTTGCTTGAGATCTTGATACATCTTGTCTGACCCGGGATGTACGGAGTATGGAGTCTTGTGTGCCTCGGTCATAACTACCTCTCTGAATCCACCAAACTTGGGTGTCCATATTCGGTTCATGAGGTAGCGTGCTCCATCACTCTTGATTTCTAAGTTCTTGTCCATTCCCCTAAGGGTCTCACCTGTCACGTTTTCGGGTTTCAAGGCCTCTATTTGAGCTTCCTTGACTTGTGCTGACAAATACGAATGGATCGACATGGCTAATGACTTCACTCTTCGGCCAGAGTACTCCTTACGACTAAGGGCATATGCCATGACGTTTGCCTTTCCTGGATGATAGCGAATCTCACATTCGTAGTCGTTGAGCAATTCGACCCAACGTCGTTGTCTCATGTTCAACTCCTTCTGGTCGAAGATGTGTTGTAGGTCTTGTGGTCAGTAAAGATAGTGCACTTGGTACCATATAGGTAGTGTCTCCAGATTTTTAGAGCGAAGACCACCGCCCCAAGTTCTAAGTCATGAGTGGTGTAGTTGACCTCATGCGTTTTCAGTTGTTGTGAGGCATATGCAATAACCTTTCCCCTCTGCATTAGTACACAGCCCAACCCTTGCTTCGAAGCGTCGCAATACACCACAAAATCTTCGGTCCCTTCTAGAAGAGAAAGGATGGGCGCACTGCAAAGGGCCTGTTTCAAAGTCTGAAATGCAGCATCTTGCTTTTCTCCCCAATTGTAGGTCACACCTTTCTGGGTTAAGGTGGTAAGAGGCTTTGCAATGCTGGAGAAATTCTGAATGAACCTTCGATAATAACCAGCAAGACCTAGAAATTGGTGAATTTCTGTTGGTGTGGTTGGTGCAGACCAGTTTTTGATAGCCTTGATTTTTGATGGATCCACGTGGATTCCTTCCTTGCTGACCACGTGACCGAGGAAGTCCACCTTTCTAATCCAAAACTCACATTTTGAGAATTTTGCATATAGTCTCTCAGTCCGTAACATCTCTAAGACTTGCCTCAGATGTTGACTATGCTCTTCTTTATTCTTTGAATAAATGAGTATGTCGTCTATGAATACTATCACAAATTTATCCAAGAATGGACGACATACCCAATTCATTAGATCCATGAATACGGTCGGGGCATTGGTTAGTCCGAACGACATCACTACGAACTCGTAATGTCCGTATCTCGTTCGGAAGGCCGTCTTGGGAACATCACTCTCCAGGACTCGCAACTGATGATATCCCGACCTCAGATCGATCTTGGAGAAGTATTGGAGTTGGTCGAATAAGTCATCGATTCGGGGTAGGGGGTATCGGTTCATGATGGTAAGTTTGTTGAGTTCTCGGTAGTCGATGCACATTCTGAATGATCCATCCTTTTTCACTAACAACACGGGTGCTCCCCATGGCGAGAAGCTCGACCTGATGAATCCTTTTCCAAGTAGCTCATTCAGTTAGTTGGATAGCTCTTGCATCTCTGTCGGGGCTAATCTATAGGGTGCTTTGGCTACTGGGGTAGCTCCGGGAACCAGATCGATTCTGAACTCGACTTGTCTCGCGGGAGGTATTCCCGGAAGGTCCTCAGGAAAAATGTTGGGAAAATCGCATACATCGGGCACATTCTTGACGTCCCGGACTTCGCGTTTCACATCTACAACGTGTGCCAAAAACGCGTGACACTCCTTGCGTAGGCATTTCTGAGCTTGGATACTTGAGATGATACGAAGAGTGGTACTGGGTTTGTCGCCCAAGACCATGAAAGTTTCGCCGGTTGGTAGATTAAGGCGAACGGCCTTATCGTAACATAAAATGTCCGCATGATGAGAACTCAGCCAATCCATGCCAACTATGACATCGAAACTCTTAATCGAGACTGGCATGAGGCTGATTGAAAAGGGACTATCGTTTAAAGTTAGGGTGCAGTTTAAGTATATCTCCTTAGTGCCTTCGATTTTCCCATTGGCCATTTCTACTATGAACGGTTCACTTAATGATTGTGGTATTGATTTTAGCAGGCCTTTAAAGTCGTGACTCACAAAACTCCTTTCCGCTCCACTATCAAACAAAATGCATGCATACAAGTTATCGAGAAGAAACGTACCCGTAACAACAGTAGGGTCCGCAATGGCTTCATCTTGTCCCATTGCGAAAACTCGGCCCCTTCCGCCGGTATTCCGGTTTTTTGCCTTTGGGCAGTCCCTGCGGTAGTGCCCCGTGTCTCCGCACTCAAAGCAGGCGCGGCTTACCCCAGTATTAGCACTGGGGACGGATGGTTGGGTTGGCTCTTTGCAATAGCTGGTTGTATGTCCCTTCTCATTGCACTTGGTGCATTGAATATCATGACAAGGACCGTGGTGGTGGAAGTTGCATCGGTTGCACTTAGGAAGTTTCCCATTATATGAGCTTGTGGGGGTAGGGTTGGCAGGTACAGTCATAGCGTGGGTCGCTACAACTTGTTGTTTCTTGGGGTTCTCCTGGAGGGTTTGTCCCCTCCTCTTGTTCTAAGGCCTACTCTGGCCCTGAGCCTCCTTAGATGGATTTGCGGTTGCTGCAATGGTACCCTGTTTTACTCCGTGGTCGATGAGTCGCTGTGCCAGGCGTTTAGCGCTGTTGTAGGTAATAGGGTTGGAAGCTAGGACATGCCCTTGAAATCGGGGTGACAACCCCCAAATGTACCTTTCAACCTTCTTTGATTTTGGGTTGACCATGGTAGGGCACAATGCAGCGAGGTCATTGAACCTAGCTGTGTAAGCGACTAGGTCAGACCCAGTCATTTTCAGATTCCAGAGCTCCTGCTCAAGCTTTTGCACTTTGCCCCTTGGGCAGTATTCTTCCAGTAGTAGAACCTTCAGATCCTCCCAACTCATAGCGTTGACGACAGTGAGCGTTACCGAATTCACATGGCTTTTCCACCAAGTGAGGGCTCGATCTATGAAAGTGCAAGCAGTGAACTTGACTTTGCTTGCTTCCAGGCATGAGCAGATCTCGAAGACCGTTTCGGTCTTCTCGAACCATTGCATTAGTGCAATGACTCCCCCAATTCCATTAAAAGTTTTTGGCTTAGCGTTAGAGAACTCCTTGTAAGTACATTCTCTTACTTGACCATGACCAGTGCCATGGTTTGAATGATTCGTGCTGCTTCCTACCCCTCCATTTCCGTGGGAGTTTATTTGCAAGAGGGCTGCAGTTACTGTTGCTGTGATAGCAGCCTGGACCATGGCTGGATCATAAGTTGGTGGTGGAGGTGGTGGTGGTGCCGTGCCCGGTCTGGGCCTTAGGTTTGGACGAGGAGGCATCGCGCTGCCAAAAGAAAATGAAGATTTATAAGTTTTGGTAGTTCAGAGTTGAATGATAATGATTTAACTCTCCTTAATAGTTTAAGAATTTGGTTTGACCTACACAGAGTTTTGAGTTCGATTTACAAATGGAGTTTGAATAGATAAACTCATGAATTGAATGAACTACGCATAATTAACAACAAGAAAGGGATATGCCTTTATATATATCAAACATATAGTTGTGTTACATCTGAGTCTAGACAAAAGTTTTTGACCTTTCTAAAGGTCTCCGATACAGAAAATTAAAAATAATACTTTTATCCGAAGTCCTAATTTATAACAAAAATTGAGAGTCGGGCAAGTACTACTTGCGGCGCGGTTTGCGCTTGGAGTTCGACTCCGTGTCGGACTGCTTTGACTCCATGAGGCGCCTATCAAACACAGCTTGTTGTTCCCTCAATTCTGCGAAGGCTGCATTTGCTTGTTCTTGGAATGCTTCGGTGCGAAGGTGGATGTCGTTTTGCAACAACTCTAGGCAGTTGATATCGGCCATGTGGATTTGTACTTCCAAGTTGACCTCTCGGATTCGGTTGGCTTTCACTCCAGATTGATAGCACTGGTTGGCGAGTTTGCCAACCATGACCGGAAGTGCTCGGTCTGCTGATCCCCCGCCTCTGACATCATAGAAGTCTCGGCACATGTCGTAAGGAGGGCGTAAGCTTTGTTGTTGGCTCCAATGATGGAGGTGACTTCCCCACACAGGAGTGGGTCCTTGGAAGTTCCTCACGTGGACGGGAGGTTGTGGGATTGGTGGATTGATGATTTTTGGCTTCGAATCCGTGCCAGAGTCATCTCCTTCCTCCAACTCTATAGGCTCTTTGTCTTCTTCAGGATCTTCTTCGATCCATCCTCCATTACCTTGGTTGGGGTAGTACGGGTCATTGGGGTGATGGAATCCCGCCATTTAGACTGTACGAGAATAGGGTTAAGAATTTACTATAAGCTAGAGCATATGAAACTTACCCTTAAGTTTAATGGTTGATGGCAACACAAAAACTCCCTTAGTATTATGTAATGATGTGCTTTTGGTAAGTTTTAAATTCGTTGTCCACTGCAGACACCCCTTGGCATACGTTAGTCGTCTCTCGGAAAAATATGGTTGATTAGGCTATATTCATCCCAGTTCCGATTACATGTCCCAAGGCGTACCTGTACTGCACAACTTATTTATAATACTTCTAGAGTTATTCGATATGAAACTGTTATTAGTATGAAATGAGTGCATGCTTACCTTAAAACTAAATAAATTTAATTTCAAAAGTATGACTTTTCTCAGAGTGTTTTTGCCCAATTGAGTTTATAGTTGTATACCAAAAAGAAATGGTTTTGATATACTTAATTCCCTATAAACAAAGCTCTAATACCAATCTGTCACACCCCCAAACCAGAACGGCGGAAACGTTCGGGGGTGGAGGACATCATATTCAGTATTATAACAGTTCATAGAAAGGAAAGTACACACCACCATAGATATTAAAGTTTCCAAGATGTTTACATAATTGTATTCATTACATGTTCAAAAGATAAATACATAAACATCTTTGAAAAGAAGTAATTAACGCCAGCGCGTTAATCCCAAAAGTTGATTTCCAAACCTGCTTAGCGGTTCCCTGAGAATACAAGTTATTTCAAAGAAAAAGTGTCAACAATTAAGTTGGTGAGTTCGTAAGTGGTTTAGAAAAATTGAATGCCATTCCCAAATGGGTGTATGTTTTCCAAAAAAAAAAAAAAAAAAAAACTCAGTATTTCAAATGTAAAGAGTTATGACTTGTCGTGTTGAAAATGAATGTATTAGATCCAGAAAATCCCATATTTTCCCTAATGGTTGAGATATGAATTTGTTGTGTTTTCCAAAAAAAAACCTTATTTTCTTATAAAAGTACGAAATGCATATGAATGTTCGCGTTATAAGTTGTAAATAATTGCACCAGGAAAATCCCTTATTTTCCTATTAGTTGTTTGGTTTGTATACAGGAAAAACCCTTATTTTCCTAACATAACTGGCAGTCTCTAAGACCGAAAATCGCAAGAAACCGGCGTTTCTTAAAAGTTGTGTCATAGTTTTATATAATAAAGCTATACGAAGATCGAATTTGTTAGATGAAGAATAGTTTTAATAGCTACTCGTTCATAAAAGCATAATACCATAATAATTGTATATCCGATGAGTTTTATAACCATACTAAACATAATATGCCTGTAACGACGTTCTTCAGGCATCGCAGCGTTATGACAACTATCACCCCAAAAGACAGACTGTAGCTAACAGTCAGGGCGCGGGATCATGACTTCCCGTATAGATCTATACACATTTGACACGTTCTCCAAACGGGAGACTCTGGTTATAGACAGGACTTGCAGCATTACTTTCTAATAAAGAAAAGTAACGTTTGAAGATATACACGTCTCATGGATTCTCAACTAAGTTTGTATTAAGGTGATAGTTTTGTATGTAAAGTTTATCCTTGTTCACAATGTTTGACAAAGCAAAATCATAAGTTTTTAGAATGTATAAAACGATTTAACAATGAAAGGTACTTTGAAATCATTATATACTTTGTATAATGTCTAATTCACGCAAAGTATGACAAGAGTTTTCCGCAATAGTAATGAGCTCCAAGAGATTTATTCGATAAAACAATTGAAGTGAAACTTTATAAAATACACGATAATAACCGTATGTTTACTTGTATTCCCCCCCCCCCCCTAAAAGAGTATAAAAGCATTTAGAATGTATTTAAAGTGTGTTTGGAAGGGGTATGAACTCACTTGAAAGTTTGAAGATAACAAGATGGAAAACCGGGCAGAGTTTCGTCTCGGGAAACAGATTTTCCTCGGGATTCTCGGGAATCTCGAGAGTAAAATCGACCTTCGGGACTTGCACAAAATGACCAGGGCTTCGGGGTAGTGCGAGCACGGAAAACGAGGCAAAACGCAAGAAAAGTGAGAGAGAATGAGCCCTTTTTCCGGGAACCCTCGCATCCCTTTTATAGGGGGCTGGAACCGCCTCGGTACGCGGGGCGTACGCGTACGTCACGCATGACCGAGTCCTCGACTGCCTCGCACTTCGGATGGGACGGGGGGGTAGGCTCGCATAGGGGCGACGTGGACGATCCGAGGCCGTGGCCTCAAGTACGCTGGGCGTACTCGTGTACGCGGGGCGTACTTGCGTGACTCAGACTTCGGATAATACCGAATTTTTGAATAAAAATATATATTAATTATTTATCAAACTTCAAAATTTCATATCTCCTTCATACAAACTCCGTTTTCGACGTTCTTTATATCCACACGTAGGTGAGACTAAGATCTACAACTTTCGTTTAGATTCCGTCGGCAAATTCCGAAATTATTTTTATTATTTATTTATTAAAATGACATGATTAAGGAATTTCTTTAAAAATTCATATCTTTTTCATACGATGTCCGATTTGAGCGTTCTTTTTATGCACGTTTGTAGTTTAATGATATCTATGACTTTCATTTAGACACCTAAGGTCAGAAAGTGTTTTATTGAAACTTTACGTTTTTACGTAACTTCGTATCGCCGGTTTATGTCGGAAAACTTAGAATGGTCATAACTTCTTCGTTATAACTCGGATTTTTGTGTTCTTTATATGTTTGGAATACTTAAGACGATACCTACCACATAGAGTACTCCAAACAGAGCTTTTGAATACTTCATTTTCAATGATATTCTAATCCCTTTTTCAAAGAGGTTACAAGACTCGATTTTTGATGACTTGAAATGACGGGTTTTTACATTAAAACACCCTTAAAGGGGCTTTAAAGTAAAATTCCAACTTCAATACTTGATGTGCAACAGTCCCATAGGCTTCCCCACCATTCAAACCAACTTTTGTACACTTTTTACCATGAGTGTACATCCGTACACTCTGTGGCCGTACACCCATGGTTGTACACTCTTCATTTGGTCGTACACTCCCTTTTGGTGAATCACATGTGATTCCAATAGTTGGTCAAAGTTTTTCCTAATCTCGTGAGGTGTTTCCTTGCATTTGGTTGCTTCTAAACACTATATTTATGTCATTATATGCCATTATATGTCATTTAGGACTCGTTAAGTCTCGGGACTTCATTCGTGGTACTTCTCATCCTTACGCGCATATTCGTTTGAATCACCCACATAAGGTGAGTTCATACCCCGTAATGAATCTTTTAACTGTTTTAAATTTTTTAAGGGGGGAATACAAGTTGAATACAATGATAATTGTGTAAATTTTTGTTATAAACATCTTTCAAAGGATTGCTTATGTCTTTATAAGTGATCAAAACATTAAAAAAACTCTTTTAAAGTTATGTTATTTTTTAGTTTAACAAAACTCCAGTTTTAAAATACAAGCATAACTTAGTAGTAAAATGAGTCTTTTACATAACAGTACAAGTAAAACACTAGTAAACTATAAGGGGTATAGTTTAGAGGTTCAGTTCATACTAGATACAATACACGATAACAGAAAGAACATACTAAGATACTATAACAAAACGAACATACTAAGGTGCTATAACATGGAACACCTACAGTATCTAAGTATACCAATGAATCACTAACTCATTGTTCTAAACAAAACCTGATAGTTAAATTGGGTATACATGATCACATGACTTTAATGTGGATTACACGGCCTAGCAACTGGTTTGCTGAAGTCGTGTTTGGTTCCCGGAATCTCTTGACAGGGAGAGCGTATAGTATGGGTACTAGCCTTCACATTATGACCTTAATAAAACATACTTGTTTTAAGGAAATCAATATGCCAGGATGTTAATTCAAAAGACAACTGAGTACTTTCATTTTTCCATTACTTTCATAAAGTGAAAGTTTTACTTGAAAGTTAATGCAAACCATTTTCGAGTCAAGATAGTTATAAACTAGGGAAAACTTACATCTTTTCAAATGACAAACAGAACAGTCGGGTCCAGTAAATTCAGTAGAAAGGGACCATAATGCTAACCTTATGATTCCTTAATGTATACATCAAAGGATATATATTAATAGAATCCGACGGACAATAGGATGTGTGCTTTCCGCTTCATTTCCTGCTTCTTGTTTTATAAGTAAATTGCTAGAGAAGAAAAAATTGCTCATCATTTTCTTTATTTTTGATTTTGATTTTGATAATTTTAGGAAGAAAAATAGAGGTAAGAGAATGATTTTGATTTTTTTAGTTCTCATGTGTGTGATTTTTTTAAGTTTAATGTTTGATTTTGATTTTGTTTCAATTTTGTGGTGTTATTTCTCATTAGTTTTAACAATATTTGGTGGTTAGTAGTATTGATTAGCGTTGTAAATGTTGTGGGGGGTTGTAGGGTTGGTGGTAATTAATGACGATGATGATTGTGATTGGTGTTTGTAATAATGGTGATTTGTGTTGGCAAGTGTTTTGGTGTTGATGGTGATTGGTGATACTGGTGATGGTGATTAATTATGGTGTTGATTGGTGTTGGTGATGATAATGTTTGTGATAATGGTTATTGGTGGTGGAAAAATAAAAAAATGTTATAGTTTTAGTCCCTATATAGGTGGGGGTGTGATGGGGTGGGTTGTGGTAAACTCAAAATTATCATATCTAAAAAAATTAGCAGCCAAGGTGTTAGTTGTAATGGCCTACGGACCTTTGATGTAAGATTTAGAAACCATATGGACCAACGTTGTCAAAAATAAAAACTTGGACTAAGTGCAGATTTTGGCAAAAAAACATAGACCAGAAGTGTAATTAACTAATTTTTTAGGGCTAATTTTTTTATTGAAAAAATCTGAATATATCAAAATTCAAAAAATGAAATAAAAATAAAATTGGCATTTATAAATAGACATCAATATATATATATAAATGTATAATTTTTTTTCTTGAGATTCATTTAAACTCAAATTGTGAATTTGAACTCTACCCAGTTTTACATAAGATAATTCACATATGAATGGTTAATATATTTATTTTTTTCAACAAATATTAAGCATTCACTAATTATTTGTTGCATATAATTTTTTTGATAGGTAATATTGAATGTTAGTGACAAATTGAGAAATAGAAGGAGAATTGCGTCTTAAGAAATCCGCATTTAAATGTAGTTGTAGTAAGATTTGGGCTAAGAGGCCCAGTCTACATAGATGACGAAACCCAAAACATATATAACAGTGATGTAATTTGGTCATATGAAAGTCGGTACTTAAGTAACTGATTATGTAATTTCCCAAATGATAAACACAGATAAAGTGATTTGTACATGATAATATACAATAAATTATATTTTATGGAGTTTACAATACAACATTTTAATGTATAAATTGCTGTGTATGAAAATATTTTATTGTGTACTAATCAGAAACAATAAATGTTTGTGAACATGATAATATTCAAAATATTATAACAAATATTTGAATTAAATATTACTATTTAAATATATTTTAAAATTATCTTCAATTTAAATAACTAATCATATTATTTTTAAAGTTATTTAATTTGTTTTTAAAAAGCTAATGCGATCAGTTATAGTTTTAATTTATAATGTTTATTAAATAAATTATTTTCTTTTATCTGTTAATTACAACCAATTCTAATCAACATGGTCAATATAGTAACGATATGATTTGAACATTAATTAAATAACGATAAACAAAAAATCTGGTAAAGACCAAGTTAATATTGTTAGCTAGTGGTCATCTTTTACATAAACAGTTATCTTATATATATATATATATATATATATATATATATATATATATATATATATATATATATATATATATATATATATATATATATATATATATATATATATATATATATATATGTGAAGTGCAAGATTGAATAGAGAGAATGTGAGACCCAATATATACAAAGACATAATGATTATATCGTACTAATATGAAATACATTAATATTTTTTCATCAAATATGGAGGCTCAGTAAGGTGATATCTTAAGTCACACACGCTAACTCTAATATCATGTAAGATATATGTTTAAAATCCAAAAATTGTTTCTCCAAACAAGTTCTTATGGAAAGAATGAAGAGCACAACTTATATAGTAGTAATATAAGAGAACCTCTGACACTAATATTGGATACACTAGGATTCACGGGTTTATAAAAAATTATACAAATTCAAAGATTCATTTTTGTGTAAAAACTAGTAAGTTTGGACTCCTAGTAAGTTTGGACTCCTTAATCAATATTGTTACACTAGTGCAATGATAATAATAATAGACAAACAATTTTAAAAATATGATAATAGAGTAATATATTGATTAAAAACAGTCGTCTAGAAATTAATATAAATAATATTACCTGTAAAAACCTATACAAATAAAGATGGGAAACAATAATTACATAGCTGTTCACAAGTATATTTAAATGTCATCGGCTTAAAGATAATCTTTAATGGATTAATTTGGTGAAAAGAAAAGTCTTTTAAAGAAAACCAGCTTAAAGATATTCTAAAATGTATTTAAATGTCATCGGCTTAATTGCCCAGAAAATATAATGATAAATGAGGTTTTCTCGTTAAGTTACGATTTCTTAAAGGTTGTTCTTATTTATTTATTTATTTATTTTTCTTTCATTTCCACTAATATGTCACCGAATCAAACACTATTCTGTTAAGACTCGTGTAAACGTAGTCAATAACATTATTCTTTTAAAACAGATATAGGGGCTAAAGTTTGAATAGATGGAAGTGAAGGGACTAGTTGTGGAAGAAGGTTGATGTGGGTAAGGAAGAAATGTGGTCCATGAAGATTTTGAAACTGATGGTTAACAATGGATTGTGAGTCGCTATCATTCCCCAACCTTTGATTTAGTGGCTCGTATTCACTACTCCAAGATCCTTGACTTTTCCTCCTTTGGTTCAATCTTTACCCTATTTTTTTTTCCTGGTAATTGTAATTTGGTCGACATAGTTTTGAAAGGGCTACGTTTATACCAAGACAAATCCAAAATAAATAAATAAATAAGTTGATGTTGTATTAAAAGAAAAAAAAAAGTTGTATTGACGTATATTGAACGTGTCTTAAGGTTCATCATGAATGATAAATCGTAAAACACTAATGATATTTTAAATATGTTTAAATTTTGAACATTAAATATAAAATTATGCAATTTGAATATGAAACTTTCATAAGCTAGTATTAACATTTCTGATTTGAAGTCGAACTCTTTGACTTTATTTAGTTTTAAGTTTAGATTTATACAACTTATATTCCTATCTACAACGCTTTTGGTAACTTGTGTTTTATGGGACAACCATGCTGCTATGAACTCTGTAAGATGTAAGTGCAGCCAAGTTGGTTGTCATTAAAGTGTTAATGTCCAACAAAATCACTTATAACTAATTTATAAGGCCACTGAGTGTGGGCAAAATATTATTACAAATTATCACATCTAAAAGGTATCACATCATCATCTTGCTCATACATTGATGTTATAACATCTAATATGAAAATGCGTAACATCAAATAACATGTGATAACACCATTATTTTCTATTTTTTTATGTTTTTAACTTCTATTTTTCTATTTTTCTTATTTACGTTATAATATTTATAAAAACCATATAAATTAAATCATAAATTAAAAATAACATTTAAAAACTAAAAATAAAATTTTAATAAATCCTAAATTAAACATATCATTAAAAAATCACAACCAATGACAAAAACATTTAAAAACCTAAAATACAATAAAAGATGAAAAAAAAATTATATTTTGTTCCTAAATTATTCATCTTCGATACCATCATAGATATAATCCGCCAAGTTTCTTGAAATTTCATGTGTTTTCGTTGGTCTTGAATATCAACGACTTTATGTAATTATTTCATTGTCCCTGGTTGAAATTGAATGTGTCTAAGTTCCGTATGTGAATACTCCGCAATATTTTGTCATTTATCTTCAATCACCATGTTATGCATTATGATACATGCATACATAATATCTCATACAGTGTCCAAGAGATATGATCGTGTTGCATGTTCAACTATATGCCATTTCAAAACTCCGAAAGCACGCTCCACGTCCTTACATGATCCTTCTTGTGTTCTCTTGAAAAATTTCTCCCTTGGTTCTATCGGGTGTCAAAACGCCTTGACAAGCGTGGAATATGGTGGATATATTCTATCTGTGAGGTAATAAACAAACTTATATTCATTTCCATTCAGTATAAAAGGAACATCTGATGCCTTTCCTGACAAAAGATACTCAAATATTGGTGAGTGATCAAGAACGTTTATGTCGTTGTTAGAACACCCAACTCCAAGAAAAACATGCAAAATCCAAGATGACCAGTTGTGTTCTCTTGTGCTATGAACTCTGCTACAAAAGATACTCAAATATTGGTGACTGATCATATGAAGTAACAGCCTCCAATAGAAACGAGGTAATCCAAGATGACCAGTTGTGTATTGACCTTTCCACGCCATAGGACAATTTCTTCATATCCACTTTGTGCAATCAATGCTTCCAAGCATACCCGGAAAACCATGTCGTTGTTCATGTACTGTATATAATTGTTGCATGTCATTCGATGAAGGTTTACACAAGTATTTATCATCGAAGGTTTCGACAACACCTCTTCCCAATCTATAAAAACTTTCTCGTACAGTTCACTCCGAGATTCTCATATATTAATAGAATTGGGCGACTCCCCCATAGCCATAACGTTGATTGCCGCAACACATTTCTGCAACCTTGTTAAACCTCGCTTGCCTCTCGCATCATACCTCATTTGGAAAATTTCATACCTAAACATATATTTAAATGATAGAAAAACGTTTATCTAAAAACCGTAAAAAAACACATATATTTAACTGTATTTATTTTATCTAAAAATAGTATTTACAATACTTGCTTTCCAATGCATTGGCTATTCGTTGAAACACATTTTTTCGCAAATGAAACCTTCTTTTGAAATCTCTAGGTTGGTAGACATAATTATCCGCAAAATAATCGTTGACTAGACGCCTATTCCCTTCTTCACGATATCTGTTTAACATAGTACGCCTCGTGAGTAGTAGAATTGGCTTTAGTTGTAGTAGCATGTTCATAGAATATTGATACATTGTACTTACAAATATATTATCGTTGTCATTATAATCGTTGAATGGATGGAACGGTTCAAAGCAATCCATTTTTTTTGTTTTGAGAGAGAAATATATGTATTTTGTTGGTAACAATGAGTAAAATATATGTATTTATAGTATATAAAAATAGGATTTTTTTTTTGTTTGTGACCATTTAACAATGGTAGAAAATATGACCGTTTTGATCGAAAGTAGCAACCCAAACCACGTTGCCTCCCATTACCACAGTAATGTGAAATCACATAACGCCGAATAACGCATGGACGGGGCGGTGTGTTGCCCGTTATAGCGGAGTTATTAGGCATCCAACTCGTATTATCGACTTTTGGTGTTGTTTATACCTACCGGTCTAACTAATAAAACATTTTTTCATAATTATTATCCATTTTATGGATATTATGAGTCTCTCTCTCTCTCTCTCTCACTATATATATATATATATATATATATATATATATATATATATATGTTTTATAAATCCTATAAATGTATTTCAAGATTGACCATTATCTTGTTGGAAAGAATATCAATGATTGTTAACTATTAGTAATATTTCTAATAATAACATGATCCTTTTGGGTTTTCCTTAAGACACTAATTGATTAGAATAAAAAATGAGAAATTTGTTTATCACTATGTTTAATAATTAATTAAAAAATCACTTGAATATATTTTGAGAATTAATTAACAGTTTAATTCATTAAAGGGTTTAATATTCAATTAATCAATAGTTGGCTGATCAGGAATATCCACAACCCTTAAGGGATCAAGGGTTGGAAGAAAACTTCTCATCCCACATGGAAGGAGTAGTGAATTTCGTTCTAGGCTCGTTTTCCCACATATGATAGAGGACAAAACATAGAAAGGGATCCAAGGCTACAAATAGAGCGTTTGAAATTTCATTCTTCCTTGTACCTTGACTTGAAGTTTTGCCACTTCCATTATTCCTCCCCTATAGGGATGACTTCTAACCCTTTTAGGGGTTGTAAAACTAAACCTTCTCCTAGTTATTTTTAGTCCACTCTTTGGTGTCATTGGATGTGATATCATTAGAGGGATTCTGGTGTGGATCCTTTCATCCAAGCAACATTCGAGGATGACAAGATCTAAAGCATGAAAATCAATGTCTACATAAGAGGTATGTTATTCTTCTTTATGTTTATGCTTTTCATAGGGTAGCAGTAATAGTATGAAACCTAGATCCTTAGATTTCATGTTCACTTACTTATATCATATATTGATTTTTCCACTGCCTAATTTAAGTGTATTTGATGCATAGGAAACCTAACAATGGTATCAGAACCAAAAGTTCATTATTACTAGCACCCTTTTAATCCATTTGATTTGCTAAACTTGTTTGGGATTCAAAAATGAAGTAGAAATTCAAAACTCAGAAAAAAACTGCCGATTGCATGCGTGTCTCCTCCTTCTAGGCGCGATGCCCCTACCAGTTTAAGGTTTTTCAATTTCCTTTTAAATTTTAAACTAAAAAGTTTAGATATGTATAATTATCAAATTTAAATTGTTTAAATCTGGAATGAGATAAATATTATTTAATAAAGATTTGAATTTAAATATTTATTTAATATTATTTAAATGGTGATTTAAAATTGAATATTTAATATTTTTTATAATAAAGATTAATAAAATTTTATATCACCCTCTTATGAATTTTTAATTGTTATATTGTGTCCTCACATTTAATTATAACTAATAATAGACAACTAAATTTAAAGAGTTTTAATTTTAGCCCTTATATATATATATATATATATATATATATATATATATATATATATATATATATATATATATATATATATATTAGAATTTTATGTATTATATGTATGAAGAAATTACTACATGTGTTATCGTGTGTTTAAATATTTACATTGTCAGTCTTATCATGACTATGCTCACCCACTCTAATATAGAGGTTAAAGGATGTCTTTATGATTCCTAATATAACATCCTAAAATTTAAGACTAGATTCTTAAATTAAGTAAATAAATAAAGGGTGATTTGTGAAAATAAATCATTATGGGATAATCATATCATTTGTTTATATGAAGTTTGAAAAGTTAAAAGTGGAAATGACAAAACTTCCAAATCTGAGGGCCAAAGTGTCAAAATGGAAAATTGAGTTGACTAAAGGGTTTACTCAATTAATAGAGATATCAAAAAAAATTATAATGGATGGAGAAGGACTTGCTATGTCAGTCTTTTAGGAAAATATAAAAATAAATGAGATAATGGTAAAAATCGGCAAAATGCTAAGACTATAGGGACCAAATATGAAAAAGAGACGAAATAAGACGTAAACTATCTTCATTCTTTCTTTCATACTTACTCTTCATTCAAGAGATCTCCTTAATTGTGATTTTCATCTTCTCTACATCTAAGGCTTGATTTAAGTGAGGAGTTGAACAACCAAACAAAGGAAAGAAGGAATCAAGGCTTGAAAGGTATAATGTCTCTTCATTTTAACCTTAAATTCGAATTTGATAAGTGGGTTAAACACCAAATGGCGATTTTTATGTGATTTAATGATTAAGGTTTTGGTTTCTAACCTCCCTTAACTGGTTTTCATGGTTTTAATCCAAATCCAACCATCCTATTAATGAATTTGACGATTTGGATAAAAAGCTCCATGAACCCTAGAAATCTAATTTAGGGATAATGCAATTGATGATGAAATTGGATTTTATTTTGTGACCTAGATGATATTTGACAATAATAAGTCTAATTGAAACGATCAAACTCATCCATGATGGTAGAATCATGTTTAATCTTGGATTGAAATGAATTTGGAGACAATATGATGAAACCAATGGAATCCTTTGTTGTTAACCAATTAATGAGTAAAGGAAGCTCACAACCATGAAGTCATACTCTTGGAATGATTTGAATGCAAGACATAAGTTGTTTCTTGATTTTTAGATTAAAATATGGAGTATTGACCTTAAGGTTAATTTGGGGATATGGAAAGAAACAGAGGATTCTAATGTTATACTAGGTGTTTACAATGAGAGGTTTTCTGATAAAACGTACCTAGAAACACTCATTTGAGTATGCAAACATGTTGGGAACAACACACTGTAAACTTTGGAATTCTCAAGTGAACAATGGATACATTAGTCTTTCTTATGGAATTTGAGGATTTATATGATCTTAAAGGTTTCAATGAGCACTTAATGGATTAAGTGGAGTGTTTTAAGATGATTAAACACCTCGTAAACTTGTGTGAGAGCCTAAATAAATGGTACAAAGTGAATGAGAAAAGGGTCTTCAAGAACTATGAAAAGTAGAGTGTTACATTGAGAAAATTTGAGATTTTTATGTGTGGAGATCTCATTACACGACCGTGTAATGGAAAGGCAAATCATTAAATGGGTCGTGTAATAATTTGAACAACCCCACATACATTTCTCATAACTTTTGCATACACACTCAGATTTACATGTAGTTTTCGCCTACATCATATTTTTACATAAGGAATGAGATGAGACAATAAATTCAGTCATGAAACCCATGAGTGATATTTTTGGTCATTTTAATGACCTACGTATATATTGTATAGGTTGTGTCTAATGGATGATTGCTTGTGAAGTTAAGCTAGAAGGGAGTAGCAACAATGTGTCAAATTTTATAATGAAGAGACATTATACCACTCTTGGCTACGTGGGACATAATTTTATAATAATGAAAAACTAATGTTTTATATAGGAAGTGCTTTCAAATAAAAGTGTCAAATATTTTTGGAAATGATAATTTGAAAGAATTTCTTGAAGTCAAGAATGTTTTTGATAACAAATAAGTTTTGGAAGATTGAATGTTTTGAAAAGGTATTTGAAATCTTTTGAAATACAAAGGCTTTACTTTTGAAATGATTATTTTAATATTAACATATGAAATATGTAATGATTGGAAAGTTATGACAAGAAATGGAAAGTAGTGAAAAGTAATGAAAAGAAATTAAAAGTAATGAAAAGAAAACTGCCCGGGACATGATGCCTCATAATAGGTCTCAAGGAATCTACCAGGTGGTAACTTCCTCATTGCGAAGTAGATGTCCTAAGCATGATGCCTTCATGGATTGATTTGGTTCTTTCCATGTTGGTCTTGTAATTGATGCCTAGGTGGGTTGATTTTGTTCTTCCAACTCCAGTCTTGGAAATGATGCCTTGGTGGACTGATCTGTTCTTTCCACCTTGGTCCTGGAAATAGAAATAGAAAAGAAGCTAAATAAATGATAAGATAAGAAATTACACTTATGATATGAAATTTTATGTCATGTATGAGAGTGATTGAAAATGCTTTATGTTATGAATGAAAGGATTTTTCTTGTAAAATGTGATAAATGTTTTTGGGTCGTAAACCCACGTTGCTCACGAGACATTCTTATATTACGTGTCCCTTTTTAATTCCATTTATTCCAGGTTAGATTCAAAAAGAAATATGATAGATGGAAGTAGAAGTGATGAGATAGAGAATTGAGTGGAACTTGTTAAGCTCCTTAATTATTGTATGCATATAATTATTATTTGATTGCCATGGTTTGTATGATGCTTAATGGTAACACCTAACTTTTAATTGTAAATGTTTTTGTAGGACTGGTTTTTAGTAAATGAGGGTTAATACTTGTGTGTTTTTATAGCCATAAGCCCATAACATTTAAAAAGCTTTGAGAAAAAAATTCTTACAGTTTGGTATCAAAGCCATAGTTTAAGCGAATTAGGACGTGATCATTCCACTCTTGGGCTTAGACTTTGGTTATGGAAAGTGTGAACCAGTCATATTATTGTTATGCTTTAATTTAGGTAGAATCTTATGCAACAACTACTAGAAAGCAATTACCATGTTTGATGTTTATGAAGCTCGAGATAACTTAGATGGAATTGTAGAATGCTTCCTTGAGTGCTTTTTAAAGTGAGAAATAGAAGTAGGGATAGAGAATGGATGGTCTAAAATAATGGGTTAAAATCTCCTAAGTGGTTAAGTCAAGGTTGGTTATGAATAATATGGTTATAATAGTATAGGGCTCGTACTATTTCAAATACATGGTCCATACACGAACTTGGTGGAACCATGAAAGGGTTTTGTGAAATATGGTAAAGAATCGAGTGAATTTAGGACTCAATGAACACATATTTTGTGTCAAATAAGAGTCATGAAGGATATTAAAGCATGTTGATCGATAAAGGAAAAAGATTGAAAACTTTGACTTTTCTGTCAAAGTCAATCATCTAGTATAAAATGAAAATTACTTGGTGCATATTTGATACATGTTGGAAATTAAGATTGTATCCATTAATTACTATTGGTAGTGAGTTAGAAATACCAAGGAATTAAACAAATTGACTTGTTAAAGTTGTTAACAAACAATTAGCTAAAAAGGGATGTAGTTGAGTTTTAGTAAAAGTCTAAAACATGAAAGGGTTTTGTGAAATATGGTAAAGAATCGAGTGAGTTTAGGACTCAATGAACACATATTTTGTGTCAAATAAGAGTCATGAAGGATATTAAAGCATGTTGATGGATAAAGGAAAAAGATTGAAAACTTTGACTTTTCTGTCAAAGTCAATCATCTAGTATAAAATGAAAATTACTTGGTGCATATTTGATACATGTTGGAAATTAAGATTGTATCCATTAAGTACTATTGGTAGTGAGTTAGAAATACCAAGGAATTAAACAAATTGACTTTTTAAAGTTGTTAACAAACAATTAGCTAAAAAGGGATGTAGTTGAGTTTTAGTAAAAGTCTAAAATATGAAAAGAATTGGAATTCCAATTCTATGATTAAGAAAGTAGTTGAAGTTAGTTATTTACAAAAAATGTTTGTTATTACATAGGAGTGAGAATTTCAAATTACAAGCAAATTTATTGAGAAAAAAATGGAATGGTATCATGAATTCCATCTTTAGATGAAACTAAATACTTGGATGTGACTGAAGACACTGAATGTGAGAAAAATGAGCTAATTGGTGAAATGGTGATATGATAATGAAATAGAGATAAAACTAGATAGCATGACTGAGACAACTTGGGAAGGAGTATGATGAATATGAAATAATAAGATCTATTGGAATCTTAAGGATTTGACAACCAGACGACAACAATATCGAGTGTCGAGAGTGATGGTAACTGCGGAAGAAGGGTGTCCTTAAGAAACCAAGACACTAGTAAAAGACGAGTAGTGGTGCATTAACCTAATGCATTAGATGAGTGAGTGAATTCACTACAAGGATAGAAGGATAGTGTAAAATACCTTAAGGTACTTCTTAAGCCTGAAAGAAGACATATAATATGAAGACTGCCTCAAATTATAAAAATAATGTAAACCAAAACTGATGATGATAAGTCCAGGAGAATACCTTACCCTAAGGTACTAGACTAATGTGACAAGCAATTTAATAGGATGAACTTTGTTAAGTCCTACTTACAAGTTCTACGATTTGTGATGAACTATTAAGATTACACATATAACATGATAAGAGCGTTAGGAGGGATAAGACTTCAAGACATGATAACTCGATGATGAGGGAGTAGTGTCTAGGACATGTCATATTATCAATCAAGGAGGATACAACTTCACACAATTCTATCAAAGAATGAAAAGTATGCATCAAATGATTTTATAAAAATAAAAAGGTGTGGACAAGAATGAACACCTGAAGATTGTTAAAAAGGACTGTCAAGAAGACTATGACGAGCAAAGGAAAATTTTGAAATTTCCAAGGACGAGTCAGTGAGACAAACTAATAGAGTGTAAGAATCATAGGGTGACTTGGACGTTAAAAGAAATAACCTCATTTATTTTAAGGGGTATATGGAAAGGAGGATACAAAAGTGTGATGATGGAATGTACAAGAGTTCGCAACACTCTTTTGGCTTAGTAAGAACAACACATGATGCTTGGAATTATTAGTGACATGACCGAAACAAGGACACCAGATTTAGAGCTCCAAGTTGTGAAACCAGATGAAGTTAACCAAGGATACTCAAGTACAATTAAGTAATAAGTTTGTGTATTACTGTTAATCTGGATTCGAAAACCAAAAAAAAACAACACAAAGACTTATGATAATGAAATCTTCTGTTATGAATCCATATAGGAAGATAGAAATTTTACTCCAAGCATTATGGGTTTCTTGAAGGTGACTAAAGGACGTGTAAATTAATTGATATAAAAGTTGATTGTGTAATCGTAGGAAAGGGACATGAAATAGAAAGAAGTATGTGTGATGAAACTTGAGAGGTTATATTGATAAAGTGCTGAATGGAATATCCAAGTGCTCCAATGACAATATTGAAGGAAACATGAATGATGAAATTATGATGGAAGCTATTTGTGATTAGTGGTGTAAGGAAAAGATGGAATTCGAGGTCTATAAGGAGTAAAAATGAGAGAATTAGTTTCCTTGAAGAAATAAATGAAATATCTTGCTACATGATGATGATAATCTTGTGATATAACCTTAAAAGAAATGCATCTATTTATTTGAAGGGGTAGATAGTTGGGAAGAAACAAGTTACAAGTGATGAGAGCATTCTAAAGTAACAAGATTTTGAAGGTTGAGTTTAAAAAATTCCATGTGCTTTAAAGCTTCTTGTCATGGTATGTAGGGATTGTAGGCCTAAGATATGCGTTACACATGAAATATGGTATTGGTTTGATGCATTAAATAAAGTGAATGAAAGGGGATATGGAAAAGGTTCATGACGTAAATATCGACTTGGATAGTATAGTACTTGTTGGTAAAAAGGTAGTAAACAAGTAATGATATACATGATTGTTGTGGATAAAGCTGAAGTAAAGCATTGTTAGTATAAATTGACTTGCAGACTTTGGTGCGGGTAAAGTGCCATTCTTATGAATTGAAAGTAAGAAAATTGTAAAGGAAAGTAGATGTGTTAGTAGGAGCTAAGGTGATAAAACAGAATGGAATGTTGGAGACGTGCTTGAGAACGAAGGGACGGACTTAGGAAAATTAGAACCTGACAAATGTTGGCTTAAAGGTTTAAAGGACCCGATAAGGTTTCGTACATGCCTTAAAGCTTGTTGGAACATGATGAGACCGTGTGCCTTAAAATATCATATATTATTATTAAAATATTTTGTTAAAATTCAAAGAAATGGATAAAATGGTAATGTGTCCAAGACAGGTAATGACCCTAATTTCATTATTAATTACTAGGACATACTACAGTTGTAACAAAGTAACCAAGTTAATGTGGTCATTGAGGAAATGGAAAAGTGACGAGGTAAATTGCAAATGAGATATCCCACGTTGTGATTTCATGGACGGAATCCTTTTAAGGGATATATAATTCTAACATCCTAAAATTTAAGACTAGGTTCTTAAACTAAGTAAGTAAATAAATAAAGGATGATTTATGAAAATAAATCATTATGAGATAATCATAATATTTGTTGATATGAAGTTTAAAAAGTTAAAAGTGGAAATGACAAAACTTCAAAGTCCAAGGGCCAAAAGTTTCAAATTTGCAAAGTGAGTTGACTAATGCTTGACTCAATTAATGGAGAGCACTAAAAAATTTGTATAATGGATGGAGAAGGACTTGCTATGTAAATAGTTTAGGAAAATGTGAAAATAAGTGAGATGATGGTAAAAATGGGCAAAATTCTCAAACTATAGGGACAAAATATGAAAAGAGAGGAAATAAGATGCAAAGTCTCTTCATTCTCTCTTCTAGGCATTCTTCATTCAAGAGAGCTCCCTAATGGTGATTTTCATTTTCTCTACATCTAAGGCTTGATCCAAGTTGTGAGTTGAACAACCAAGCAAAGGAAAGAAGGAATCAAGGCTTAAAAGGTATAACTTCTTTTCATTTCAACCTTGAATTCGAGTTTGATAAGTGGGTTAAACCCTCAATGGTGATTTTTATGTGAATCATTGATTAGGGTTTTGGTTTGTAACCTCTCTTGAGTGGTTGTCATGGTTATAACCTCAATCCAACCATCATATTGATTAATTTGATGATTTGGGTAAAAAAGTTCGTCGAACCCAATAAATCTAATTTAGGGATAATGCAATTGAAGATTAAATTTGATTATATTATATGAGTTAGATGATATTTTGACAACAATCAGTCCAATTGGAATGGTCGAACTCATCCATGATGGTACAATCATGTTTAAGCTTGGATTAAAATAGATTTGGGGACAATATGATGAAACCAATGGAATCCTTTGTTTTTAATCAATTAATGAGTAAAGGAAGTTCATAATCACAAATGGATACTCTTGGAATGGTTAAAATGCAAAAGATAAGGTGTTGCTTGATTCTTAGATTAAAATATAGAGTATTTTCCTTAAGGGCAATTTAGGGATATGGAACAAAATGGTGGATTCCAATGGTTTACAAGGTGTTTACAATGATAATTTTTGTGATAAAATGTACCTAGCAACACTCATTTTAGTATCCAACAAGTTGGGAACAAACTTTGTAAACTTTGGAATGCTCAAGTGAACAATGGACAAGTTAGTCTTTCTTATGGAATTTGGGATTTATATGATCTTAAAGGTTTCAATGAGCACTTAACCAATTAAGTGTATTGTTTTAAGATGATAAAACACCTTCTAAACACGTGTGAGAGCCTAAATAAATGGTACAAAGTGAATACGAAAAGGGTCTTCAAGAACTATGCAAAGTAGAGTGTTATATTGAGAAAATTCAAGATTTTTGTGTGTACAGACCTCATTACACGTCCGTGTAATGGCAAGGAAAATCATTACATAGGCCGTGTAATAATCTGAACAATGCCACATAAATTTCTTGTAAATTTTGCATACAGATTCATATTTACGCGCGGTTTTTGCCTACATTCATATTTTCACATAAGGAATGAGTTGAGATGATAAATTTTAGTAATAGAAGCCATGAGGGTATTTTGGTCATTTTAAAGACTTACACCTATATTGTATAGGTTGTGTCTATGGGGTGATTGCTTGTGAAGTTGAGCTAGAAAGGAGTAGCAACCTTCAATCGAGAACTAGGTGAGTACATGTTGGCATTTTCCCACTTTAGGGT
Organism: Lactuca saligna; assembly: GCF_052625555.1. Classification (NCBI taxonomy): domain Eukaryota; kingdom Viridiplantae; phylum Streptophyta; class Magnoliopsida; order Asterales; family Asteraceae; genus Lactuca; species Lactuca saligna. The sequence goes on along the minus strand of NC_136424.1, from coordinate 182,605,036 downwards.
ACATGGAAAAATGATATTATGATAATGAAACACTAATGTTTGATATATTAAATGTTTTGAAATGAAAGTGTCAAATGATTTTGGAAAATTTAATTTGAAAGAATTCATTGAATTCAAGAACGTTTTTGAAAGCAAAGAACATCTTAGAAGATCGAATATTTTGAAAAGGTGTTTGAATTTTTTTGAAATATAGATGCTTTACTTTTGAAATGAGTATTTTGATACTAACTTATGAGATATGTAAATCTTGGAATGTAATGACAAGAAATGAAAAGAAATGAAAAGTAATGTAAAGAATTGGAAAGTAACGAAAAAATCTGCCCGAGCTATGACGGCTCATAAGAGGTCTAGTGAAATCTACTAGGGTGGTACCTTCCCTATCGCGAAGTAGATGTCCTAAGCATGATACCTTAACAAATGATTTTGTTCTTTCCACATTGGTCTTGGAAATTATGTCTTGGTGGTTTGATTTTGTTCTTCCTACTTCGGTCTTGGAAACGATGCCTTGGTGGATTGATTTGTTATTTCCACATTGGTCTTGGAAATGGAAATGGAAAAGAAGCTAATGAAATGATAATATAAGAAATGAAACATACGATATGAAATGTTATGTCATGTATAAAAATGATTTATGTTATTAATGAAAGGATTTTTCATGTAAAATGTGATAAATGATTTTGGGGCACAAACTCATGTATCTCACGAGACATTATTGTCTTACACATCACTTTTTAATGTCATGTATCCCATGTTGGATTCAAGAAGAATGATGATCGATGGAAGTAGAAGTTATGAGATAAAGAACAGAGTGGAAATTTTTTTGGATGTAATTCTTATTTGCTTGATATGGTTTGTATGATGCTTAATGGTAACACACAAATTTTAATTCTAATTGTTTTTCTGGGACTGCTTTTTAGTAAATAAGGGTAAATACATGTGTGTTTTTATAACCATAACATTTAAAAAGTTTAAGAATTTTTTTTTGGGGTGCTACACATAATGGGTTGGTTTTTAATATGCTTCGTGCATACCACCCTCACCATGTTATTGGATTTTGAGAGTGGAGTTACTGAAAGTGTTTGATTGTGATAATGGTCAATCTAAAAGTATTAACAGTGCAAGTATAAAATAAAAACCTATTTTATTAATAACAAGAAAATATTATGTTATCAATGAAAGTTACACATTCTCTTTATAACTTGTTGATGGAGCTTGTGTGGTTAACCGACAAGTCAATTTGAGAGTATAAGTAGAAAATGATGTGGATTTCATGAATTTAAGGTGTAAATTGAGTCGAGGACATAACAATTTTGTATGGTTGATTCACTATCTATTCAATGATCCACAATGATCCTGTTATTGAAGTTGAGATGAACATAATTTGAGATTAACATGCCCTTCATAGTAAATGAATCTCAAAGACCTAGGAATTTTGTAGTGATTAGAATCGTAAAAGGGATTTGCCTACCTAAATAACTTTATGGTGTATTTACAGCCACCCTTTACATATCATGGAGACAAATATGGATCGTAGACATCTTAAATAATTTTATCCAGGGTAATTATTTTCTACGGATTGATAAAACAAACTAATGAAATTTAATATTGAATGATGTCTACAATATTATCCACTAAAATCTACCACTTTAAGCCTTTGAAAGCATTAGTTATTAGGATTATTAATCTTTTCTAAAAAAAATTATAGGTTGGGAATAGTTTTCAATCATGTCTTTAGCTAAAGCTCTTCCTAAGGCTCATTCAATCACTGCATTCCAATATATTAGTAAGATCAGTTGTCAAGTGTATGTTGTAAACTGACATACTAAAATTAAGTGGAATTTCATTGATTTAGAAGTTGACTAGGGTTATTCAACTACGCTGATTTTGAAGGTCATGTGTAGATATAAAAAATGGCCCCTAAATATTATATATTTTTATATATAAGCAAAATTTATTTATATTACTATAATATTTTATACCTAATAGAATATCATTAATTGTATTAGTGATTAGGATAAAAAAAAAATTGTTCATTTACAAATAATTGTCAACAATAACCGAAAATATGACATAAACCACATGATTCCAATGAATTTGTGATAGGTTAGCAACACAACACACAAGTCACACCTAATCATAGCTTGCCCTAGTACTTATAAACAAAACATTAAATAAAATAATCGTTTAATTTTTTTTGAAAGAGTAATGTACACTCATTAAAATTTAAAATTGTGATTTTGGTGGTGCTTATGGTCATAGTTTGGGTTATTTTGAAATACAAGAACGACCAAATTTTTAACAACTCGGTGAAAAGAAGTCATGACAAATGAGAGGAAACTTTTGGCTTTTAACTGAATCGAGATTATAGGTGAGAATTTTGGTCCGGTCAATTGATCCAATTAGTGTAATGATTCATTAAAAAAATGTATGCACTTGTAATCCTAGCCTCTTAGTATCCGTTTCTTCTTATTAAAGAAGCAATATTATTAACAATAAACAATAGTTTATTGACAATCAATTTAACATTTTGTTTTAAAAAATATAGATAACTATGTTAATAACAATAGTTTTATTTTTTATAAGAATTAAATATAAAATCCTTTCGTTATTTCACTAATTAGTACATAATTCTTTTTTAACCATATTATGTAATACACTAATATTTTGTGAAAAAATACATATCCTCTACCATAAGTCCAAAACTATAACAAAAAAATACGTATATTAAATGATATTTAAATAAATTGGATAACTATAAAAGTATCTTACAGTTTTTTACATAAAACATTTAACATTTGACCCAACCGTAGTGCATATTAATTTGGGTTCAAAATTTACTACTCTCAACCAATCCAAGCCACGGGTTTTAATACCTTTATTCTTGTTTATTCTCATGTGCATTGTATAAAAATCTAAATAAATTGGTGTTAGATTTTTTAACATTTCTGTTGGTTCATAAAAAGTTTGCCTTAGTCGATCCAAGCCATGTCTATTTCTGAGATGATGTTTAATCCGAGATGGGAAGATTTCCTAGTAGAATAGAGTTTAGAGTACAAGATGTTTCCAAAGCCTAGTTAAAAGTAAATTTCTTGGAGTAAAAGTACATCTTGTTGCTTAGTGTTTGTTATCTCGTTTCGTAGTTTCGTACAATCGACAAGATCAACAACAACGATCGTGTCTGGCTGTTGATCTTCGGTCCATACATATTTTACTAGAAATTTTCTTTTGTAACTCATTGGTTATGAAAGGAGTGTCAACATCTATAAACAATACACACCTTTGAGAACTACTTTACTTTTATCAAATCAAGAATTATTCAATCAATCATTTCTCTCTAACATTTTTCTTGTTCATATTTACTCTTCAATATTGATACTTTACATTAGTTTATTTGAGCACTTTTTGAGTTATATTATTCAAGGCTTGAATGGTTCATCTAGGCTTGATTAGACTTATATTAAAAGCAACCATTATCATTACTTATCTCAAGGTTTGTGTTTTCAAACCTTGTCTACGCAAATCTATGAACTCACAATTGGTATCAGAGCTTAAGTGGTTGTCCTTTGAATCCATAAGAACATACTATAGTTGGTTGAAAATCACCTTGGTATCTCAATTATTTATGTGTTCAAGATAAAATTTCTTCTATATACCACTTCAACTCTTATATCTAACAACAATGGTTGCTTCTAATCAATCTTAATAAATGTATTCAATGCAAATTGCAAATAGCATGGGTTTCCCATCGCGTACCCCATTGATAGTTGTTGAAGAGTATGATCACCAAAAAGTTAGAATGGAGAGATTTTTGGTTGGCAAAGAAAAAGGTAAAGATATATGGAGGTCTGTGAAAGAAGGTACTCATGTTCCCGTTAGGAAAATGGTTAGAGATGTTGTTGCTACTCTCATGGGTCAATATGAGCTTTGTCCATCACTTCTAACTGCCAATGATGTTGAGAAACTCCATGCATGTTTGATTTCAATTTCTGAAATGGTGTTTGGTGTTCCACCATCTCTTTTTGAGCACATTAAGATGTGAAAATCTACAAACGAGATTTGGGACACTCTTCAAGATTTGTTTGAAGGATTAGAAAATATGAATGATATGCGTCTAGCATCTGTGGTGAACAAGTTCAACACTTTCACTACCACTCTTGTAGAATCTATTACCTCTACATCAAATCGGTAGATAATCGTTGTAAACAACATGAATGTACATGGTGTTGTTTGCACTCCACTTAAGTACAATCTTAAGCTCATAAACAATCTCGGAAAAGGATAGGGAAATGTAAAATCTTGTATTCGGAGTAATGTATCTCTAAATAACTAAAGCTCTACTATTTGTTTGATAAACTGAAAGGTTATGTATCTAATGTTGATCAAACCTTGACAGAACTCTCTAGATGTCCTCTTGGTCTTATCAGTTCCGTCAATCCACTTCTTTCGAACCTAGTTGTCTTAGATCCATTTATAATTTCTCCACCTGTTCCACCTGTTTTGAACTTCCCATATGAAGAAATCTTTGATTCAGAAGCGGTTGATTCCGAACTACGTTTCTAACAGGAGTTTGCTCTTTTATAGATGAAATACATGTCACCATGGAATCCCAATCAAAAACTTCCTTCGAATGGATTTCAAGCTCCTCAACAAATACATCCTTAACCTTACCCCAAACCTACCGACAACCCACATGCTTATCAACCTAATCTTCCATATTGTTCCTCAGAACCTCAAGAAATTCCGACCTCATCCAAACCAAAGATTGTGTGTTGTAAGTGTGGTCTCGAAAACCACTATGCTAAATATCATTTGGTTTAGGTTCCTAAGAAATCATAGGTGAAAGACTCTGATTGCTATCCCCATCGTGCATAAGAGCTAGTAGAGAGTGAAAAGGCATTTGTCACTACAGTTTCACGAAATATTGATATGTATTCGTCATTTGGTGATGAGGGTGAAGTAAACTCTAGAATAAAATTCTATCTTTATGGCTAGACACATCATTGAGTGTGATGAAGGCTATTGGTCTTCTCGTTTTGAAGATGAAGATGTGGATGTTGAGCCAAACTATTGCTACATGGCAACCAACGACCCACCTGACTTATCATCCAACAGGTAAATTCCACGATTACTGAAAATAATTTTGATTTATCTGTGTGTGAACCTTATCTAAATCAAAATGAATCAGATATGAGTCATTCTCAAAGTCTATGATTCTACCATATATGTTAGTGAGAAGCTGGATAGTGAAGTAACCAGATTTAGATTACGTTTCGAAGACCACAAGCTTAAGATTGAATCCTTAGAATATGAACTTGTAATAGCTAGGGATGAATGTATTATCCTTAATGAAAATGTGTCATTTCATTTAGTGAAAGTAATCTTCTTGTCAATTGTAATATGCGTCTTAATGCTAGGATTGATAGTCTGGGAAATTCCATTGATATGATTAAATCAAATGGAAGAATGACTCACAATTTTCATCATCCTTGGTCCAAAGCACCTAGTCTCGGAAGCGAGTTTTTGAATCCTATTGCTCGTCCTTTTAAGGAATTTCAAAATCTAATGTTTATGGGAGACATTCCGAGACATACCTATTCGGGTACTCCTGTCTCAACATTGTTTTCCCTTTAAGAGACTTTCGAAGGATATCAATCATTGATTAATGAGTTCAAACCATTCACTATTACATATGCTGATTCCACACAAGTTTCATCTTTGATATCCCTGGACCTAAATCAGTTGTCGGAAACTCCACATAGCACAAGGAGTATTGGAGTTTATTTTCCAAACTCTGCTCCTCCAAAAATTGTGTTATTGAGGAAATTATTCCAAAGACAAACAGACTTAACTCGAACAAACCTAACAGTAGCAATAACTCATTTTGGGCATCCCTAGATAGTGATGTTGATGAAGAATTTAAGTATGATGACGACTCTTCTTTCGATTCCTTTATGTCAAACTTAAAAGTTGTGTAACACCCCGTTTATTTATTAGATAAATAAATAAATTGATGAATGTATAGTAGCCCTAAAATCAATAATTATATGCATGGTGTTGGTTTGGAGAAGTTAATTGGCATAATTTAGAAGTTAGGGGCTAAAAGTGTAAGTTGCAGATTGGTTTTGTAAGTATTTATGAAGGCAGGGACTTAATGCCAATTTTCAACACTTCATTTGAAGAGATTTTGGAGGCCGAGGGGGTGTTTGGTAAATTAGGGATCAGAATTGAGAGAAATTAGGGAAGCAAGGGTGTAATTGGTAAATTTTGTACCTAGATTCTAATGGATTTTAACGCTGAGGGTTTAAATGGTAAATTATGGGTTAGTTTCGAAAATATTTCTGGTGGGGAGGGGCCGATATGGTTAAAATGGGCAGAAGTTTGATGAACACGGGTTACACCCGCTACCCCCTCATTCAGCCTCCATATATATAGTTAGGTACATTAGAAACCCTAACCCTAAATGATAACACCCGGTCGCTACCTTATAACATCTAGTCGCCGACCGCCACCCTCATCTTCAGCCGCAACTTCCTCCACCGTGGGATGGTGGCTGCCATCACAAGGGTGGCTGTGTGTATGTGTTTTATTTGGATTGGGTTGTAAATTGTAAATGGTGCTCAAAATAATAATAGAAAATCCATAACCACCACAGTGAGGTGGTGGCTACCGCCACCGGCCGCTGTATCGGGTGGCGGTGTGCGTGCCTTGTTGTGTTTGACTCGTTTGGTGGATGCTTGGACAAAGTGGGCTCAATTAAGCCTTAATGGGCTCAAGGAAACCCTAATTGACCTAATAAAACCTCAATGGGTCCAATAAGGCCCAAAGTGACCTAGAAGCCCAACCAATTGACTAATGGGCTAGTATTGAGTAGGAAACCCTATTAGCATAAAACCCTAATTCTTGAGAATTAATCGGCACACAAATGAGAATTATTTAACAACTTGAAATATTAAATAATAACAATAATTGGCAAATTAACCTATGTCACTACTAGACTTAATGTATTAAGTCCTTAATGGGTTAAGTAAGATACACTAAGCCCTAATCATCATTTCATGTGAAAACCCTAATTTTAGGATTATGGGCTTGGATTTATCGGGACTCACATTTTGTCCATTGGAATGGCATTGTGTATTAAGACCAATCACACCATATGACTTACTTAGTAAAGTAAGGGACTTAATGGATTAAGTCCTTAATGGGTTAAGTGAGAAACACTTAACCATAATTGTCATTTTCTATGAAACCCTAATTTCACTTGGGCTTTGTGTTGGGCCTTTCTATTGGGCTTTGGTAATTTGGTTATTAATGGGACATTCAAGAACAAGCAAATGGACTAGAATAATTTAATGGGCTTTAGGGTAAGGCCCATATGAGAGTTTGCGCCCAATTTGGAAAATTGGGGCATAGATCGGCCATACTTTTGGGCCTTGATGATTATATGATATTTGGCCATTGGAAATGCCAAATGTTTGGAATGGACTAAGTAGTTGGGCCTTTAATTATGACCATGTAAAGGTTTGGGCCCAATTTGGAAAATTGGGCCATATTTTGGGCTTTGGCCCATTACTTGACTTTTGGGCCTTTGGTGTGTGGGTTGGACCTTGGTCTTGGAACCAATTATTAATTAGGTATTGTTTGATGTTGACAGTTCGGGAAGCTGTCAACCTGTAGTTGGAGTTTTATGTGTGGGACTTTAGCAGTGCCAGGTGAGTTATCCTCACTATATCACCAGGGTCTAAGGCACCAAGGCCGGCCATTTATGGGTTGTATTCGGATTATTATTATGTTATGCCTACTAATTTACATCCTGGTAGTTAGGATGAAATCTTAGTGACCTGTTAGGTCGATGTCCTGGTTATAGGACCATTGCTATGCTTGTGATCTGTTATATCGATTTGACTATTATATGCATGCTATTGTTTATATGTTATCCATGTGCACATGATTGTTTATTTGTGGGTTAGGTTGAGGCGGTCCAGCTTTGTGCTGTAGGCCAACATACCCGGGGCAGTCCGAATAGGCTGTAGGACCTGAGGAGGCGGTCCAATCATGCCGAAGGCCCGACGAGTGGTCCGGATAGGTTGTAGGCCCTACGAAGTGGTCCAATTATGCCGAAGGCTCGGGAGCGGTCCATATAGGTTGTAAGCCCTGAGGAGGCAGTCCAGTCATGCTGAAGGCTCATTATACATGATGTTTGTTATTATTTTGCTGAATGGTATATGGTGGTATTTTGGGGGGTAACTCACTAAGCTTTCGAGCTTACATTTATTGATTATTGTTTCAGGTACGTCTGAGGATCGTGGGAAGGCAAAGGTATGATCATGCACCTCCTTATTTTTTCATGATTATATGATTTGATTCTAGGGATACTCTGATGATTAAACTATTTTGAAAACAAACTGTAATATCTTAATGGATTTAATTGTTTTAAAAAGTTTTAAATTGGCTACTAGGACCTCTGATTTGAAACTGTTTTGGAAACAATTTGGATACTATGTTGGTTTTGAATAATTTCTATTTATTGGGTTGGATTTGAAAAGATTAAATTCTTGGTAAATTTTTGGGTCGTTACAAGTTGGCATCCGAGCCTTGGTTGGAGTGAATTGGAGGAATATTCATGTGAATCCAGTCTCAAATCAAGGAAAAGATTTTCAAAATAATAATGGAGGATGCAAGTGTAAGATCAGCTAGAGCTAGTAAGTAGACCCCAACATACCATACGGTTATTTGATTTGTGATATGTTAGAACAGCATGCTAGTACTAGGCTAGGGATCTTCAGGGGTTGCATGATAGATTTGCTAGAGCCAGTAAGATCAGCCAAAGCCAGTAAGTAGAACCCAACATACCATACAGTTATTTGAGACGGCTGCCGCAACAACTTCAACAGCTGTAACAACGGCAAGGAGAGGAGCTGGTTGAGATTTTCAGTACCGAGACTTGTTATTGGTATATATTCTGATGAGAAAAGGGCTGCAGTTATCTGGGATCAGGAAGGTGATCTGTACTCGTTATATATCTGTGGGTTGAGCGGGAGAGTCTAGTACATAAGTTTCTAGATTTAACGCTTCGGGGGTTTTACTCGAGGCCGGAAGTGAGCCGCAAGGACTCCGGAAAGGAGTGATGATTATGCTCAGTTGGGTTTTGTAGTTGCAAGTAGAATGGTTAATTGGTGGATTGGAATGTCATTTTATAGGGCAAGGATTATGCCCTTCCAGTTTTTAAGCTTGAAGGAGTGGGCAGACTTGCGACCCCAGGATCAGGTTGTGCTCCAGCTCGGGTCAGTTAGTTGCAGGGTTTGGCGATAGTATTTCAGCACTGGTAAGCATAGGTGCGTTGTTGTGGTACGAGTATCTCGTGAAGCATACGCGATTACCATAGGAGCTACGATCCGATTCACCTTGGATCTCTCGTATCATGAGGTAAGGATTAATTATGAGATCTATTGTACTTTTAGGATTGGAGACTATGTCTTGGGAGTAGTTGTAACCTGGTTTAGGGCAGAGGTTGTTTCACCTACTTCAGTTCAGCTGTGGATGATCGAGCTGGTGAGTGAGTCCGGGTGCAAGACCCTGAATGATATGATTTCTAGAGTCGAGAGCGAGAGATTTGTTGGAGCACTTTGGGAAGAAGGGTATTACGTGGGAGGTCTATGGACAGGGTCCCACAGGGTGGTTATTCCACATTGTCAGGATTCAATAGTTTTAGTAACCGTTATTGATTGGCAGATGGGAATGCCAACGGGAAGCAACTCGTTATTGGGACATTAGTTGGAGCACCTATCTTTGGACTTCAAGATTTGGGAGTGGGATCATTCAAGCATTAGGGACTATTGGTTTCCTGGGGATTCAGGAAGTGTTCATCTAGTTATTAAAAGCATGTGATCATTTGGGGTTGGCTAGTTAAGGGGTACTATTTGGAAAAGTTTGGTTGTCATTAGATCGATCGTTGGAAAGTAAGAAGGATTGGGAATTCTCAAATTTTCATGTATTGTGAAGATTTAGTTGAATCTAAGTGGGGGAGAATCGTCTCGAAACATAGAAGCAGGATCGGTTTTGAAAATGGGATAAGTTTCCCATCGTTTTTAGAAACAAAGATAACCCTAGTGGCTGATTGGTTTAAGTGTTGTGTGAGTTAGGAGTTCGGTAAAACTCCCCAGCATGCGAATCGCATCTTCTCGGTTCTTGATAGCAGAACTAGGGAAATCAGGTTGAGATTCTAGCCACGAATAAGTTCAGTGGTGTGTTAGGTCGAGCGTGTGTTCGATTAGTATATAAAGAAATATGGGAAGTGTTGTAAGACTGCGGGGGTAACCGTGGAATTCACTAGCGATCAATTAGTATGGGAAGTGTTGTAAGAATGCAGGGGTAGCCGTAGCATTCACTAGCGATTAGTTAGCATGGAAAGTGTTGTAAGACTGCGGGGGTAGCTGTAGCATCCACTAGCAGTCAGATAGTGGTAGAGCGTTGTAAGTCTGCAGGTGTAGCCGTAGCATTCATGAGGTTGGCATATTGTGATAATGTCGTGAGACTGTGGGTGTACCCGTAACATTCACTAGGTTGGTAGATGGTATGAGCGTGTTGTTAGAATGCGGAAGGAACAGTAGTACCCACCAGTTCGGGTGTAGCAGTGAGGATATGAAAACCCACAGATTTGGATTTTGGAATTTCCTAGACGGATAAGATCTGGTTGAGCCAGTGATAAGACTGTAGGAACACCACTATAGTTATGAGATCAAGGAAGCAAGGGATTGCTTAAGGTCATTTGTGATATAAGTCTATCGTTGGTCATGTAGCAATCACTTTTAGCCTTTGACTTGGTGACATTAGAATTCGACGCATGGATCCCATCATTTAGATCAGAAGGTTATTAGGGCCTCAGTGACATGATAACTAGTGGCAACTAGTTCAAGAGAAGGATTTCATTCAGAAGTCGTGTGAGACGACTATGTGGGAGCCCTTTTTCAGTAATCGGGCCGGAATCCGGTATTTCAAATGACTGACAAACGAATTGAGACCAGGAAGGCCTCGGTAGATTTTGGAAAGCGGTCATGTAGCAGCATGTTGTTTCAGGTAGTTTCAGCGATTGGCAGTATTAGTAATGGTGTTTTAGGTTATGTAGACAAGCAGAATAGTTGGTTGACTGGAAAGCGACAAGTCACTCACAACGGGAGTATCTGAGCATAGGTCAATTATAAGTGATCTGCAAGGATAATTGGGTTTGTTACCCTATTTTATACTGGGAAACCTTGAGCTATCAGAAGTTGAGTAGTCAGTTGAGGGATAAGCAAGCTAGTTTCATCGATAATGATTCGGTAAGAGTGGTTTGTCAGGGGATCATACCATCCCAAGATAGTAGATTTCAAACAGAGTGGATGGTGAACATGTTACTAGAGTGGTTGGGCGTGTAAGGATGGCAAGGAATAATTTCGATGATGAAATCTAATTTAAGTGGGAAAGAGTTGTAACACCCCGTTTATTTATTAAATAAATAAATAAATTGATGAATGTATAGTATCCCTAAAATCAATCATTATATGCAGGGTGTTGGTTTTAAGGAGTTAATTGGCATAATTTAGAAGTTGTCGGTTAAAACTGTAAGTTCCAGATTGCTTTTGTAAGTATTTATGAGGGCAGGGACTAAATGTTAATTTTTCGAGACTTCATTTGAAGAGATTTGGAGGCTGAGGGGTGGTTTGGTAAATTAGGGATCGAAATTGAGAGGAATTATGGAAGCAGGGGTGTAATTGTTAAATTTTGTACCTAGACTGTAATGGATTTTAATGCTAAGGGTTTAAATGGTAAATTATGGGTTAGTTTCGAAAATATTTCTGGTGAGGAGGGGCCAATATGGTTAAAATGGGCAGAAGTTTGATGAACAAGGGTTACACCCGCCACCCCCTCATGCAACTTCCATATATATATATATATATATATATATATATATATATATATATATATATATATATATATATATATATATATATATATATATATATATATATATATATATATATATAGTTAGGTGCATGAGAAACCCTAACCCTAAATGATAACACCCAGCTGCCACCTTATAACTTCTAGTCGTCGGCCACCACCCTCATCTTCAGCCACAACTTCCTCCACCGTAGGGTGGTGGCTACCACCACAAGTGTGGATGTGTGTGTGTGTTTTATTTGTATTGGGTTGTAAATTGTAAATGGTGCCCAAAATAATAATAGAAAATCCATAACCACCACCGTGAGGTGGTGGCTGCCGTCACTGGCCGCCGTATCCAGTGGCAGTGTACGGGCCTTGGTGTGTTTGACTCGTTTGGGGATGCTTGGATAAAGTAGTCCCAATGAAGCCCTAATGGGCCCAAGGAAACCCTATTTGACCTAATAAAACCCTAATGGGCTTACTAAGGCCCAAAGTAACCTAGAAGCCTAACCAATTGACTAATGGGCTAGTATTGAGTATTAAACCCTAATTAGGGTTTGGAAAACCCTAATAGCATAAAATCCTAATTTTTTTAGAATTAATCGGCACACATACGAGAATTATTTAACAACTTGAAATATTAAATAATAATAATCATTAGCAAATTAACCTAAGTCAATACTAGACTTAATGGATTAAGTCATTAACGGGTTAAGTAAGAAACACTAAACCCTAATCATCATTTTATGTGAAAACCCTAATTTTAGAATTATGAGCTTGGATTTATCGAGACTCAAATTTGGGCCTGATGTGCACAAAAGTACCCACTAATTTTAATATTTATAACCTAACAAACTTAGACTAACTATGCACTTATAGGCAGTGTACCTAGTCATATTACAGTATAGCTTAGGTAAGTTAGGTGTCGATCACAGGGAACGGTGTTCTAATTCAATATATTTACTATTAAATTAACCTAATTTATTAACAAGTTTAAAAGGGGTTTTATCTGGTTTTTCAAGATCAGATGAACTTAAATCAAATTCAATAAATAAAAACACACTCTTGTTTAATTTGAATCCACTTCTCCCTTATGGCTAGTTAATGATTACGGATTTTTAAGTTGGTTTTTGGTTATATTAGTAATTTAGTTCTAACTTACCAATAATTAACTAATTCATGTCAAACCATGTATGTTCACACATAATTAAACACATAACTAATTATGAATGTAAATATGCTATGTAAGATTTGTAATATAAACGCAATTATAGTCACAATACACGCTCTCTAACACAACTAGCTAAGCTCTATTTATTCTTATTACTAACTAAGATTGGTCAATTCTAGCTCTAACAATTCAATGTTCACTAAATCATTAGGTAAACAAGTTCATGCAGTTTAATGGTCACTAAGCTACACAGAACATGCAATCAAGCAATTAGAAAAAACAAACAATAGCATGCTAGGTTATACAAAGCAAACACAAGCAATTTTTGCGAACTAAAATTAATCCATAAGCATTTAACTATTCATAAGTTTAAAGCTTCATCTAGCTAAACAAGAGTAGCTAGATTTAGCTGCTCATCATAGTGACTAAACCTACACAGCTAAAAGTAATGGAGAACATGTTCTTAATTAACTAAAATATTAACCTCTATTCTTTTTGGTGTTGAAAGCCTCTTCCAGGACCTTTCTTCTGCTCTGAATCGTCTCATGGAACTCCTTTCTTCTTGCCCAAAAAGTTCTCCTTTGTAATAATCTGGAGCACTTAAATAGTCGCCAAAAACCTGCGCCACGTCGTGGCCAGCTGTGCCACGTCGTGGGCTTCAAACTATCCGTATCCTCCAAGGAAATCCTGCGTATCGCGATGTCTATCTTCTGGAAAACCCATGCCACGTCCTGGGCTTCATTGCCACGTCGTGAATTCAGTGTTTATCGTGATTTTTTTCTTTTCTTGTCTCTCAATCTTCCCATGTTCCACACATTGTCACTTTTGGTCCCTCTCTTCGAAAATCCTTTATATTGACTGAAAATAACAATTTAAAGTAATAAGTATCATTATTCTAAACATATTATCAATTTATTAATAAAAATGTACTTAAATATTGCCTAAAAATAGGTATAAATATGGCAATATCAAAATACCCCACACTTAGGCTTTGCTTGCCCTCAAGCAAATTCAAACTTAATTCTTAATTACTAACACCACACAGAACAATCCGACTCTAGTTCATCCATTATGCCAAGACCTCAACGCATGCATTTGTGTCTAAAATTTACCTAAGTACCCCTATACTTTAAATACTTAGAATCTTCATAAACACTCGCCCACTTTTTCTGAACAATGCTCATTTTATGCAACCCTCCGAATCCATCCGCAGAAAACCTCCTTATCCTCAAGGTATTTTTAGTTGAGCAACCTAAGCCTACGTAATCTAGAATTACAATCATTGATACCACTATGGAGCTCATTTGGAATTCTTTACTTCCTTGACATTTGATCTTTGATTTCTTTGAATTCACCACCTTATTCGATTTGATTTTTGGTATCTTCAACTTTTGAATTTCTTGGAATTTTGAGCTTTTGATCTTCACTTTATTTGCTCCAAAATTCTTCAAACTTTTTCCGTAATTCTCTCTTATTTTTTTATTACATGTACCTCACTTTTTTCACTCAAAACCTACATGCTTAAGCAGAGGCGCTCAACCTCAACCTTTATTGGTTAATGATAATAATTTTCCTGGATACATTTCAGGTTTAGGCTGCTAAACATATTGCATCCCTCAAACCGAGCGGGGTTATGTTTTTGTTCCATGATTTCACTAAAATAAGGGAGGCCACAAATGCACTATAACGTGTATTGGCTCAACTAAAAATTTGAACTTTCATCGGATCATCCCACATAACACTAGCAATTAACTCAAATTATTATTACTAGATTCCAATTATTAAAAATTTCAATTTCTATGACTATCTAGCAATTTACTTTTTCTACCCCTACCCCACACTTATTTCATACAATGCCCTCATTGTATGCATAAAAATAAATCAAAATTAAAGAAAAGGGAGAAAAAGGAACAGACTCCCCTGGGATAGTGGCGTGAGCATCTCCAAAAGTGTGGAAAATGTGCATCTTTAATATGGACTTCCAAAAATAGAAACTTGGTGTAGAACTAGGTGAATATGTAAATAAACCACGGACATGACTCGAAACTTCCATTGTTCAAAGTGGGTGTTTGGAAGTAAAAATATGGGCAATGATAAACTGCGACACGTCGTGGCAAGTGACTGACCATGTTGTGATATCGGAGGAAAGCGCGAATCACCAAACTGCTTAATGCCTTCAAATTATATGAGCGCCACGACGTGGCGTAAGGAGCCCACGTCGTGGAAACTGGTCATCAGAAAAAAATGCCTTGCTTCTTTAATGCATCCTAGCAGCTTGACCAGTGTCTAAATGGTTTAGACGCTTCTATGTAAATATTCTTCCCCACTGTAACCTCTCTCCTACTAATATACCCCACACTTATCTTGAATTGTGGGTTCCAACTCACGACTCTAACTTCCTTGACACGACTCGAAAGTTAACCTTATATGCTCCTTAGAATTCCAATGCTAATCTGAAAAATGGAACAACCCAAAAGAAAGAGTAACATCATAGCTAAATAATGTTGTACATTACACACCAAAGTCAAATAAAAAAAACAAAAAACTAGCCGAAAACAAAAAAAAATAAAATCAATCATCATCTTGATCTTGCGCTCCACTCGGCCCTGCCCCATCATTCTGCGGACGCCATAGCTCCTCCCATGTCAGAAAATAAGGATATTGTGGTGGCATAGAAGGTGGTCGGGTCACACCCAAATGCGAATAAATACCCTCCGTAAGTTGGGTATGGTAAATGGAGTGCCCCCGTAGATTATCCAAATACGTTCCCACCCGACTCTGAAAAGGGTCGGTGGGCACTCCCTGCACATACTGCGAAGCAGCACACTCTCTCTCGACTTCACCTCTTGCGCGCACATTCTGACGCCGCAGTCTGGCTGGTGGCTGCTGTCCTGGTTGCACCTCTTCTTCCTCGTCATCTATTGGTGGTATCACAAAACGACCCCCGATATTCACCACCGCTCGCATAACTCCCAAGACTTGAATGGTCAAGTCTGTGTCCGGGAATCGAGTAAGATTCTTCACAAAGTCATGGGTCAAAATATGATATGACCTAGCAAGGCGAGTAACCAAATGCCCCCCTGTAATCGGGCTCCCAGGCCTAGAATTGGCCGCTTTCTTCCCCATGAACCTTGCCAACATATAAGGCAAATCACAGCAAACTCCCGGAGTTATAAGAGTCCATAAATAAAACAGATTCTGAATTGGGACTTTATCACCATGATGCTTGTGATTGATTGAAAAAGTGATAAGGCGGTGTAAAAATCGGAAAACAGGATTCCGAATTTGTGACTCACTCGAATCACGAGTGTTGTACTCATGGCTAGAAATTCTGCGCCAGAACTGCACATCCATAACACCGGGAGCAAAATCCCGAACGCATCCAAGCAAGAACGGTATGAAAAACGGAGATTGCGTCTCCACTTCGGTATAGAGGCCAATACGCCAAGCGAATTCCCGAAGACTACACTCTCTATAAATACCACCCAAACGAAACACAATTACCCGGTTGTAGGTGAAATCAAGGGTGCGTTCCTCGAAGCATATGGTAGAGAAAAACTCCATCGACAATTCCCGGTATACGGGTTCTTGAATAGCAAATAAATTCTTCCACCCGTGACAAGTGAAAGAAAATTGATCTCCAACATATGTATTCGACCAATAACATTCCAACTCAGCTACCATTCCCACTTCACCAAGCCATCCCTAATCGATAATTGGGGCTATTGCAAATTCCCTATTGTAGAGCCATCCAAGCCGATTCTCGTAAGTAGTTAACAACGGTCGGGGGATCTTTTGAGGAAACTGGTATAAGGGATGTATACTTGCTACATCTATCGGGTTTTCCTCCTATGGAATAGCTCGTCGTGGTCCCATTCCTGCATACAAAATCAAACCAAAACAGCAAACATCCAAACCATTAAAACAATCTAATCTGTCTGCCAGAAGTCATGACGTGGCTAGGCTTCGCCACATCATGGACCGCAGTCAGCCACAGTTCTGGGATCGGTCCTTTTGTATGCTGTTTCTACCAAAATTAATGCTTGGGGTTGTTCCTATGGACATTTAAGGGACATGCAACCTAGAATCCACAACTAGTTCCACCCAATTTCGTACATCACATAAACCCTAACCATGAAAATTTAAAATTGTAAGAACTAACTACAAATAATGAGTAGAACACTTACCAAGTAGAGTTAATTGACAAGATCTTGCAAGGCAATTGGAAGTAGATTAAGAAATTGGCTGTGGGGTTTTGTTGTTCCCGTTCGTGCGGCAGTATCAAATGGGGAATGGGGATGTTGGTCAAAGGGTTTTAAGGAAATGGTCCCCCCTACTTTTTAAACACCACAATGTGGCTGGCTATGCCCACGTCGTGGACCTTAAATCTGTGATCTAAGCCCGTATTTCCATTTTGACTCACGACGTGGCTGGCTATGCCCACGTCGTGGAAACTGGTTGATTGCAAATTATTATAAAATCTCACTATTTAACTAATTACTTTGCATCTCCTTCATTAATTAACGTTCCCCACAGCTAATCCTTTACTAATTATCAGTTATTAGATGATGAATTGATGTCTTTCCTAATTAAAAAGAAAAAAAATTAAAAGAAAAAAAATGCAAACCAAACTCGGGTTGCCTCCTGAGAAGCGCTTCTTTTTCTTGGAGTCTTGAGTTGGACTCCGTGCCTTCTACGTTGAATCTTCTGAAGAATCACCCATTAAGATCTTTTGTTCCTTGAACCGCCGCTTGTAAGCTTGAACTCGCCTTTTATATGCTTTCTTTGAATTCTCCTTTTTAACCTTTCCCTCTTTTCCAAGCTTGCGTTTTGTGCCCTTAGTTTGTTCCTTGCATTCTATAGCATCCTCCTCTTCTTTCACCACCGGCTTTGTTATTCTTGAAGTGACCTCTTCTTCATCACTTGTCATTTCCTCATCCTCTTTGCTCTCCCAAAAAGGCGGACTCTTGTAAGCTATGACTTCAATCAAATATGGAACAGATGCCCTTGGTTTTGTTCTTTTGACTTGATGAACTGCCTCTATCTCTTCTTCCATAAGCTTTTCCAGTTCTTCTAGTTCATTCTCTCCATTAATTGTGAACACCTTTCTTTATCTTCTTGAAAGTCATCTTTTATCCCAAAAACTTCTTGTTCATCTCTAACCCTCAAAGTGAGCTTAGAATCGCGGATGTCAACAAGAGCTCCAGCAGTGTTAAGCAATGGACGCCCAAGTATTAATGGAACATCCAGGTCTTCTTTCATATCCAAGGCTACAAAGTCTATTGGAAAAACAAATTTTCCAATTTTTACCAAAATATCCTCCACAATGCCCCGGGGTTGTGTCAGTGAACGATTCGCCATGTGATCCTTCATTTTTGTAGCCTTCATCTTCTGAATCTCCAATTTTTTATAAAATGAAAAAGGCATCAAATTAATGCTAGCCCTAGAATCGGCTAAAGCATTAACTTTCATTTTATTCCCGAATTCACATGGAAGCGTGAGGCGTCCAGGATCCCCCATCTTTTCTGGTGTTTCTCCCAACACAGCTTTTGAAGTTTGTTCACTTAGAATCACTATAGACTGCTTCTTTAATTGCCTTCGTGTGTCTATCAAATCTTGCAGTAATTTTTGGTTCTCGGGAGCTTTGGATATGGACTCGACAAAGGGAGTACTAATGGGTATCCCCTTTACATGTTTTACAAACTCTAAATGCTCCTTCTCTAGTGGACTAAGTGCGGCTTGGGTGGGAAATGGAAAAGGTGGCTGATAAGCTGGAACGGGCTCAAAGGATTTTTGATCAGACGTGCGCCACATCGTGGCCATTGGATTGCCACGTCGTGGCAAAGCTGGTTCAGCAACTTCTTCCCTTTCGAACTTTAACTTCTTTGGTTTTGGATCGGGCTGATGTGGTTCTTCTTCCAATGCCTCCAGGAATTCAGAGATAGCTTCTTCTTCAATATCGATGGCCATTACGTGAGATTGGGTCTTTACTTCGGGATTCTTTGGGGACAATTGTTCTTGAACTAAAGTGGCTAGTTGACCAAATTGTACTTCAAGGTTATGGATGGAGGCTTGCTGATTCTTTATCAAAGTTTGTTGTTCCATAATGGCTGAATCAGTGGCATCATGTCTCTTTTCCGAAGCTTCCATAAACTTCATCAAAATGGTCTCTAGGTCGGGTTTCTTCTCGGCTGGTGGCTGCTCCTTTTGATAAAAGCCTCGACCTGTCTGCCTATACTTCTCTTCTTTTTGCTTCTTATACTCTTCGTATGGTAGCCACTCTTTCTTCGGTTTCCTTCATTCCTCATCATATTTATCCCCATTAGAGTAGCACACTTGAGCTTTCCTGTTCCCAAACTCATCTACATTGCAGTCCTTGGTCAAGTGTGGACCACTACATCTCTCGCAACCCACTCTTATGGCATGTATTGACTGGTCCATTTGTGTTATCCTTCGATCCATATTATTCAGCATGGCCATTACAGCTGCTATTTCTTCTGTTTAGGCCCCTCCACTGCCTTTGATTCCATCTTGCCTAGGGTTGTGGTATTTGCGAGAGTGCTTCGCGAATTCTTCAATCAACTCCTTGACCTCCCTTGGATTTTTCTTTGTTAATGGTCCTTGAGAGTCAAGGA
Source organism: Lactuca saligna (assembly GCF_052625555.1). Taxonomy (NCBI): domain Eukaryota; kingdom Viridiplantae; phylum Streptophyta; class Magnoliopsida; order Asterales; family Asteraceae; genus Lactuca; species Lactuca saligna. Next base: position 182,585,311 of record NC_136424.1, on the reverse strand, counting down.
GTTGTCTCGTCATAACGTTGACCACATCATAGAAAATTGAGATCTCTTGTTGCACATTTAGATCATGCTGAGGGCAATTTCTGAGCAAGCCCTTGTACCGCCTCCATGCTTCATATAATGACTCCCTCGTCTGTTGCTCAAAGTTGGCTATTGTCTTCTTGAGTTTAGATATCTTGGATGGCGGGCAAAACTGGTCCAGGAATTGCTCACTTATTCGAGCCCAAGTGGTGATTCTACCCGGTGGAAGTGATTTTAACCACTCCTTAGCAGCTCCTTTGAAAGTGACGGGAAGCATCCTAAGCAAGACTGTGTTTCTGTTGACATTTGGAACGTTAAAGTAATCCGCAATGTCGTTGACTTCATGTAGATGCTTAAAAGCATCCTCATGATCTTTCCCATAAAATGGGATATCCTTCAGTGCAGTCAATATGTGTCCCTTCAACTCGAATGTGGTAGTGGCAGGTATTGCGGGTTGGACTAAATCGGGACCCACATCTTCTCGGATCCGCTTCTTCTAAGCTCCCATGGACATCTCTTCGATTGCTTCCATCTCGTTCCTTGGCTCTTTCTCAGGTTCGCTCGTATGTTCTTCAAATTCCGGCTCGATATCGCTTTCGGACTCGGTTTGGACGGGCGTATGATCCAAATGCTCAAGATTGCTCTTGTGCCTCGCAGATGAGCTTGACTCTCCTGTCTTCTTTCCCGACTTCCTAGAAAAGGCTGACTTCAATTCTTGTAAGGGCGTCTTCTTCTTATGAAGTGCAGACTCGGGATCTTCAAGTGGTGGCACCAAGTGTGTGTTTGAGCTTCTGGTCATGAACTCCTCCAACTTGCTAAACTAAATACGTAAAACTGAACTAAAATAAGAAAAACTAACTACAAACTAAAAATAAAATAATTTTTTTTTAACTTTCCACATCGTGGCTAGTATATGGCCACGTCGTGGACTCTGTGATTAACAGAAAAAACTTAAATTTATATATATATATATATTTTGCTGAAAAATTAACTTTTTGTGGTTTTTACTCCACAAGAAGGATCGATTAATTTAATGCAAATAAATAAGCTAAAAACTAAGCCGTTCCCCGGCAACAGCGCATAAAACTTGATTTGCACAAAAGTACCCACTAATTTTAATATTTATAACCTAACAAACTTAGACTAACTATGCACTTATAGGCAGTATACCTAGTCAGATTACAATATAGCTTAGGTAAGTCGGGTGTCGATCACAGGGAACGATGTTCTAATTCAATATATTTACTATTAAATTAACCTAATTTATTAACAAGTTTAAAAGGGGTTTTATCTGGTTTTTCAAGATCAGATGAACTTAAATCAAATTCAATAAATAAAAACACACTCTTGTTTAGTTTGAATCCGCTTCTCCCTTATGGCTAGTTAATGATTACGGATTTTTAAGTTGGTTTTTAGTTATATTAGTAATTTAGTTCTAACTTACCAATAATTAACTAATTCATGTCAAACCATGTATGTTCACACATAATTAAACACATAACTAATTATGAATGTAAATATGATAATTAAACACAAAACTAATTATGAATGTAAATATGCTATGTAAGATTTGTAATATAAACGCAATTATAGTCACAATACACACTCTCTAACACAGCTAAGCTCTATTTATTCTTATTACTAACTAAGATTGGTCAATCCTAGCTCTAACAATTCAATGTTCACTAAATCATTAGGTAAACAAGTTCATGCAGTTTAATGGTCACTAAGCTACACAGAACATGCAATCAAGCAATTAGAAAAACAAACAATAGCATGCTAGGTTATAGAAATCAAACACAAGCAATTTTTGCAAACTAAAATTAATCCATAAGCATTTAACTATTCATAAGTTTAAAGCATCATCTAGCTAAACAAGAGTAGCTAGATTCAGCTGCTCATCATAGTGACTAAACCTACACAGCTAAAAGTAATGGAGAACATGTTCTTAATTAACTAAAATATTAATCTCTATTCTTTTTGGTGTTGAAAGCCTCTTCCAGGACCTTTCTTCTGCTCTGAATCGTCTCCTCGAACTCCTTTCTTCTTGCCCAAAAAGTTCTCCTTCGTAATAATCAGGAGCACTTAAATAGTCTCCAAAAACCTACGCCACATCGTGGCCAGCTGTGCCTCGTCGTGGGCTTCAAGCTATCCGTATCCTCCAAGGAAGTCCTCCGTATCGCGATGTCTATCTTCTGGAAAATCCATGCCACATCGTGGGCTTCATTGCCACGTCGTGAATTCAATGTTTATCGTGATTTTCTTCTTTTCTTGTCTCTCAAGCTTCCCATGTTCCACACATTGTCACTTTTGGTCCCTCTCTGTGACATCCCCAAAATCACGGTCAGAAAAGACCGGTTTTGTTTATACTTTATTTGAAAATCAGAGTTATCTTTTAATAAAAGGGTTGCAGAATTTGTCCCAAAACAATAATATACGATAAATATTTATCAAAAGAATTTCCATAGAAATGTATTTCATTAAAAGACTCGGGATGTCATGTTCGTACAGATCAAAAGTATAAACAGTACAATATAAGCCTTACTACATTATTTCATATCTACAGGCCTATATCCGTAATCCCTCGTCCAAAACATCACACCTATGCACATGCGCCACTACCTGTAATACATAAAACTGAGTGGGTCAGGCTTGGGAGCCTGGTGAGCACATAGGGTTTTCAACCCACAGTATATAAGTTTATTAATTTCATCAACCAACAATAACCCGATTACCCGTTCCCGTTATCCTCACTTTACGTCCCTAAACACCTATCATAAGGGACCTAGCCCAAGGATCATCATCGGGACGGACACTACTGCTAAGGGGATTCCTCAGCAATAGATGTCCTAAAGGCAACCATGTGGGGGATGGAGTACATCTGGTGAGCACACAGTTCAAATAAACACCTACAGGTTGCGAGCCTGCTAGTGTTCCACTGGACTGTCTAGAATAGTCCGTGGTCGTCATCTATACTCCGCTAGATGACTGGATCATCAATAACATCTATAACGAGGCCTCTCATTATTTTATTTTGTCACACAACAACTATTACATCTACCCATGTTTTACCCAAAACATTTTGTAGATATAAAATACATATATAGTTTAAATCATTGAAAACATGTATAAAACGTTCATCCAGCATAGATAGCAAGTATTCAGATAATATGCACACATAGCACGTAATTTATATAAAATACTTCATATCTATGTGTAAGCTGAAAGTAACTATGCACTCACTTGAAAGGTGGTGACTTAGCATTCGGACAGCGCTTCGATACTCTCACAACGATTTTCCTTCGATAAAACCTAGTATCGATGCCACTAGGGTTTAGTCTAATGATAACCGCAACAAATTAATTGTCTGACTATTATTATTATTATATAAGTGTTAATAACAGTCAATATAACTCATAATAATAGCCCAAATAATTATTTTAAGGACCTAATAACATTCCTATATTAAAACATAAGCTAAACTAAAGATAGGTTAGGCGTAGCTCACTTACAGCGGGTTTTCTCAAAAATCAGGCTTCGCTAGAGCAGCGTTCCCGAGCTGAAAGGCTCTTTTCTCGGGACTCCGGGAGCCTCGGGGCTTCCTTCGGGTGCTAGGGGGTTTACCTAGGCTTTTAGGGGGGTTAGGGAGCTTAGAGAGAAAGTTTAGAGAGAGAAAGAAGAGGGTTGAGGGGTGAGGAAATGAGGGAACCCGACACCTCTATTTATAGGGGAGAAAACTGATGGACTCGCCGAGTAGGGGGGACCTACTCGCCGATTTGGTCCATGTGGTGGCCTTCTCGTGGTGCCACGTGTCCAATTCTGGTGGTGCCACGTCACCCCCTATCGCGTATCAACCTTCAAACTTAGAAAAATTATAACTTTTGCATACGAGCTCCGTTTTCGACGTTCTTTATATCCACGTGTAGGTGTAATCAAGATCTACAACTTTTGTTTAGACTCTGTCAGCTAATTCTCGACCGATCTCAAATTTAACAGTAGGAGGCGTTTAGACTGTTAAATAACCGCGAAGAATTCATAACTCCTTCATACGGACTCCGTTTTCGTCTGTCTTTTTACCGTTGAGTTCCTATTAATGAGATCTTCAACTCTCATTTAGGCCGCGTAAGCCAAAAACCGCTCAAACTAAAATTCGAGTTTCGGGCCGTGCACTGCTAAGCCGAATCTTAGAAAAATCATAACTTCTTCATACGAAGTCAGATTTGGGCGTTCTTTTTATCGATGTTCTTAGTTTAACATATTCTTTGACTTTTTTTTAGATTGCTAACGCTAAAAAGTCTTCTATCGTAAATTCACTATTTACGTCTTCCGGTGCCATGCCGGTTTTGCCGTAAAACTTCGGCGGGTCATAACTTCTTCGTTATAACTTGGATTTCGGCATTCTTTATATGTACGAAAACCTTGAGACATATTCTAAAACTTTATGTAGAGATATCGGGATTATCTCACACTTTAATTTTCACGCTCATTTTTATTCTTTATTAATTATACCTTTATAATTAAATAATAAACACATAAACACACATAATTCACATAATACTCAACTATTTCATCTTTATTACTTCAAAAAGAGTTACAAGAGTTGACCTAGCCTATTACATTGACAAAAATGCTTAGGCCTGAAACCCGGGCGTTACAATTCTCTCCCCTTTAGGATGATTCTGTCCCGGAATCATGCATCAGCAAACAGATGTGGATAGCGACTCATCATGTCATCCTCTGTTTCCCAAGTGAGATTCGGCACATTCGAATGTTTCCATCGGACTAGCACTAAGTCGACCATCTTGCGTCGTAACTTCTTAGTCTTACGGTCAACAATTGCCTTGGGCTCTTCGATCAGCCTTTTATTCTCATCCATCCTTAACTCTAAAATTGGAATTATGTCGGGAACATCTCCCATGAATTTCCTTAAATAACACACATGGAAGGTGTTATGAATACCATTGAGTTCTTCGGGCAATTCCAGCTTGTGAGCTTGGTTCCCAATCTTCTGAAGAACTTTGAACGGTCCAATAAACCTTGGACTCAACTTTCCTCATTTCCCAAATCGTATAAGTCCCTTCCATGGTGAGACTTTAAGCAAAACCGAATCCCCAACTTCAAAGGTTATCGGTCGTCTTTTCTTGTTAGCATAGCTCTTCTGACGATCCTGAGCTGCTAACATTCTTTCCCTAATCACCTTCAATTTCTCAGCAGTCTCATGGACTATCTCGGGGCCCATAAACTGCTTCTCTCCGGCTTCTAGCCAACAAGACGGTGTACGACACTTCTGTCCATACAAGGCTTGATAAGGTTCCATCTTGATGCTCGAGTGAAAACTATTGTTGTAGGAAAATTCTACTAGAGGTAAGTGCTCGTCCCAATTCCCTTGGAATTCGAAGGTACATTCTCTCAGCATATCTTCCAACGTCTGAATCGTTCTTTCGCTCTGACCATCGATTTGTGGGTGGTAAGCAGTACTCAAACATAATTTCATACCCAATTCCTCTTGCAGACTCTTCCAAAACCTCGATGTGAAACGACTATCACGATCTGACACAATCGTAAGAGGGACACCGTGAAGTCTTACAATTTCCTTTACATAAGCATTTGCGAGCTTATCCATAGACCACTTCTCATTGGCGGCTATGAAGTGTGCACTCTTGGTGAAACGATCCACGACTACCCAAATCATGTCGTGTCCGTTCTTCGTTCTGGGCAGTTTAGTCACAAAATCCATGGTGATGTCTTCCCATTTACCCATAGGTACAGGTAAGGGTTCTAAACTCCCATACGGTTTCTGATGTTGTGCCTTAACCCTCGCACATGTTACGCACTCAACCATATACTTCGCAACATCGAGCTTCATCGTCGGCCACCAGTAGTAGGGTTTTAGGTCCCTATACATTTTAGTGCTACCGGGATGAATTGAGTACATGGTCTTATGTGCTTCTTCCATCAGAAGATCTCTTATTCCTCCCGTTTTAGGTACCCAAATTCGATCTTGGAATACCTTCAGTCCTCGACTGTTTGTACCGAACACTAACGTTTTTTCCCAAATGTTCTTCCTCTCGGTCATTCTTCTCTAAGGCTTCTTCTTGAGCTTTCCTGATACTTTCCACAATCGTCGAGACGACTTCAATTCTTAACGCTCTTGGCCTTTTCCTTTCAAGATTGACTTTCCGACTGAGAGCATCAGCAACAATATTTGCTTTACCGGGGTGGTAAAGTATCTCACAGTCATAGTCCTTGAGAAGTTCTAGCCAGCGTCGTTGCCTCATGTTCAACTCCTTCTGATTAAAGACATACTGGAGACTCTTATGATCAGTGAAGAGCTTGCACTTCGTGTCGTAGAGGTAATGCCTCCATATCTTTAAGGCGAATACTACCGCTGCCAACTCCAGATCATGAGTAGGGTAGTTCTTTTCATGCTCTTTCAATTGTCGAGATGCGTATGCTATCACCTTTTCTCTTTGGGTCAGAACACAACCCAACCCGACTCCAGATGAATCAATATAAACCGCGAAATCTTCGACTCCATCGGGTAGAGAAAGTAGTGGTGCTTCACATAACTTCTTCTTTAGCTTCTCGAATGCCTCATCGTGTTTCTCGCTACATGTATATGTAGCTCCTTTATAGGTTAAAGCTGTTAATGGAGCAACTATCAAAGAAAAGCCTTGGATAAATCGTCGGTAATATCCGGCCAATCCTAGAAAGCTTCGAATCTCCGTGGGACTCTTCGGACGTTCCCACTTCATTACAGCCTCAATCTTGGCGGGGTCAACCATTAGTCCCTCCTGTTTAACAACATGGCCCAAGAATTGGACTTCCCGTATCGAAAAGTCGCATTTGGAGAACTTTGCAAAATGCTTCTCCTTCTTTAACACCTCCAACACTTCTCGTAGATGCTTGCCATGCTCCTCTTGGCTTTTCGAGTAGATGAGAATGTCATCGATGAACACTATAATGGTTTACAAACCCTATTCATCAAATCCATGAATGCTGCGAGAGCATTGGTTAGTTCGAATGACATAACCAAGAACTCGTAGTGTCCATATATTGTTCTGAATGTAGTCTTCTCAATATCCTGCTCTCTCACCTTCAGCTGATGATATCCTGACCTAAGATCGATCTTTGAGAAGTAGCTCGAACCTTGCAGCTGATCCAATAGGTCATCAATCCTTGGCAATGGATACTTGTTCTTCACCGTTGCCTTATTCAGCTCTCGGTAGTCTATGCACATCCTCATGCTTCCGTCCTTCTTCTTCACAAATAACACCAGAGCTCCCCAGGGTGATGAACTAAGTCGAATGAATCCGGTGTCCAACAGCTCCTGAAGTTGCGTCATGAACTCCTTCATCTCTGTCGGTGCTAATCGGTAGGGTGCCTTTGCTATCAGTGTTGTTCCTGGTAACAAGTCTATACGAAACTCCACTTGCCTGTCAGGTTGTAATCCGAGAAGATCTTCAGGAAAGACTTCTGGATAATCGCACACAACTGGTATATTCTGCACCTCTTTCTTTTCCTTCTTAGCATCGATTACGAATGCCAAGTATGATGGACATCCTTTGGACAAACATTTCCTGGCTTTCATCAGGGAGATGATTCCAAAATTCACTCTGCGTTTGTCCCCGTACACCATAAATGATTCCTTTCCGGGTGGGTTTATCCTAACTATCTTCTTTCAGCATAATATCTCGGCATCATTGGCGCTAAGCCAATCCATACCCAAAACGATGTCGAAACCGTTTAACTCTATGGGTAATAGTTCCTCATGGAATTCGTTTCCGTTTAAGTCAATAACGATGTTCCTAATACGATTACTAATAGGTACAAATTTGCCACTGGCAACTTCTACAATCAGGACATTATCTAGTTTTTCTACAGGCAATGCTAATCTTCCACCAAATTTATGCGACACAAAGGAGTAATTGGCTCCGGAATCAAATAGTATATTTGCAGGAAAACCATATACAAGAAAGGTACCTGAAGCGACGTCTGCTGCCTCCTTCGTAGCCTCGAGTATCATCTGAAAGGCTCTCACCTTCGGCTTTGGTGGTATGTTGGGCCTTCCCGCATCTTTCTTCTTTGGGCAATCCTTAGCAATATGCCCTTCTTCACGACACTCGTAGCACACCTTCTTGTTGGTGGTGCACTCATTGGCATAGTGCCCCGTTTTCCCACACTTGTAGCAGGTTACTTCATCGCCACATTTTCCCGAGTGCTTCTTCTTGCACTTCTCGCACCATCTAAATTCGTTTCCTCCCCCAAATTTTTTTGAACTGAACTTGCTCTTCTTTTTGTTGGGTTTAGCAGACCCTTCAAATTTCCTCTTCTCGCCAACCTCGATTTTGCTGGCAGCTCTTCCCTTAATCATGTCCTCCACAGACTTGGCAGCCCAGATAGCTGCCTCCAAAGTAGGTGCCTGACATACTGGCACCGCGTACTCCCATGGAAGTCCCTTTGCGTACTTATCAATTTTCGTCAGCTCATCCGGAACAAGACACAAGGCAAACTCCATCTTTTCTGTGAAGTTGTTCGTGTATTCATCGATTGACATGCTTCCCTTCTTCAGGGTTAGAAACTGGTTCTCTAACTCTAGCAGGTTTTGAGCTGAGCAGTACTTTCGTTTGAATTGCACCAGAAATTCTACCCATGTCAGTTGCAGGGGCTTAAAGTCTTCCCTAAGGTATTCCACCAACGTACAGTGCCTCCTCGAAACTGATGCACTGCAAATGTGGTCTGTAGCTTTCCTCTGCAATCGCATGTCATGAAAGCTAGCTCCATCTCCGAGATCCAATCCATGACTCCGATTGGATCTTCCTTTCCCGTGAAAGTCGATGGCTTGCAAGTCAGAAAGTCCTTGTACTTGCATCCATTTCCCTCGACTCTGTCATCTTGGTTGTTTTGTGGGACTATTGGTGGGTTGACTTGACCAACAGTTCCACTGTAGTCTCCTTCCTTAGTCTGCCCTTCGTTCAACTTGGGTTGTTGGATTTGAATAGTCGCTTCCTCTCGATTTTGCTGGAGCAAACGTCTAGTTTCTTCCATTTGACGATCCAACATCGCTTGGATCATCGCTTGCACTCCGGCCATGGTGACTGGCTCAGCAGCGGCTTCCATCACCGGTATTTGCTCAATCACTGGGGGTTGGTTTCTGTTCCTATTTGCATTCACGTTTCCGCTATGGGTCCTTGCCATCTTGATCTATACACCGAATAAGGTGAATTTACATCTTTATTTAGGATAGACGGTTAAATCATCCTTATCACTCCGAAACGTTTACATGCTAGTTCTAATATCGTAGTCATACGTTTAGAATCCTAAATACATAAGGTTTCTAGATCCGGTCGGCAATAGACCATAGATCCGAACAATTAACAGCATATCAGGCACAAAGCATTTAGCAAATAAAAGCATTTTAGGCACAATTCCTAAAATAATCTAGTGCTCACACCTCACAATCATCGCTTAGCATTCTAAGTTTAAGTCTAGAAATCCTAAAAATTCCTAGTTCGCTTAAACTAATGCTCTGATACCAACTGTGACATCCCCAAAATCACGGCCAGAAAAGACCGGTTTTGTTTATACTTTATTTCAAAATCAGAGTTATCTTTTAATAAAAGGGTTGCGGAATTTGTCCCAAAACAATAATATGATAAATATTTATCAAAAGCATTTCCATAGAAATGTATTTCATTAAAAGACTCGGGATGTCTTGTTCATACAGATCAAAAGTATAAACAGTACAATATAAGCCTTACTACATTATTTCATATCTACAGGCCTATATCCGTAATCCCTCATCCAAAACATCACACCTATGCTCATGCGCCACTAACTGTAATACATAAAACTGAGTGGGTCAGGCTTGGGAGCCTGGTGAGCACATAGGGTTTTCAACCTACAATATATAAGTTTATTAATTTCATCAATCAACAATAACCCGATTACCCGTTCCTGTTATCCTCACTTTACGTCCCTAAACACCTATCATAAGGGACCTAGCCCAAGGATCATCATCGGGACGGACACTACTACTAAGGGGATTCCTCAGCAATATATGTCCTAAAGGCAACCATGTGGGGGATGGAGTACATCTGGTGAGCACACAGTTCAAATAAACACACAGTTCAAATAAACACCTACAGGTTGCGAGCCTGCTAGTGTTCCACTGGACTGTCTAGAATAGTCCGTGGTCGTCATCTATACTCCGCTAGATGACTGGATCATCAATAACATCTATGACGAGGCCTCTCATTATTTTATTTTGTCACACAACAACTATTACATCTACCCATGTTTTACCCAACACATTTTGTAGATATAAAATACATATACAGTTTAAATCATTGAAAACATGTATAAAACGTTCATCCAGCATAGATAGCAAGTATTCAGATAATATGCACACATAGCACGTAATTTATATAAAATACTTCATATCTATGTGTAAGCTGAAAGTAACTATGCACTCACTTGAAAGGTGGTGACTCAGCACTCGGACAGTGCTTCGATACTCTCACAACGATTTTCCTTCGATAAAACCTAGTATCGATGGAGCAGCGTTCCCGAGCTGAAAGGCTCTTTTCTCGGGACTCCGGGAGCCTCGGGGCTTCCTTCGGGTGCTAGGGGTTTACCTAGGCTTTTAGGGGGGTTAGGGGGCTTAGAGAGAGAGTTTAGAGAGAGAAAGAAGAGGGTTGAGGGGTGAGGAAATGAGGGAACCTGACACCTCTATTTATAGGGAAGAAATCTGATGGACTCACCGAGTAGGGGGGACCTACTCGCCGAGTTGGTCCATGTGGTGGCCTTCTCGTGGTGCCACATGTCCAATTCTGGTGGTGCCACGTCACCCCCTATCGCGTATCAGCCTTCAAACTTAGAAAAATCACAACTGTCGCATACGAGCTCTGTTTTCAACATTCTTTATATCCATGCGTGGGTAAAATCAAGATCTACAACTTTTGTTTAGACTCCGTCAGCTAATTCTCGACCGATCTCAAATTTAACTGTAAGAGGCGTTTAGACTATTAAATGACCGCGAAGAATTCATAACTCCTTCATACGGACTCCGTTTTCGTCTGTCTTTTTACCGTTGAGTTCCTATTAATGAGATCTTCAACTCTCATTTAGGTCGCGTAAGCCAAAAACCGCTCGAACTAAAATTCGCGTTTCGGGTCGTGCACTACTAAGCCGAATCTTAGAAAAATCATAACTTCTTCATACGAAGTCAGATTTGGGCGTTCTTTTTATCGATGTTCTTAGTTTAACATATTCTATGACTTTTTTTTAGATTTCTAAGGCTAAAAAGTCTTCTATCATAAATTCACTATTTACATCTCCCGGTATCGTACCGGTTTTGCCATAAAACTTTGGCGGGTCATAACTTCTTCCTTATAACTCAGATTTCGGCGTTCTTTATATGTACGAAAACCTTGAGACATATTCTAAAACTTTATGTAGAGATATCGGGATTATCTCACACTTTAATTTTGACGCTCATTTTTATTCTTTATTAATTATACATTTATAATTAAATAATAAACACATAAACACACATAATTGACATAATACTCAACTATTTCATCTTTATTACTTCAAAAAGAGTTACAAGAGTTGACCTAGACTATTACATTGACAAAAATGCTTAGCCCTGAAACCTGGGCATTACACTCTCTTCGAAATTCCTTTATATTTACTGAAAATAACAATTTAAAGTAATAAGTATCATTATTCTAAACATATTATCAATTTATTAATAAAAATGTTCTTAAATATTGCCTAAAAATAGGTATAAATATGGCAATAACAGGGCCATTGTAATGGGATTGTTTATTAAGCCCAATCACACCATATGACTTATTTGGTAAACTAAGGTACTTAATGGATTATGTCCTTAATGGGTTAATTAAGAAACACTTAACCCTAATTGTCATTTTATGTGAAACCTTTGTATTAGGCCTTTTCTATTGGGCTTTGGTAATTGGGTTATTAATGGGCCATACAAGAACAACCAAATGGACTAGAATAATTTATTGGGCTTTAGGGTAAGGCCTATATGAGAGCTTGGGCCCAATTTGGAAAATTAGGCCATAGATGGGCCATACTTCTGGGCCTTGATGATTATATGATATTAGGCCATTGGAAATGCCAAATGTTTGGACTGGACTAAGTAGTTGGGCCTTTAATTATGAACATGTAAATGTTTGGGCCCAATTTGGAAAATTGGGACATATGTTGGGCTTTTCCCCATTACTTGACATCTGGGCCTTTGGAGTGTGTGTTGGACCTTGGGCTTGGAACCAATTATTAATTGGGTATTGTTTGATGTTGATAGTTTGGGAAGCTGTCAACCAGCAGCTGGAGTTTTATATGTGGGGCTTCAGCAATGCCAAGTGAGTTGTTCTCACTATATCAATAGGGTCGAAGGCATCAAGGCCGGCCCTTTATGGATTGTATTCAGATTATTTTTATGATAGGCCTACTGGTTTACATCCTAATAGTTAGGATGCGATGTTAGTGACCTGTTAGGATGGTGTCCTGGTTATAGGATCATTGTTATGCTTGTGATATGTTATATCGATTTGACCTTTTTATGCATGTTATTGTTTGTATGTTATCCATGTGCACATGATTGTTTTTTTGGGGGTTTGGGTTGAGGCGGTCCTACTTCGTGATATAAGCCAACATACCGGAGCGATCCGGATAGGCTATAGGCCCTGAGGAGGGGGTCCAGTTAGGCCTAAGGCCCGACGAGCGGTCCGGATAGGCTATAGGCCCTACGAGGTGTTCCAGACATGCCAAAGGCTCAGGAGCGGTACATATAGGCTGTAGGCCCTAAGGAGGCTATCTAGTCATGCTGAAGGCTCATTATACATGCTGTTTGTCATTATTTTGCTGAATGGTATGTGTTGGTATTTTGGGGGTAACTCACTAAGCCTTTGAGGTTACATTTATTGATTATTGTTTTAAGTACGTCTGAGGATTGTGGGAAGGTAAAGGCGTGATCGTGCACCTCCTCATGTTTTCATGATTATATGATTTTGTTTTGGGGATACTCTGATGATTATACTATATTGAAAACAAACTGTAATAACTTAATGGCTTTAATTGTTTTAAAAAGTTTTAAATTGGCTACTGGGAACTCTAACTTGAAACTGTATTGAAAACAATTTGGAAACTATGTTGGTTTTGAATAATTTTTATTTATTGGATTGGATTTGAAAAGGTTGAATTATTCATAAATTTTTGGGTTGTTACAAGTTGTTTCTAAGACTACCTTATTTCCGATTAAGCCATATTTCAACACTCCATCTGTCGGACAGTCTTCTAGGTCATCATCTAAATCTAGGAAGAAGCCTTGGTTGAACAAGAAGAGCATTTTTCATCTAAATACAGAGGCTAGCAAAGCTCTTAAAAAAAAAACTAGATCTTGATAATGCTCTTCGTTCCTTATGAAATCCTATAAGAAAGTGTCCTATATAGTTGTCAGTCTATCTACTAGGAATCATAATACGTTCATTGTTGTTAAAAATATTAAGAGACCATCTATTACTGTTAGCTCGGATATGCATGACACCACAATAAAAAATTGTGTGAAATCTATTATTGTTGAGATCTCATCAAGGAAAAGTGATGCTCCTTGGAAAGTATCTTCTCAAATGTTTATTACTACCTAATATGGCACAAATTTCAAACCAAAATAATTTCTAAAATCCAATATTCCTATGAGAGCAATGGAAAGTTAAAGGAAATGACATGCCAAATGAATCTCAGAACATAGTTCTTCCTAAACCATCTTGGAAAACTTATTCTTCTGAGGAAAGTAGTGTCTAAACAACTAAAAGTGGTGTATGACTTTTGGATTAATAAAAAGACCTTGGCATTTTGCACAATCCTAAAAGAATCTCAAAAACATCCTTCTGAGATACCAACTGTTAAGAAATCAAAATCCATGCCTAAAGCCCATGCTAAAGTCCGTAAGTCTAAATCGAAGCCTAAAAACTCCAAAACTCATTGATTTTTTTAGGATTTTTGTGCTTCGGAACAAGATACAGTATGGTATATTGATAAGGCAAAATTTCGTATACGCCCTTCATAAACAACTAAATATCGTATTTGCCCGGCTTAAACTTGAAATATCATATATTCGCTTCTTAATGTTTTTTAATATTATGTATAGCCAAATCTATTTTTTTGGTAATTTTTATTGATTGATAATTGTTTTTGTTAACATTAATCATTATAATGAAAAATTATTTTGAATGGACAATAATACCCTTATTGCTACAACTTATCATGTTTTCACCTATATCACAAAATCACATTCGACCCTAACACTGTCGATCAGTGCGTCCATCACTGCTTCTGATCAATAGCTGCTTCCGATCGTTGCATACTATTTCCTCAATCTCTATATGTAGATTCATGTCGGCAGAGCTAGAAGGAAGTAATAACTCCAAACAAACACTCTTTCCCTTTTATTCTAGTTATCCTAGTTAGAAATTTAACAAAATTTTCTATTGAAGGTATAATGTTTCATACCCAACACTCTACGCCACTAAAGCAGATACCAAGGATTACAAACTCTTCAACTGTATTCAGGTTTGTACAACTTGCTTGCTAATTTGTGAAAAATACATCATTTTTCTTTGATTCATTTGTGGGATTTTGAGGTATCTGAGTTTTGTTTGTTTGATTACAGAGAGGGCATCAAAATTTGCTGGAATCTTTGCTGATCTTCTTTGTTTTGATGGTTTTGGGAGAATTTAAAAACCCACTTATATGTTAAACTCTGGTACTAGCGTACACAGTTACTCAGTTTTTCTATTTCAAGGGTTACTCCTTCGGTTATCCTAAAGGACGTCTACCGATTGGGTATGTGAATTTTAGTGACAAACCCTTGTCTGTTTGCTCTATACTTTTAACTATGATTCGATGATATTTAGATTACGTCTCTTGCAAGGAATAATAATGGATTTGTAATCTGTATTCACTTTGGATATCATATTCTGTTTACATAGGATTCAACGGTCTTAAAGAAGCGAAGATAAACTACGATCCAAATTGACTATTGGCTATGATCCAATTTAACTGGTCCAAGGTCAATTATGTCATTCGTATCGGCTAATTATCAAGCAAGCTTATATATTCTAGAAAGAAAATGTGATACAAAAAGAAGCCATGAAATTAAAGTTTACAGAAATCTGTTTTTTTATGGAATTTCTTGTTCCCAATTCCTATTTTTATGGAATTGCTTCCAATGGTTCCACCATATGGGAATTGGTTGAGTTACAATATGGGATAATAGGGGAAGGGGCAATTGATCGAAGTAGCAAACAGGGAAGTAGCGAACAGGGAGTAGCAATTGAAAGTATTAGGACGACGTGAACGTGATTTTGTGATACAATGAAAACGTGATCTGTTGAAGCAATAAGGAAGGGTTTTTTTGTCCATTCAAAATTATTTTTAATTATAATGATTTAATATAAGAAAACAATTATAAATCAAAAAAAATTACCAAAAAATAGATTTGGGTATATATGATATTAAAAACCATTAAGAATGGCATATATGATATTTCAAGTTTAGGCCGGGAAAATACGATATTTAGTTGTTTAGGAAAGCGTATACGAAATTCTCCCTATTGATAATGCTTGTTCTATGCACATGAACTGGTAGAAGGATTTCTACGTGATCTCAAGCTAACTCCAAATGTTGGATATGTTACATATAAAAACAATACAAATTCCCAGATTCGAGGTTATGACATCCTAACCAACAATAACTTCTCTATATTTAGTGAGACTTATGTGACTAATCTCAAGCACCATTTGATAAGTGTAGCCCAACTCAGTGATGCAAATTAGAGGGTTAAGTTTTATACGAAGCATAACTACGTCATGATAGAAGATCAGAAAGAATGTCTCATCAAATCAGATCGTAACAAAAACATGTATCCTTTGGATATCAACATGATTTTCGGGAAGCGTCAACTGTGTATTCTTACTAATGTTGTTCCCAATGTCAGTTGGCTTTGGCATCAAAGGCTTGCATACATGAATTTCTGATACATGAATGATTTGGTTTCAGGTGAAATGTTCTGAGGATTGCCACTCCTCAAGTTTGAAAATGATCGTCTTCCCGTTGCTTGTGACCGTGGGAAGAAATCCAAGTAAGGTCATCCTATTCCGATTGAAAAATCTATTTCCGAACCACTAGAACTTCTTCATATCAATCTGTGTTGCTCGTCTGCCGTTGAAGCTTTGCATCACAAAAACTACATTCTTGTGATTGTTGACAACTACAAGAGATTCACCAGGGTTTTCTTTTTAAGATTGAAGTCGGAAACTGCTTCTGAGATCATCAATTTCATTAAAGGGATTGATGTTCTGATAAAACTACCCATCCAAAGAATTTGAAGTGACAACGAATCTGAGTTCACCAATGCCACTTGAAAAGTTTCTAACTAACAAAGGCATCAAACACACTTTTTTTCTCCTTACACTCCACAACAAAATGGTGTCGTTGAAAGAAGAAAAAAACTCTAGTTCAAGCAGCTCGGTCGATGTTGAACTTTTCAAAATCAATCTCCAAGACCTGCTTTACTCAAAATCAAAGTATCATCAACTGTCGCCTCAACATGACACCATATAAACCAATGAATGGTCGTAAGCTAAGTATCTCATTCTTACACATAAAAAACAATCGAGATCAACTCACCAAGTTTCAACCAAATCAAAAGCTTACCAAGTTTTGAATCGTTGAACACGTATAATTGAAGAAAGCTTTGACATTACTTTTAATGATGACTTTGTTCAGAACTTATAACTAACTCATGTTACGAGGCACATCCTTGAGTCCGATAAAGACCATATTCAACACCAAATCCTCCCATTTTTCTCAGAACATATCTGGTCCGACCCCAACTTTTCCTCCATTTGATTCCGAAGTATTCCTATCTTAGGTTGAGGGGGATAATACATTTGTTTCTGTGCCTCAAGGTCAAGAAAGCAATCAAATCCTCGAATCACATGCTGATTTTTTTCAAGACACATTAGATCAATTTGGCGAAATAAATACAATTCCGAACAACACTGAAGATGATGCCAACTTGTTTGACTTTCAAAAAAATGGTGATGCATATATATTAGGTTTAGAAGTTCAATGGCAGCATTACCCTCAAATTCAATCCATTCAGGGGGAGCAACACAACCCCATTGTTAACGTTGGATCATCTGCTGTAGGGATGAGCAACGGGCCGAACCCGAACCGAACCGAACCGGCCCAAAGACCGGAAACCCGAAGACCGAAAATAGTAAATTACCTTACCCAAAAACCAGGCCGTTTGAGTGGATTGGGTCCAGGTTCTATCCGGTTCCGGTTCCGGGTACTAAACGGGGTTTCGGGTTGTGGACAGAATTTAACTTTGGTAGTGTTTACGGTTTCGGTCCAGTCCTGTTCCGGGTACCAAAATTGGTTTTGTTTCTTTCTTTTTTGCAGTTTTGGGTTTTGTTTATAATGTTACTCTCTAGCATGCTATTTTAAATGATAATCTTACTACGTAAGATCCATTATTCGTATCTTTAATGTTTGCTCAATTCGACTAAAAAATACATAAAAGAAGATAAATGCAAAGGTATTATGTAGCAAACCAGATTTACCAAAATATTATTGTACCAAAATAACAATAACCAAAAAAATCATCGTACTAAAATAATAATAAACATGTATCAAACCAAATTACCATTATACCAAAACAAACAATCTATGAAAAAAAAAACAATTAAACTTCACTCAACTTTTTTTTCCATTCCCTTTATCTTCTTTTTCCTCCATCTTCGCTTCAATCTCTATATAATTAACACCAAATGATAGTGAGTATCTAAATTTTTTAACAAATAATAAATAAATAATAAGATGATTTAAATTTACTACCTAACGCTAGGACATCATCCTTTAATATGTCTTCATCATTATCTATAATGAGTTTGCATGATTTTCTTACCAAGTCTTGGGTACATACCAACGCTTCAACAATTGGTGTATTCAAACGTGTTCGATACTCATCTAGAAATCGATTGCAAGTACTAAAAGCAGATTCTGATGCCATGGTCATCACTTGTATGGAAAAAATATTTAGCAACAAACCATCATAAAGTTGTAAGTTTAATAATTTATAACTTAACTAAAAGAAAACCAAATAAAATAGTAGAATTACCTTTTGTCATATAAGCGACAATCGGAAAATGCAATGAGTTTTTTTTTCCACCAATCTAGGTTGTCAACAATTGTATCGAAAGTCACTATATGTTCATTTAAATATCTTCTCAATTCAGTTTCCACTGTCGCCGACGTGTGTCCTTGTCCAATTAAGAAAACATCCAAAAAATCGTTACCCACATCACAACTTGCAACTTCTTTTACTTTTTGAGACGAAGCTACATTTGTATAATTTTCTTCATGGGGTTTAAATTAAATTTCCATCTTTTTTTCAATTTCCCGCACCGTAGACATCTTCTTGAATCTTATGTGCTATCTAACAATTTGTTTTGTTCCGTTCTCGTTTTCTCGATCATTTTTTTCATGACAACCAACAAAAAGATGGACTTCATTTTGGGGGTCCAACAATATGGAAAACACGTGAAATCGTTCAAGCCTTCTATTGAACCACAATGCTTGTTGTTTTTGACATGCATGTCTGGAATCATGTAACAAAGATACACTTTTGTTGAACACGTTTCTAGATATTGGTCAACATCTATAATTTCCCGTAAAACAATTTGTACTAATGGTTTTGATAAGGGTGGCAAAATCTCCATTTTTCTAACTTTTCAAGAAACATTACAAACTTTTCTATCACTTCGAAACCGGCATACTGCGTGACTCTACTTAGATCACGTTTAGATGAGGTATCTACAAAAAATACAAACATTATTAAAATTTACAACTCAAAGAAATGCATTTAAAAAAAAATGCACTTTTTATTCTAAAAAATTGTAATTTTTTTAACAAAAAACAGTACTATTAGTTAATAAACTGCACTTAATAACATTATTTGAAAAAACAACATCATTTATAATAAAACCTGCAATTTTTATAAAAAAATTGCATCTTTAACATAAAAAAACAACAACACTATTAATTAAAAAACGGCACTAAATAATTTTTATTTGTTAAAAAACAACAAAAAACTACATCATTTATTAATAAAATAAAATTAAAAAAAACTACATTTTTTAAACAAAAATAGCACTATTAATAAGAAAAACTATACCTTTTTATTTATAAAAACAAAAAAACAAAAAACAAAAAAAAAACATTTTTGCCTTTAACTTCATATTCGAAAAAAGCATCTTTTAAATTCAAAGTGTTGTTCAACAACTCGAATGTCAAATTCTACCTCGTTTGACAATCTGCACAAAAGACCTTATTCCCTTCTAAGTCGAAATCCTTCATACATTTTTTAAACTTCCTAATTCTAGCAGTTGAATGTATAATGTATTTTTCTGATCTTTGAACACATGACACATGAGTATTGTGATATTTTAACCCTTTTCTCACAATTAAGTTCCAAATATGAACCACACATCTAACATGAAAATGTTTTCCACCTTCATACAATTTGGGAAGTCTGTTGATCAAGAATTCTAATGCCTTGTCATTTGTAGTGGCATTATCAACGCTTATAGTCATCACATTTTTTATCCCCCACCCATGTATGCATTCAAGTAACAAACATCCTACATTCCCCCCCTACATGAGTGTCTATTAGTCTAAAATTTAATATCATTTTATGCATGACCCAATGGTCATCTATAAAGTGCCCCATAACAACCATGAATTAGTTTTTTTGACACGATGAAGTCCAACCATCGGTTGTCAAGTGTATCATGTTGTGGGGATTAGCAAATAAAGTTAACAATTTTTTTTTTCCTTTCTTTAACATAAAACTTGGCAACATCATGACTAATTTTAGGCCTAGATGGTATTTTGACTTTTCCATTTAGACCATTTGTGTACTCTATAACTCCATTTTCCACAAATTTAAACGAGAGTTCACCTAAAACAAATAAGTTTAGCATAGCCTTTTTAATCCTATCTCATCTTGTTTCCATACTGTGACACTAGTACCATTCCCAAAAGGTTGTTTTTTAAATTGTAAAGTATTTTGCCCTTTAATACTATCTGGATTTTGTTTGCATCTTTGAGAAAGTCTAAGTAAGCTAGAAGTTCCATTTATTTTTTACATAAGAATTATAGACTTTAAAGCAATGCTTACACTTAGATTTATTGGTTTTCTTTCCATCTTCGCCCATAACAGCTTCGATTGAATCCCAACATTTTGATATTTATTTTGTGGTTCCCGTTTTCTTTTATTTCTTTCCTTTGGCAATGCGGTATTATCTTCAATCTTTATGTCTCTGTTGTTGGTATCAACATCATCACATCATCAATAATATGTGGGGTGTTATCAACAAACACGTCATCATCCTACAATACAATAAAATTAAAACAATTACTTAGGCATTCAACATAAAGCATTCAAAAAATCAAAAATTAGAATATAGGCCTTGAACATAAGGCAAACATACATACATACATACATAAATCTTTCTTTGTGACTAGTTATAGTCATAATTGCAACTTGCAAAGACAAAATAAATATATGGTCTTGAACATTTGATTGGGCTGTAATTCCAAGCAATTTAAGATAAAGCATTTGATACACATAATTCTATACAATTCTTGTATCTAACTTATGAATACCATATAAATACCAAATACGTGTAAGGAAGATATATTAAATGATGAAGCTCACTATTATTTACTCAATGTACTTTTGACTAAGCAATCGTAATTAATGTCATACACACCATGTCATCTAGTTCTCATTCACAAATGATGATTTATATGATTTGATTTTTACCTTGTTTTCTTAGGGAAACATATATTAACATTCTACAATTATGTTACAGCAAAATTCATTACATGATTACAACATCAAAAACATATTTACCTTACTTGAGTTTGATTTTCGTCCATGGAACCAATCTAATTTTCAATCATCATTGAAGAAGAGGGAGTAGTATGTCATCAATAATATAGACTATAAGATTTTAGTAAGGTTTTTTTTACTTGTAGAATGCAATCAACCTAGAGAAGGGCCCAAAAGAAAAAAACATCAACAAACTTAATGAAGTAGGGAATAGGGATTACATCGATTAAAAATTAAATAACCTTTAGTTTCCGTTCCAATCCGGGTAACAATGATTATTCTCGGCACGATGCGGTCCAAACCCGAAACCTGATGTTTGATAAAAATTAAAACCGAAAACCGGCCCAGTTAAATGTATTTTTGGTTCGGTCTATTTTCGGTCCCAGTTTAGTTTCCGGTCCGGTTCAACGGGTCATATGCTCATCCCTAGTCTGCTATACAAGAACTTATGAGATTGCATATCTTGACAAATGATCATCCTCCAAATCAAGTTATTGGAAATATGAACATGAAAGTTCAAACTCTCTTTAATGCGAGTATTTAAAATGAGTGTCACTTCATGGCATTTATATCAATGGTTGAACCTAAATCTATCAAAGAAACTCTAGAACATTCCGATTGGATTAAAACCATGCAAGAAGATTTAGCTTAGTTTGACAGAAATCAAGTTTGGACTCTTGTCCTTTTTCCTCAGGATCAGCCAATTATCGGAACATGCTGGGTTTCCAAAACAAATCAAGATTGGTGGCCAAAGTATTCACACAGTAGAAGGTCTTGATTATGATGAGACTTTTGCACTTGTTGCTCGTCTTGAAGCATCCAAATATTTCTTGCATGTGCTGCTCACAAAGCTTTCAAATTCTACCAAATGGATGTCAAATGTGTCTACCCCAACGGTCAACTTGACAGTGAAGTTTATCTTCAACAACCTCCTGGGTTTGTGAATTTATCCAATCTGAACTACTACTACAAACTCCCAAAAGTTGTGTATGTCATGAAGCAATCTCTTCGCGCCTGTTATGAGACATTTACTTGTTTTCTCAAGCAATCAGATTTTCAAAGATGAGTTCTTGATTATACTTTTTTATAAAGATCGAATAGAAAGCATCTCATGTTAGTTCAAATATATGTCGATGACATCATCTTTGGATCAACTGATCCGATGATGTTCCTGATTTTGCGAAGCTGATGGTTAGATGATTGTAAATGAGTATGAATCGTGAATTAAGCTTTTTTATCGGATTGCAAGTAAAAAAAACAAGAAAAACAAATCGTGGAATCTTCATTCACCAAGAGAAATACATTTATGAACTTTTGAAGAAATATTCAGTGGACACCTGTGCATCTAAAAAAGTTCCAATGGATTTCGGACACAATATCTTCTCGGACCCATGTGGTGAAGCCATTGATAAGAAGAAGTATAGGGGAATGATAGGATCGATGTTATACCTCACTACAAGTCACCCTGATATCATGTTATTGACATGCCTTTGTGCTAGATTCTATGTTAATCTGAAGACGTCTCATCTTTTGGCCATAAAAAAACCTTCTGATATCTTAAAGCAACAAGAGCCTCGAAATTTGGCACCCTACAAATGAAAGCTTCATATTGCAAGCTTATTTAGATTCAAAGTATGATGGACTTTAACTTGATTGGAAAAGCACATCCGGTGGTTGTCAATTTCTCGGTGGAAGCGTAACTCCTGGAAAATCGGGCTAGTCATTTTAGATATAATACAAGTTTTGTATTAAGGAAAAATAAGAAAAATCAGTCGAATCGTCCGTATTTCGTAAAAATAAGTGAGTCAAAACATATATATATATATATATATATATATATATAGAGAGAGAGAGAGAGAGAGTACACATTATCCTGATCCCAAAAATATAAATTTCGTAGAAATCCAACTCTATATGAATTAGATATGATTTTTATAAAGATATAAAGTCAGCCGTGCACAAGGAATGTGTGACATCAAAAGGTTTGAAGAGAATGGTTGATTTTTGGGTAAAGTGACCAAAATCAATGTTGTAGTACGCTTTAATAAATGAATTTTGGTAAAAGGAACACCAAAATCAGAGTCCGTACGAGAGAGTTATGATTTTTGAAAAATAATTAACTCGTATAAAAATAGGGATGAAAAATAAAGTCAGAATTCGCAGATGGAGTATAACAAAAGTTCCAGATCTCGTTCAGCACTTTTCGGGGATATAAAAAAACATCGAAAACGAAGTCTGTATGAAGCTATTATGGTATTTACAAAATCTGCATTTTGCACTCATCGCGGTGCGCAATGCGCGCTTCTAGATTGTGAAAACACGAACCACAGAGAGTCTGAAACGTGGCACAAAGTGGTTGGGGAGACATCACCTTATAATTCGCAACATGCACCTCTTTTGCATGCCCCATACCCTAAATTTGGCTATAAATAACTATCGAAACTTGCTCATTTCCTCACAGTTTCCCTTCCAATCACTCTCAAAACCTCTCTGCTTCCTATGTCCAGTTTTCTTGAGTTTCTTAACTTTTTTAGCTAGGACATGGAGTTGCTAGGAGCCCGACATCATAGATCTTTCGGTTTCGGAGTCCTATCTGGATATTTTTCCCGGTTTACGCTAAAATCTCTGTAAGTTAAGCTACACTCTTTTTCATTTGGTGTCACTTATATTTATAGTCATAAGTCATTATTATGAGCCTATAAATAAGATTTATCAGTAATACCAAGTTGTTATAATTATTGATCTACTTACAAGAGATGTGTCTAGAATAGTCACGTTGGCTTGGTTGTTGGATTTCTGTCACACCCCAAAACCAGAACGCCGGAAACGTTCAGGGGTGGATGACGTTATGTCAAGTATCACAACACATGCATTATAGTAATCAAAGTACAACAAAACATTGCATTAATAGTAATAGTTTTACATTGTTTACATTACAATATATCAGAATAATACAAGTAAATATAATAAATACAACATGGTACTAAGCTATCTTCATCAACAGATCCGGGGATGTACCTGTCTAATGCTGACCTAAGAATACAAGTTATTTGAAAAGCGAGTATCAAAATTTTTACAAATGATGGTGAGTTCATAAGTATTTAGTGTCATTTTAATCAAATAACTTTAATAAAAGTGGTAGTTTTAGGGTATCCATTTCATTAGTGTCTTTTCTAGAAAATCCTATATTTTCTTTAATAAAAGCAGTCTTCTACCAAGACTGGACGGAGTTATGTGGTAAAAAGTATTTTTCCCTTAATCGCTATCATTATCAAAATACAGAATTTGATTATTAAAGAAAGCAAGAGAAATCAGGGAAATAACATATGCCTCAGCAGTGAGGACTGCTGACTAAGGAAAAAGGAATCATAGACTCTAGGAGAGTATTGAACGAACGATACGCCTGGCTTAGTCTAACAAAAGGAGATACAGACCCCAGACGGTACCAAATGAAAGATACCGCTAGTAAGGTCTAAAAACAGAGAATAAAGACCGCAGACAGTGTCAAATGAAATATACAACTGGCAAGGTCTAAAAATAGTGAATACAGACCGCAAACAGTATCAAATGAAAGATACAGCTTGCAAGGTCTAAAAACAGTGTGACTCTGAGAATGGGTTTCCAGTATACAGTGTAAGTTGCTGGTGAAATACCGTTACCTTAAAGCCATGAATTATAAGGCAACCTAGGATACTCGTAACCATACTAACCGACACTAGAGTACCAAACGCCCTACAAGCGTCTATAAAATATAACATTTGTCACCCCTTGGCTTGGTGGGCCGTGGACTGTAGCTAGCAGTCAGGGTGCAGGGGTGTCAATACCGTATAGATCTATACACACAATATCCGCTCTCCCCACAAGAGACTCTGGTTACCAACTAGACGACGGAGAAGGTCGCGTCCCGAAGATGCATCCCAAAGAGTGGGTAGTGGGTTTCATATATAAGTTCTGAACTAGAGGTAGAGACTCGTAATTGAACTGACTTGAGTAAACCTATATGTCTATGCTCGTATACCTAACATACAACTAATGAATCAAACGACCTTCGGACGGCCATCCGATCCCACCAGACCACATCTCAACGAAGAAAAGGAAATAGGGCGGACAAGCCTTCCTAAGTCCTTCAATCATTATTTATATGCACCTATACAAGTACGGACATACATCTAACTACGTTTGAGTGTGTAACAAGTGGAAACATATCGTGATGTATAACTGAGTCGTCGTGTGTAAACGTACAATGTGGAATAACCAAATCGTGATGTATAACATATATTGTGGAATAACCGAATTGTGATGTATAACGTACAGTGTGGAATAACAAAATCGTGATGTATAACGTACAGTGTGGAATAAATGAATCATAAAGTGTGAACGAATAGTGTGGAATAATAGAATCGTGATGTATAACGTACAGTGTGGAATAACTGAATCATAAAGTGTGAACGAATAGTGTGGAATAACCAAATCGCAAAGTGTAAACAAACAGTGTGGGATAATCGAATCGTGAAGTATAACCGTTACCAAATATAAGTGTATCAAAAAGTGGAAACGTTATCAAGTAGGATTTTAAACTAAGTAAAAGCGAAGCAGTGGCTTCTAACAAGCAAGAGTATACGACATGAAAGAGAACTTTGATGAAAACCTTGGAAAAACCTTTATACTTAAGAAAGTCGCAACTTGGTATTCTTTGGTAAAATAAGTTTGAAAACCTTTAAAAATTCTTTGGAAACCTTTCATAAACCAGTTTAAAATGAACTTTCATAAAACAGTATAAGTAAGAGTTATGAACAAGAGGAAACATTTTAGAAAACCATTTATAGTATCCTACTCGGTAAAACAGTTTATAGTGTGGTAAATTCTTGTGCATGCGGGTTATCAATCACATGAATGATATGATAACTGGCATGTTTAAATTTTATTCCCCCATATAAAACATGTAAAAACATTTAAAAGGTTCATTCAGGGGTATGAACTCACCTGGTGTAAGTGGATCTGATGAAGGCGCCGGTTGGGTGCTCGGTGTCAAGTAAGGACTTGGACACACTTTGTGACCTATTTAACATATGATAACATATGTTCACATACAATTAGTATATTATATACTAATTAAACAAATATATGCACCCTAAAGAGCAGAAAACACTTTGGTTAAGTGTTTGGGTGTCCCGGGTAACATCTAAGGGCTTGAATGGCTTAGGAATGGAGTTTACTCTCCATATGGTGTTTACGGCCCTGTGAAAACTCCCCATGATTTTACAGTTGTAAACTCATGGTGAGAGTGTTCTAGGATGTTTAAAGGCTTATTATCGATCGTGGAATTTTGCTAGGTCCAAAACTAAAAGGTATGAAGGGATTTAAGGCTTTTAAAGGGACAATATGGGAGTTTACGGCCCATGAACCACCCCTATGGGAGTTCACAGCCGTGACCACCTACCCTTTGATTTTATCGAAGTTTAAAGTCCCTAATTCACTTCTAGTAATTTGTAATAAAGGTCTAAGGCCATTTGGGGGACAAAAACCATCTTTTGACATAGTTTGGGGGTGTTTACGGCCTAGGCACTTGCTTGGTCCGTAAACTCCAATTTACCCCACATTTCCTTGTGTTTGAATGTTCTAAACCCAAAATAGCAAGCCCCTAATTTATGTATTAAGCCTAAGGGTGGTTTGGGACTGTTTTTGGGGCATTTATACAAGCATAAGAGGTGTTTACGGCCTAATCATGTGCTTGGGCTGTAAACTCTCTTTTAGGCCCTAAATCCTTTTGTTTTCATGTTTAAACACTCGTAGATAAATTCCTTAATTGGTATCCAAGCTCAAACAAGGAAGAATCGGGACTTTTGGCCACTTTTTGGGGGTTTACGCCTAAGGAGGCTCTTAGGCCGTAAACTCATTTTCATTAGTTTATATGGTCGATTTTTGGGGTATAATCACAAGCTAAGATGTTTAGAATAAGCTAGGGTAAGGGGACTTACGATTTGGAAGCGTTTGGTAGCAGATTTGAGTCGAAAATGTGATTTACGCGAGAGAGTATAGAGAGAGGGTGATATGGGAGTGGGAAAAGAGTGGAATGAAGTCCACTCCCCCTTATATAGGGGTTCGAGTTGGGGCTCAGTGGAATTCTACCCGATACTGCCGTTATACGGGGCTTTTGGTCGCACCCGATTTAGTGGTCGTAATAAAATTTAATTTTTTTCCAAATTAACATGGAAATGTAATTTAAGTGTTTTTATTTACTTTATTATGACTATAACGACACAAAAATATAAATAAATAAAACATTTATTTTTTTTACGACCTCGACTTAACGGAACTTTTATAGAATGGAATATTTCGTTAACGGTAACGGGGTAATGTAACGGAATAAACTTTGGGTTGTCACAATTTTAGAAAAGCTATTATGCCAAAATGATCATGTTTCCCAACTGTCTTGCCTGGCTAATCCTTACTTGATAGATCTTTATGTGTACATTCAGATTAATGAGGAATATAGACTATAATTATTATCGTCGTCGACATTATCAAACTACACTAAGACTTAGTGTTATGCATTTAGGTCATTAAATGTGCTAAGGCAATGTTCTGCCCAAACTCCACGACATCAACTTTTATCAAGTGAGTGCATAGTCCCTTTCATGTACATGATTTTAATAAAAGTATTAATTAAATTATTAATATATTTTTGAAAGTTTATGTGCAAGTTATATGCTTATTGATTGGTTTATATAGATAAGATACATACCTAAAATCACATTAGGTACTGCATGAGCCTCCTCGACTGTCGACTAGATTGCACGACTTCTCACAACCGACGCCTCCGCCTTGCCTTGGCAGCTGTCAGTAATCCTCATTGTCACTCAAGTGGGTACCCCCACCGCTCCCACTATCAAACTTGGGAAATCAAGCTTCTTGTGGTCCCTCTGATTGTAATGGAAGAAAATTAGGCTCGATCCCTGGGTGGTGGTGGTGGCGGTGTAATCCCTACTGTAATGACTAGTCCTGTCGCACTTAAAGGAGCCATAACCACCCACCCTGCAAACCACTTCGTGCGTCTTGCTACACTTGCCATAGCGGCTCCATCCCTACTGACCCCTCGGTTAAGAATCAAAAACCTTAGGCTTCTGCATTGATCCTTCTAAGACCTAAACTTTAATCGACTTCCTCTTCCTCACAGTCTCCGACTCAATCTCTTATTCCCGGGCCCTCACTATCATGTCATCTAAGGTCCTGTAGTTGGACATGCTCATAAACTCTTGTATCTCATCCTTCAGCATATCATGATACCTTTCATTCTCCATATCCTTGTTCACCACATACTATGAAATCAGTAAATCCCTCCCATAGAACATGGTGGTGATCTTCGCCACAGTCTCAATAGTCTGACTAAGGTCCTGAAACTCCCTGGTCTGCTAGCGAACCTTCATCACTAGTGAAAAATCCCCCTGGATCTTGTCGCGAAATTCTCCCATGACATCATCTCAACAACCTCGCCTCCCAAGGTATGGCCTACCTCCTCCTATGAATCACAGGTTTTGTCTTTCAGAAGATAGGATGCAAATTCGACCTTAGCCTATAAGGGCAAAAGCTAGTCCGGAAAGCGTTCGCAATGTATGCCAACCATCACCTTCTAAAAATATGGTCCTTCCTCCCGAAGAACACAGGAGCCCCACATGTACAAAACTCTCGAAAACTAAGAGTGCATGCTCCCACCGTAGCCACCATCTCAGTATAGAATGCACCCAAAAACTCATCCAGAATCTCCATAATGGCCTCCTTGATCATAAAAAGGTTATAGGAGTCTGCTCTAGAGTACTATAGGTAATCTTGGATAAAATAGACTCTCACATCCTCACCTCATTCGGGTCGGCCCCAGATCTCGAACCTAGCCCATCGCAAGAACCAGAACCTCCTCGAGTGACCACCATACTGAAAACAAAGAATACAAATCATCAGAAAACACTCAAAGAATCCCACAAACTGCAAGTTCCTTTGTATTATCATGACTTCCCTTGACTCTAGTATATATCTTGTGCTTTTAGTATTATAGGCCCAATACGAACTTCCACACATATTCGTACTTTCCTGAAGGATCTCTCACATTCCCCTAAGTAACTCCCTTACTACAAAACACCCTTCAATTCTGCTAAACAATGAATTTTACATGCTAACATACTTCATAGGTTCTCCTAGGATTCCCTTCACACGTCTATCCACCATCAGGTGCATAAGAAATTCCCACTAACACCCGCTAACTATCTTACGAATATAATTACATGCTACACGCACTAGATAATTCTTCGAATGGAAGGTCTGACGCAAACATGGTTGGACTCAAACAAGAGTTGCGCTATAGAGTAAAACCTAACCTTCTAAAATCATCTAACCCATGTAACATGCAACCTAGTATATTCTCTTAATAGTTAACTAATATTAATGGAGGTCTTTAAAAGCAAAAAAAAAAAAAAAAGCAAGAAACATTCGAGCATTGAATTATCTAAACTAGTATGTTGCCTAATCTGGCAATCCAATCCTTCCAACTATGTAACCCATACTAGCATGCAATTCTAAAGGCTCATATAATAGGCATATAAAAGGCATCTCTCCTAGCATTATTCCGTGAAATTATGGCTAGATCCTTAGCCATAATCTAGCACGCAAAACACATGGGCACATACTGAAACACATAAACATGCATGGGTATTTTGGAAAATACTTACTTGAGCTCGGCTGATTGCATGCATCACACCCATTTTCATTATAAAAGCCCCTTTTAAAAATCATTTTCTTTTGAAAATTTATCATTTCCTTAGTTTGAGTTCAGACACACTCGAAAGTGTGTCTAAATCCATCAAACCAAGGCTCTAATACCAACTTGTAACATCCCAAAAATACCAAGTAATTTTTTTAAGTCAACCAAAATAACCATTCATTCATTCTAAAAGCCCATCAAAGTATATGATTGAATAAAATAGTTATCAAAGTACCACAAGTCATGAAATAAAAAACACCAGTGGATGCCACACAATCATGTTGAGCTCTTCCCTTTGGAACTAGAAGTACCTGAACCATAAACATACAACTGTAAGCAGAAAGCTTAGTGAGTTTCCTAAAGTAACGCATACCATACATACATCGGGGCTTGCTCGACATTCATCGGGCCCCACCCAAATAAAAGGTCCGTGCGTAATACATATTGGGACCCACCCAACATTCATAATGGGCCCCACCCAACATACAAACAAAAACATGCAAGAGTCACAAAGACAACTAGCATCCTATAAACATAATTCAACAGGTCAACATTAGTGCCTTGAATTCATAAGTATAGTGAAGAGACTCAACTCAGTCAGTTAACGATTAGATCCCATACACGAGCTGATGGTGTTGAAGTCTCTCCCACTAAACATAACCAAAACCAAACCCTAACTAGCTCTCAGGATAAATCCCAAACTCAGCAAGCCTAAAGACCATAATAAACCCTCATTAGGGCAAAATACCATTTTTCCCTTCCAAGTCCTCAACCCTTCTTAGTTGAGAAAAAGTCAATCTGGTCAAAACATCAATGGTTAACCCTTGTTCACTTAAGTGCTACATAAATCTTACTCTATGTAGGGCGTAAAGTCTTATTCCAGAAAACGGGACAAAATCGAGCGACGTTGGGCATAACTCAGATTACGCCCTACACATTGGGTTAATAATCTAGTCTCATTTCAATCCCTTAATCCATAAAGACAAATCATAAGATGGTTAAATCCGTTCCAAATAAATGTATGAAGTGATAAAGTTGATAACTTTATGCCTTTTCATGGCTACATGGAACTGAAAATCAACCCCCAGCTTCAAAACTTCTCCTAATGACCAAAATCTATTACATGGGTAAAACATAGCAACCAATATCCCATTTTTATGTCTTAAAAACCATAGAAACTTGCAACTCTATGGTAAGGAGTAACTTCTACTCACATGACCTAAGATTGTTGGACAAAAGATGGTGTAAAACAAGAATCTAGTGAGACATAAGACATGGATGAACAAGATTTGATATTTATACCTCTAGATGTTGAGAAATGTAATGTAAGTTCTCGGTCCACAAGCTTTTGCTCCAACTAATCTTCAAGCTTGGCCTTCACCTTCATCAAGATGCACCAAAACACACTAAAAAGTCTCAAAAATTGCTCCATGGGATTACGATTTCATTATGTATCCTCAAGATGGTGGAGGCTAGTGGTAACAAGGGCCTCAATGAGATCAAGGTCCTTAAATAGGGTCTAAGACCCCAAAAGTATGGTTTGCACTTTTCATGTTTGCGCCCTGCATAACATAGAATAAGCCCCATGTAGTGCATTAAGTCCATGTGTCCAAGTAATGAGTTACATCATGTGTAACTTGGATAGCTACACCCCGCATAGAGCCATGATTTTCCATATTAAATAATTTTTAAAACATGAAGACTAATACCTGAAAACTGGGTGATACAGGTCTTCTGTTTCTTGGCCATCAAATCTTACTGATGCATTCAAATGTAGCCAAGAAATGGCAAAGCTAAAAATAAATCTCACTATCTACGCATTACGAACTAATTTAAAAAAAAAAATCCATTTTGGTTCACTCTCCTAATATTGTTGAAATTGATATGGGTTCCCAATCCGAATAGATGATGGTCTCCCAGCATTGAAATTGGTCCTACCAATTTCCAAAGCATTCATGACTCCTATAGCTCAACTATTCAATCAAGTCACACCCAGAGCGCCTATTAAATAAAAACGCAAAGGAAATTTGGCTGATACTATTATCTCACTGAAGTCGTCAAAAAAGTCTAAGGGTTGGCCACAAGATGAGATCGATAAAGCTATTGAAGAGAGCCTTAGTTTATAAGATCTAAAGTGTTCACCTAATCCTTCTCTCGAAATATCTCCACTCTGACCTGATGGGATCTTGCATGAGCATCATATCTTACCTCATACGAGCAATGATCTTCCAATCTTGGATGTTGCTCAACTTGATCTTTCGATTTTTCCATACGCACGAATATACATCAAGTTCTCTCTGATCCATCTGAAATAATCATCACAATAGAAAGAGAAAGGATGAATTTCTACCCCACCGATGCACTTCTATAAAATCAAGTGTGGTCAAAACGAAGGATCACTCAAATCAATGGTTGTGGAATGAAAGTGTTAAGCAAATTCAGACTGGATTGTCTCCTGCACATAAATACTACATCTATCGAAACTCCCTAAAAAGTCTTACAAACTCAGATGTGAGTATTCCAACCATCAATCTGAATGATGTACTCATGGTTGCAGCTCATCTTAAAAACAATCAAGACAGTGAAACAAGCATTGGAGCTTTCAATGTAGCAATGAGTTTTTTGAAAGATTACATCATTGAGTTCGCACGATCTGAAGTTGAATTTGCTCCAATGTTGAAAACCGACAAAATCATTGCACTAGTTGACACCTCATTAGAAGAAATCGACTTGCTAGATGAAGGTCTAATCTTGGAACTAGAGCTCAAATTCATCTACTAGAAAAATAATTCCAACAAGAAAGAATTCTCTAGAGCTAGGTGAAAGTACTTGGTTCATACTAATGTGCTTCAGAAGATCATTACCATGACAAGTAAGTCCAATGGTTCCAAGTATGTGAGAAAGTAGTTAATCAAACAACTTCAGTGGTGGATTGAATTAAGAAATTGGTTGCAACTTGCCTGCATGGTTGTGTTTAGAGATAAAGCATAAAATAATATGGATTGCTAAGGCCATTTAGCGGTAGATTGTTAGTTCATAAAAAGTGACCCTTAGTCAATCCGAACCAAGTCCATTTTCGAGATGATGCTTGTTCTGAGATGTGAATATTTCCAAGTAGAATAGAGTTTAGAGTTCAAGTTGTTTCTGAAGCCTAGTTAAATGTAAAATGTTAGAAGCACAAGTACATTTTGTTGTTTAGTGTTTGTCATCTTGTTTTGTACAATCAACAGGATCAACATTAATGGTTGTTTCATGCTGTTTATCTTCCATCCATGTGCACTTTACTATAATTTGTCTTTTGTAACTCCTTATCTATACAAGGAGTGCTAACCTTTATAAACAATACACACGTTGAGAACAACTTCACTTCTATCAAATCAAGAATTATTTAGTCAATCATTTATCTCTAACATGCTTATTGTTCTAATTTACTCTTCATTGTTCATACTTTACTTTACTTTATTTGAGTACTTTGTTGAGTTATATTATTCAAGGCTTGACTGGTTTATCCATACCAAATTGGACTTATACTATTAGCAACCCTTGTCGCTATTTAACTCAAGGTTTGTGTTTTCAAACCTTAGCGTGAAAATATGTGAAGTCAAAATTTCAAGGGATAAAGTGAAAACATATCTTAGATTTCAAAGCATGGGATACATAAACTGGATTTGAACACATATCATTTGGCATGTAAGAGAAAATAAGTATCCCCTCTATCCAAATGAACAACTTGATTTTTGTTGAGAAGTGTGCATATAATATTATTATATACATATTAAATAGAATATATGGCTAAAATTTGGGCCTTATTTTTTGGTTCCTGTGCAGTTGCACACCCTACACCCCCCCCCCCCCTAGACCTTACACTGCAACTAGATGGTATGTACATATAGTCAATTCACTTTGATTTTGATATGAACAACTTGGAATGTCCGTTGAAGAGTTTTGTAGCAAGTTAAGGTTTCCTTTTGGATTTAATATGGGCCAATCATAGAAACCTAAACTTCAAATACTCCCATGCGTTAAAATGCGAATAGTTTAGGTATAATTAATATGGGGCCAAACACCAACGATAAATAAAGGCTTATTCTAAGACATGTTCTGATATTCTATTTGAGAAATCTGGGACTTAATATCTAACGGAAAAGAACAAGACCAAGTCAATATCACGTGGTCAATACTAAAAGAATGTTAAAGACCCTTGAGAAAGCCAAGTAAAACAAAAATCAAGGAGAATCCCAAGCTTCTTTGAATTTTAGTTATTAGTGTTATGTATAAAAGACTACATTATCGCATACACATGAACATATACACTTCTCATCTCTCTCTTTGATTCTTTCGACACTTGAGAACAAACACTTTTTCTCTAAGACCAGCTAACACTTGCAACCATTTTTATTCATTTAATATAAGTTCTAAGGCAGGTGAGTTTATCACCTCCTGTGGTTTTATGCTGGATATCCAAAAGGATTAAGGATTTTCCTCGTATATCACAACGTTATTATCTCGATTTTACAGATGGATATTAGTGCCAATAGCCATAATAAGGATTTCCCTCTTATATCACAACGTTAAGAAATAAATGGTATTTTTTTCTATATATGGAGTTCTAATAATTTGCATAGATTAATTGAGTTTAGATCCTAAAAATTTCGAGTTTAGAGCATATTTTTTTATCATTTCCGCTGCCCTTTGTTTGATATAATGATGCTCAAAACTCATAAATGGTATTAGAGCGAGTTAAGTCAAGTCTATTGCACTTAGACTTTGTCCTTTGAGTATGGTTGGGTTTGTATGTGTAGGGCTTCTATTTTAAATCGTTTTAAAAGTCTAGAAATTTCCCTTGACCACATCGTATACATGGATCGTGAATGTCTTCGTAGCCACGTCATGCCCACCTTTTGATCGCATCGTGGTTTGTAGTTGAGAACCTAAAATAATAATTTTCTTAAATCATGCTTTTTCTATTTGCTACGACGTGACAAATCTTTCCCCACATCGTGGAACATGAAGTTCCAGATTCTTCTAAATTTGGTTTTATTTTTGGTTTCTTATCTTTTTCAATCTTAAACACATACAAAATAGACATATATATATATATATATATATATATATATATATATATATATATATATATATATATGTGTGTGTGTGTGTGTGTGTGTGTGTGGTAAAATTGTATTTACATGTTTAATACTAAAATAAACATTGCATTTTAGCATGTTTCATTCTAATGTGCATTGTTATTCTTACTACGACTAGGCCCATCCACTTTATTGCTATAAGGGAGGTTTAAGGTGTTGGATTAAGTGTCTAAGTTCCTAACTAAATTGGTATATATTGATGAACGTAACATCTATAAAAGGTCATAAAAATTTTAAACTTTTCAAAAAATTCCACAAACCACCATTATTTACAAAATAGTTTTCAATACTTGTTTATTATCAGAGTTATCCGAATATCATAAAACAATACGCGAGGAGGTGCACAATCACGCCTTTGCCTTCCTACAATCATCTGTGGCACCTGAAACATAACCCAAAACTATAATCCCTAAGCTTGGTGAGTTCTCCCAAAATACCATCCCAATACATAATCAGAAATAATGACAATAAACATCATGCATACAAAGCCTTTAGTTTGATTGGAATGCCCTACCGGCCTGCAGTCTATCTGGTATGCTCACATAACCTTCAACATGATTGGTACGCCACACTGTGCCTTCAGCTTATCTGGAACGTTTTTCGAGCCTTCGGCCTGATTGGGACGCCTTACTGGCCTTCAGTATATTCGGTACTCCCTGGGTCTGTTGGACATCAGCGCAAAGTAGAACCGCCTCAACCCATCCACAAACATATATCAAATCAAACACTAGTAAGAATGTACAGAAAGCCATACAGATCCTATTGATCGCTAATCATAGCATCATCCTATATACCAGGATACAGATCTAATAGATCACTACACGTAGCATCATCCTATATACTAGTATACAAATCTAACAGATCACTACACATACTATCATAAGATAAACGAGGATAGCAATCCTAGAGGGTCGGCCTTGGTACCTTTGACCCAAAAGTATAGTGAGAAAAACTCACCTCACACAGCTGAATCACACTAAAAGTCTTTGACTGCTGGCTTACTAAAATCCCTACGCTATCACAACAAATAATCATCCAATTAATACTTGGATTACAATTTATGTTAACATTCCATTATTAGGGTAAATGGCCACTTTACCCTTTTTCTTAGTTGGGCTAAGACCCAAGCCTAAATCTTGATCTAAAAGGTTCAATCACTAAATAACCACCCAAGGCCTATAGTTGGCCTAGTTTTCCAAACTAGGTCCAACTCTTTCTTGGGCCTTACACTAAAGCCCAACCCTTTTCTTGGCCCAAAACATCAACACTCAGATGGTCCAATAAGGACCCAAGCATCTAAGACCAAAAAGGTGGCCCAACTTAAAGCCCAAAAATCACAAAGTCCATAGTCTGAGTACACAGGGTATGCCCAGCTATACGCTAAGAGTACTCGCATCAAGGCTTGTATGCCCAGTGTACTCCCCCTGATAAGCCATATTTCCCATTAAGCTCTTAATACCTTAAGATAAAGTTCCAAAATGTAGATCTGACTTCCTTGAGTTGGAATAACATGTAAAGTTGCAAACTTTAATCCCATTCACGGCTAAATGAAGCTTTTAATGTTAGAAATGACTTAATAAGTGGCTTAAACCATGCATGATGACTAATAGACCATAAAGTTGGAACTTTTATGCCTAGGAAGCCTCTAAAAGGTTCAGATCTAAGGAAACAATCTCTTCAAATCGTCCCAAACCATCAATCCATACAAAAGAGACCAAAAGTGCACCAAATCTACCCATAAAGAAAACTGTACATTGACAAGTCAAGATTTGAACTTGATACCTTAGGTAGCTTGCAATGTGATTAATGGTTTTAGATCTCAAATCCCTCACCAAGCTATAGACTTCACTCTCTTCTAGATTCTTCAAAGATGGACCAAAAGAACACAAATTTCTCCTCAAGAGCTCAAAGATGCAAAATGCAGGCTAACAGAAGGTTTAGGGTTTTCTGGAGGGTTAGCGACAAGCAATAAGGCCAACCCTACAGATTAAGGATGAATATATGGGGTACAACACCCTATTTTAGGGTACGCGCAGTGCACATAAGCTTACACCCAACGTACACACCCTATGTCCCGATCCTTCTAAAGCTAGTACGCTAAGCGTACTGACTTCTCAGCTAGTACGCCCCGCGTACTACTCCAAGGGCTAAAATGAAACTTTAAGTTAATGAAGGGTAAACAGTGAAATGTACCAAGATCAGGGTGTTACAATGAATAAAAGTATAGTTCTTTTTGGGTTTCCATCATAACCAGGAAACGACTTGGATTAATCAAAGGAGAGGTAAATGATTTGTTAATTTATTATGTGATTAATAAATTAAATTACAAATAGTTAATAATTAATTTAAATTAAATATAGTCATAATTGATTAATTATTAATAAGAATTAATTTGGAATGAATTTGGGGTTAATTGGAATTAATTAAAGGTGTAATAGATGCATTAGAATTGTTCAACAGTTGGACAATTAAAGTGATTCTGGAACCCTTTATGATATCCCCATTTTTATGGCCATTTTGAAACTTTTCATTTATGCTTATTTTAAAACCGAAGTTTATTTATTAATGTGGAATTTGGTCCCATAAAAGTATATTCGAAGAAATATTTTTGTTGATTTATAAAAGCTTGGGATGTCAAAACTGATATAAAACATAAGCATAAATAGGTCTTACAGTATCTTAGAGTAACAGTCTACATCTCATTGAATCTCTCCTCATGCATGAAACTTTCTACTACTACCTGTGATACAATGAAGTTGGTGGGTCAGGTTGGGAAACTTGGTGAGTATATATATGGTTTAATTATCAAAAAAATAATCCGATTACCCATCCCCGTTTGCTTCTTTCTTCTTCCTTAAGATTTTATCTTAAGGGATATCATAACCATCATTGCTGATAGTATTGTTGCATGGATTTCTCCACAATACATATCAATAGGTTTTCATTCTATTTTCATTTCTAAGCATTTGTCATAAGGATCATCTTGATTTAACATTGCTGACAATACTGTTACAAGGATTTCTCTATAATACATATCAGTAGGGTAGAGTACATCAAATGGACATGAATTCCATCACCTACAAGTTATAAACCTACCTATGATCCACATGACTATCATGAAATAGTCCAGCGGTCGTCACCTATACTCTGTTAGGTAACTATATCATTTGGTACACTAATACCAGTCTTACATCGTTTGTACACTAGTACCACTTCTAAAGTAGTGGCATCCTATCATTGCCTACATCTTTCATCATACTATGACATCTTATCTTTCATCATACTATGACATATTTCATTACCCTTCATTGCCAAATGTATTATATTTACAAAATACATGTGCAATATATATATATATATATATATATATATATATATATATATATATCATATAAAATTTATCATTATAATATTTCATCTAAAAAGGAACATATTTCCACATAAGCACATATAGAGTTTAATTATATAACTACTTTATATCTATGTATAAGATGGAAGTAACTATGCACTCACTTGATAAAAGTGGATGCCTCGAAATTTGGGTAGAACTTCGCCTTGGTACTCCATCTTTTCCTCTTATGTGACGACCTAATATAATCATTACTAAGTCTTAGTCTAATTATTCCCTAACGGTTAATGGTATTCTAGATTCCACACTGATCCCATTGAATACCGAGAGTTTTATCAAGTAAGGATCGGCTAGGAATGACATTTTGGAGGCAGGACCATTTCGGCATATCTCCTTTCTGAAATCCAACAACCAAGCCAACATGAGCATTTTTGATGCCTCTCACATAAGTAGATCATCAGTATAATGACTTGGAATCATTGATAAATCTTAATTATGCGTTCATAATAACTATTATGACTATAATTATAAGTTACACTGATAAAAACATAAGTGTAGCTTAACTTATAGATGTTTAGAAAAACCCAAGAAATTACGCTAGCATAACTCCGACCTGGTAGCTACTAGACGTCGGGCTCTCAGGGGCCTTAGGGCTTCGCCAAAATACTAAAAACTAAGGAGATTTTGGGCAAATTGCATAGAAAATTGAGAGAGGATCGCTAATAGTTATGTGGAAAATAATTGGGGCATGTTATTCTATTTATAATATAAATTTGGCATAGGCACTCCGTGCTTTTCGAACACGCTAATCCATCAACTTGTTGACACATGTTGTCCGTCGGCTGGTGCGTGTGGCAGCTTCTGGAAGGTGCGTGCTCCACCCTATATGCGTAAGGTGCACTCAGGAAATTTCAAAAATTCGTAACTTCTTCAAACGAACTCCATTTTTAACGATCTTTATATACACACGTACCTATCAACAAGATCTACAACTTTCATTTAGACCCCGCCAGCTAATTTTTACTTCTTTATTATTTTAAAGGCTTAGTCTGCTAATCCCCGTTTAAAATTCAGTTTTTTTCCTACGCCATCCATTTTGGACTATCTTTATATCGACGAACTCGAATTAACAAGATCTTCGACTCTCTTTTAGATTGTTTTGGGTAGCAATAAAATTTTTTGAATTTTGATTTAAACGTTATCTACTTGCACACTCTCAGTTTTATGATTAATATGACTTCCGTCGTGACTACTTAAACTAGAAAGTAATTTATCAAAAAAAAAATCACTTTCTTGGATACATATAGTCGTGCCGGTTTAATTGCAAAACTCCGATGAAGTGTAATTTCTTCTTACAAAATCGGATTTCAACGTTCTTTATATGTACTGAATCCTTATCACATATACTATAACTTTGGTTAAGATTATTTATCCTAAATAACTTTCTATCAAAAAGTCATTTTTAACGCTTAATATATCTTACTTGACCAGCCAGAATCTACGAGTGTTACACCCTCCATGGCATGGACGGTTTTGGAGCCATCTTAGGGTTATAGAAGTCTCCTAGTTGCTGATAAGAAAAGGATTATGAATAGGGATTAAATCTATTATTTAATCATTCAAATCTAGCTTTGCCTAAAAGTTACCTAGGCTATAAATACGAACATTGGGGCATCTAATTTCCGGGCTTTTTCATACCTAAAGGTTGAGAAAAAAATTCTCTTCCTCCTCTCCCTTCTCTCATTGAATCCTAGGGTTCCTGAGTTTTGGGAGTGAGCCCTTAATGGATCGCACACTATTAGAGCTAGGTTTTCCAAGGAGATAAGAAAGTAATGATTAGCTTGATTGGAAAAAAAAGGTATGTATTCTTAACCATGAATGTTGATTTACATGGTTCTAGTTTATGTTATCCATAAGTATGTTGCTATTAGACGTGAAAAAGACAACTCCATTTTAGGTTGCATGTACCCTTAAGAGTTAAGAGAATCTCCGCATGTACAATTGTTTTGAAACCTAAAATCACCAATAGTGGTATCAAAGACTTGCTTTTCATATTAATGGTACATAATAGAAGAAACCAGAAAACACAACAAAATTCGACAATCCGTGATGTGACGACATGAGAAGTCTTTTGTGACGATGTTAGATCTATCTCGAATCTAAATTTCGGGATTTTCTTTCCTTGTTCAAAAGATAGGATAATTATTAGTTAATCTATGTTGTTTAAAAGTCTAAAATCTGAATACGTTAACTAGATAATTAAGAATCCAAAATTTGAATATGAAAGGAAAATTAAATAAGATAATTATCTATTATAAGATAATATAACTATCCTAATAAGATTTAAGAAAACTAATTAAAATTCTAATTGAAAGATAAATCTTAAATCCTATTTTAATTCAAATATTAATTATTAAATGTTAATTTAATTAGTATGATTTGAATCTTGTATTATCAAAAGGTTTTAAAATACATCCTACACATATGTATAAATGTCTATTACTATATATATCATTGAAAATCAATCGTATCATTAGTAGGCCTCATTTACCAAGCCACGCTATTAGAGCGGAAAGAGGAAATGGCTTATAAATGACTATTGAATAGGTGTCTTTTTCACACACCGCTTCTTTGTGTAGTGGAGGGTCGTCAGCTGAACAGGTTTGATAGGACATAATCACATTAAAAGTATAATGCTGAAGTACTATAACCTTTTAAAAATCTCACTCTAGTTACTTTAGGAAAAAAATGAGAAATTGTATGCTAATCCATGAAAACACACATCATTTATTTGTGAGTCATTAGTGGAGCGTGCGTGGCTAATCGACATATCAATGTGAGATCAAAAACGACCCCGAGGATATCATGTGGGCTTGCATGATTATTCATATCTTATTTGTGATCCTCGGCATCCCAGTCACAAATCAAAGAGTCTAATTCGATATTAACACACCATTGATTGTTCAATGATCTCAAAGATATAGGAGTTTCATTTTGATTGAAATTGGTAAAAAGTTTTTCCTTCCTAACAAAGATTGAAGATGTGATTACAACATCCTTCTTCATGTTATGAATCATATTTATGGATCCCAGCCTTACTTTAAAATTATATTAATAATAAGGTATTAAATCGAATTCTTTAAACTTTCTCCTTTAGGTTGGATGGAATCCTCTCCCACCTCCTCACTCACTTTCTAATTTTAGCTTTTCTTTGTTCTCTATCGGGAATTACTCATTTGTTATGAGATCTTCCTCGATTTTATATTAGGAAATATGTCCATAATGATCATATATATTAAAATCAATAATATGTGAACTTTAAATAAGTTGTTATTCCCACAAACATGTAGATTTGTCAAATATGGTTCTCTTATGTTTATGTCCTCGATGTTATTAAATGACCTTTTGTGAACATGTGAACGTATGAAATGAATTTGCATTTGAGTGAAATGTTTCACCAAAATGCAAGACAAGAGTGATTTTAAAATCATCAAAGGCTCGTAATTGCATTCAAATTGAAGACAAACAATAGAATTGCAATGTTACCTTTAATAAGAGTCTTGCTATAGATCCTGTGCTTGGATTTTTCATTAGTTCTTAAGATAATTTCCAATTAATTTATCATATGAATAGTATGGAGCAAAATAGTGATGAGATTCTTAAACTTTCTTCAAACTGAGAAAACTAGAAAGGAATTAGATTTCTTATCCAATTCTAGTTATCGCTTTTGAATGTTGGTGGAATGAATAGGAAACGTTCAAATCCTAAATGGAAAGGAACGGTTTTGGTTGGAACTTCCATATGAAGGATGGAAGTTTAAGCATCGACATCTAAACCCAATTGCATGTCTCGATGATTGAGGATTTCAATATTGTGCTTAGTAATGGAGTTAGGTTTAAACTAGCTATATTGTATTACTCTATATAGATGACTAGAAATCAAAATTTCATCTTATGCGTTGTATAAACATGACATTTGGTTGGGAAGACCTTAAATGCAAGTTGGATAAAGAACTGAATTTAGTTTTAGAAAATTTTTTTCCTTTTTCTTTTAAGTTCTTTGTGAATTCCTCAGAGCCCTCAAATACTTGACTTTCAATAACTCGTGGAATTACTTTTCATAAGAATCATCGTCAATATCACTTTTGTTGTTTATTATGTCCTGGACAATAACAAAGTCGTTTTGAGAATCACAAGTTCTGGTTGTCGAAGATGAATCATTGTTGAATCAACATTCTCTTTGCATTTTGGCTAACAAAGTGACATTAATGACATACATTTTGAGCAATCAAAACATTTCGCTTCCTTAATTTCACTGATATTGTCAGAATCATCTTCCATATTAGCATTTTTTAAGTACTTTGTGTCAAACTCTCAGTCCTTTTTAAAATTTTAATTTGTTCCTTTTTGGTCAAAGTCTCATTCACAAAATCCAAAAGTTCATCAAGATCCAAACAATCATTAATATTTACAACACCATATGCATACGTATTATTAGGAATATTATCATAACCAGCTACTTTACTTTCTCTATCAAATGTAGTCTCATCCACTAGTTCTCTTTTTACCAATACTAGACAAGATTTGTCTCATCTTTCCAACAAACTTTTAACCAATACACATCCATGCATGCCATGCGACCCCCTTCCCTCTCTCTTTTATTTGCGTCCGAGTGACCACTCTCTCTTACCATCATCATCTACATTTCATCTTCTTCTCTCAAGATAAAGCTCCAATATTCCATAGATTAACTCTTCCAAGTTGGTTCTTTATATTTTGGTAAGTATTTCCTCCATAATCTAGTGTTTCTACACACTAATATACTAGTTTCAATCCATTTACACACATTATCATGTGTTATTATCCATAGGATCTTGAAATATCCAAGTGTTCTTCAAGTGTTCTTGACTTGGGTCCTTCCATATTAAACCTTTATCCACTAATAAAACACCCATAAGGTGAGTTCATACCCTTTATTTTCGAGATTTTCATGTGGGTGGGGGGGGGGGGGGGGAGGAATACAAGTAAACTTTGTATAACAACTCAAGTTGTTATGCATGCTTCATCTCTATGTTGTGTACAAAGTATTATTTGCATGAAATGTGGTATTTATTAGTTATTTGAACGTTTATATGTGGTATGTTGGTTTGAAATGTTAAACTAAGAAGGAAAAAGTATAAACATGTTATATGTTTCTTAAGAAAGAGTTACAACCACAAAAATATAAAGATTAGTGTTTTCATGAACGAAATATGTCTTTTCTAGTAAAAATGGTTATAACCTTGTTATTATACCATTTTTGTGGGATATAAACTAAAATATGTTATTTGGGTCATATATCTTGAAACTAGTCAAAAATATCAAATATTTAGTTATACAAAAAGAAAACATAAAATTCAATTATTTTATGTAAAAGTGGATTTTCTAACAAAAAATGGTCATAACAAGGTTATGGCAACATTTTTGTGGGTTTTAACCGAAATATATTTTTTGGTACATATAAAGTTAACTTGACTTAATTACTCCAAAATGGTAAAATAAATTTTACAAAGTTATATTTCACTAATTACCGGTTAATGTCTTCAAAAGAAGGGCAAAAACAAGGAAAATGACTGTCATAATGAATGTTATTATACTTGTGCTAAATGTAAGTTAGATAA
Organism: Lactuca saligna; assembly: GCF_052625555.1. Classification (NCBI taxonomy): domain Eukaryota; kingdom Viridiplantae; phylum Streptophyta; class Magnoliopsida; order Asterales; family Asteraceae; genus Lactuca; species Lactuca saligna. Next base: position 182,541,394 of record NC_136424.1, on the reverse strand, counting down.
AATAATCTTTTAAAAACATCTAAACATGTATGTGTATATATACATATATATATATATATATATATATATATATATATATATATATATATATATATATATATATATATATATATGGACGCAATAAAGCATTCAAAATAAACTATAATGGGTACAGTTATGGGTCATCAACACTATTTTACCATTTTTGGGTGAACAAATAATTATTTAACGGTATAATTATTTTACACTATGTAATCACTATGGAAAGGTAATATTTCCACTGACAAATGGTTTTCATTACACTATACATAAACACGTTAATACAATTGTGTGAGACATAGTCTTCACCATACCTACCAGAGTACACACTAAAGTCCTAAAATTATAACTAGAATCTCGGTAAGAGAGTGTGACACTTGTGTATAGATCTATACGGGGCTGACAATCCCGCACCTAAGTTGTTAGCTACTGCTAAACCAGCAGGTCTGGGGTGACAATTATCTAACATCCTGACACCTGAAGAATGTCGCAGCAGGCCAACTAGTTTTAGCATGGTTATAATAACTCACATGGGGTATTAACTATACATTTGGTTTATGGGGCTAACATTACGTTCAAATGGTTTAATAAACTAATAAAACTACATAATACTATTTTCAAATATTTCAATACTTATACATCTTTGTTCTTAGGGTTTTAAGACAATAGCTCATTTTAAAAAAAAAAATATTGGATTTTCTGGAAACATATACTATCATCTTAAAAGGAAAAGTTATAGATTTTCTCGCATGCAAAACCCTTATGAACTTACCAACTTAATTGTTGACACTTTTTCGAAACTACTTGTATTCTCAGGAAATCAGTAAACAGGTAATCAAAAGGTTTTGAGGATGGGGCGTCACAGCGTCACGTTAATTATTTTTTTCATATGTATTCGGTATTGAATCAGACAATATTTTGGATACAATGTAATCTTCTTATTTATAATTATGATGGTTTAATGGCTTTGATCATTATTATTTATTATGTTATGATATTGTACATGAAGTCATCCACCCTTAGACGTTTCCGCCATTCTGGTTTGGGGGTGTGACATGTAGTAATAACAATCCAATAACCTTGATGATCTTGAAGCTTGAGAGCATGTTTCATAAGTGTATCACCTATAATGAATCACAAACACACTTAGCAAGAGAATGAGATATGAGGGAGGAGGAAGTTTTAATTTTCGGCTATAACTCTCTAGGGTTTCTAGTAGATGAAAATTAACAAGGGTATGGGTCTTTATATAGTGAGGTGACTTGGAGCCAAAGCTAGGGTTAGAAGTAGGAAACCCTAATTTCTTTGCTTAAGGGCCATGCAAACCCTAAACCTTCCATCCATAAGCCCTTGGAAGAAAATTCTAGGGCTTTCATAGAAGATTTTGTCCAAGCCTCTTTAGGAGGGATCTAGAGCTTCTTTACTCAACTATCAATAAATTGCAAAAAACCCCAGTACTTTTAATTAATTCAATTAATCCGAAAATTAATTCCAAATAATTTCTAATTAACTATTAATTAAATAATATGATTTTGAATTAATATATTATTTCCATAATATATTAATAAATCATTCATTTTAATTTATTAATCAAATAGTAAATTCTTCCTCTTTCTCAATAGGTCACCCCGTCTGGTTGCTAGTATGAAGACAACCCAAAAGGACCATGTTAATATCAATTTAAGTATATACCAATTATACTTATGGGCTTAGAAACCTAGTCCAATATCTTGAAGCATAAGGACCATAATTGACAAAAATTGGAACTTTGGAGGATATAAGAATTAAAAGAAGGAAATTCTTGCTTGAAGGCCAATTTCACGACTTGCGGGTTAAAATCTCACGACGTGAGTGTCAAGTTTTGGAAGATTAACATGGGAAGGTATAATCCCTGTCCAATACGGATTGCTACCCAATTCATGACATGAGATTTCAAAACTCACGACGTGAAAAGAGATTTTTGAAATGTATAAATTAACCTTCAATCTCACGACTTAGGAGGTTGGCAAGAGATAAATTATGGATAGATAACCAAGTTGAAGGTCAGAGAATGTGCGAAATAAACATCCCTTGAAGGAGAATTGATTGAAGATTGAAGGATTAAAGAACATATTCACACATTAGTTTGGTACACTTTGATTATGTCTTTTATTATTGAGAATTTGTTTATGATCTCATCCATGAGTAGCTGAATCTAGTAGCATCCATTTATCTAGATGAAGCTTAAACTCAATGGTTTAGTTTATTGAATTATGGATTTTAATTGTTGGTTATGAGTTTGTGTTCGATTATCTTTACCTAGCATAGGTTAATATTTGTTCCTTTAATTGCTTTAATTGTTGGTTAAGAGTTTGTATTTGATTGCTTGAATTCAGGTTCTGTGTAGCGTAGTGAACATTAGATTACATGAACTTGTTACCTAGTAGTTTAGTGACTATTAAATTGCTAGAGTTAGGATCGATCCAATCTTAGATAAGTGATAAAAGTAACTAATTTAGCTGTGTTGGAGAACATAAGTTATGACCACATTTTTGTTTATTTGGATTAATCTTACATAGCTTATTTACATTTATAACTAATTATGTGTTTGCTAGTGTATGACCATGAATAGTATTACATGAATTAGTAAAAACATTAGTAAATTTGGAATTGAATTGCTAATAAAATAATATTTGATAACCAACATTGATAATCCATAATTAATAGCTAGCAAATGAGGAAAAGTGGATTCAAACTAAATGGACATGTTTTTAGTAATTGATTGAAATCGTTAGTTAAGTGTTTATGTATGTCTGAACTTGAAAATCAAATTAAACCAGTTTAAATTTTGCTCAATTTTTAGGTTAATTTAGTAGTAGTTAGGTTAACTAATTAAATCCGTTCAATGTGTTTGACCCTAATTTACTTTACTATGCTATACACTACCTATAGGTGCAATAATAGATAAGTAGTTTGGATATAAATTTAAAACTAGATAAGGTATTGTCTGTACCGCATCAAGTTTTTGGCACCGTTGACGTGGAACGGCTATTTAGTTTTAGATTTAATTGCTTTAGGTTAATCAATCCTTTTTGTGGGGTAAAACCTGCAAAAAGTTAATTTTTAGCATTCGATTTTTTTGCTGAATTAGTGAACTCGTTCCGCGAGCCTTAAGATCATGACGTGAACTCGATTGTTTTATGTTTTCTTTTGTTTTTGCTTTTTGTTTAGTTTATCTGCTTCAACACAAGGTGGTAACATTACCATGTCATGGTAAACGTTCAGTAGGACTTTTTAAATACTCTTTGTTCGTTTTTACATTTTGATTTTTGTTTTTATTGCAGTAGTACCTGACCCGTGAATCCTACACACCTTTGATACCACCGCTTGAAGATCCAGCATCAGCCTTTCGTAAAAAGATGGAGAAGAACATAGGAGAAGCAAACACACCAAATGAATCACCGTTAAAAGATCTTAAATCGGTTTTTGGTAGGAAGAAAGGATAGCATGTGGGTGAATCAAGCAATCCCCCAAAGGACGAAAGCAAGGTTAAAAGCTTTAAGCAGATTTCTAATACACTAGAATCTGAATACGAGTCCAAAACTGAATTAGAAAAAGAAGAGAGCGAACCCGAAGACACATCGAAAAGAAAAATGGCAGACATTGCCGACATTTTAATGGAAACGTACAAAAAGAGAATTCAACATAACACCGGTCCAGGTTTAGTGCAACCCGTGATTCCCACCACCACCACATTTGAGCTTAAAGGACATATTCTTTTTACACTTAAGGATGTTGAATATTCTGAGAAATACCATGAGGATACTTACAAACACCTTGATGAAGTTAATGATATTTCTGATTACTTCAACATCCCAAATGTTCCACGAGATACGGTGTTATTGAGAATGCTCCCAATCACTTTTAAAGGAGCTGCTAAAGATTGGTTAAAGGAACTTCCACCAGGTGCAATTACTAAATGGGTATAAATGCATGAACAATTTTCCCCACCATCAAAAGTGTCAAAACTCAAGAAGGCAATAACCAATTTTGAGAAACTACCAGGCGAATCACTTTATGAAGCATGTGAGCTTTATAAAGGATTACTTCGAAACTACCCTCAAAATGATCTTAATGTGCAACAAGAACTATCAATCTTCTACGATGAGGTAAATGTGAAGACAAGGCAGCTCCTTGATTCTCTAGGACCTTTAATAAAGATAAATCCCACTAAAAATAAGGAGTTAATTGAAGATTTTTCTAAGTATTTTCATGTGTATCACAATCCTCGAAATGATGGAGCTAAAGGAATTAGCAGTGGCAATTCTGAAGACTTGGCGGTTGTGTTAGTTATTTTGAATAATATGTACCAAAGAATGACTAAGATGGATGAATCTATACATGCTATATGTGTGGTTTGTGAAAAATGTAATGGTCCACTTTTGAAAAAATATTTCCATTTGGACAATAACAGGAATAAGAAAGCTCAAGTATACTACTCGAGTGGAGAACACTACGATGAAGACTCGAGGAAGCAAAATATAGAATGGTTGCCCTATGATGAATATAACAAGCAAAAATAAGAGAAATATTGGCAAATAGACTGAGGCTTATACTAAAAAGAGCAACCATAACCTAAAAAGAAATTTGATTTAGAGTCCATGCTTACTAGATTCATGGAGGCTTCGGAAAAATGACATGATGAGACTGATGTTGTAATAAGAGACCAGCAAGCTCTCATAAGAGATCAACAAGCTTTATTTAGAAATCATCAAGCATCAATCCAAAACATTGAAGCTCAACTTGTTCAATTAACTACATTATTTAGTGAATGATTATCTCCACCGATTCCCGATAAAAAGCCACAACCGCATGTCATGGCTGTTGACACTAGAGAAGATACTATTTATGAGTTCCTAGAAGCCCTAGAAGAAGAGTCAAATCAGCTCAAACCACAACCAAAGAAGTCGATATTTAATGAGAAAAATATTGCTGAAACACAGTTCTCACAACGTGAGGATTCACACCTTACGACGTGGGCTCGGTCTGATTATATAAAATTTTCTTGCAGTCAAGCTTTTCGCCCTCTGCTACCATTTCCTTCTTGAGAAAAAAGTCACCCTCTAGAACAAGAACATCTGAAGTTTATGAAGCAATTTAAGGGTATTTCTGTAATTACTCCTTTTGTTGAATCCTTGGCACAAGTGCCTAAATATGAAAAGTTTCTTCAAGACATACTCGACACTCGCCGACAACTAAAGAAGACTTCCAAGGTTGTCCTTAGTGATCAGAGTTCTAAGGTGATAATGGGAGAAAGACCATAGAAGATGGGAGGTCCTGGATGCCTTACACTTCCATGTAAATTCGAGAATAACATGAAGACTTACACTTTAGCCAATTATGGAGAAAGCATAAGTTTGATACCTTACTTGTTCTATCAAAAGCTTGCTCTTCTAGATTTGAAGGATACCAGAATGAAAATTCAGGCTTAGCCGAGTACATAGGGTGTACTAAAAGTGTACGCAGAGTGTACTAGCAAAGAGGGTAGTACGTTGGGCGTACTGACCAGGAGGATCGCGAATGTTCCCCGGAGTACGTTGGGTGTACCTTATGTACATTGGGCATACTCTAGTCAGATTAGAACCCTATTTTAGGGTCTTGGACCCTATTTAAACTACTTATCTCTTAATCTAACCCTAATATCTTTAGCCTCCACCCCTCTAAACCCTAGAAATCGTATTATACCACTCATAGTGACATTTTGAGCTTATGGAGTTCATTTTTGGAGTGTTTGCTCATTTTCAAGAAGGTGAAGTTAGATGTACAGATGAAGATCAAGAAGAAGCTTATGGATCTGGCTTTTGTGACTCATTTTCAGCTTGATGAAGGTATAAAGTTTTGAACTTGACCATTGAATGCTTAGATCTATTATGTTGAGTTTTTGGATCTTTTGGTCCCAAGAATGGAGCTTTATGGTTTCAAATCCGTTTTTAGGCTTGGGGTTGCCACCCTTGATGCTATTTGAGTCCCTAAGGTAGAAAGTTGCCGTCTTGATGGTCTTAACGTGTTAATGCTTGAGTTAGGGTCACTTTTATGGAAGTAGAATGCCATTTTTGGAGATTGGGTTTGTTAGGGGCATGCAAAGTCACCAAGTCAGTGAATTTATGGGTTTAGACGTTAATTATAGTTCAGATCTGTGATTTGGACTTGTTGGATTAAGTATTAAGAACTTAATGGATGTTGTGCATGAGTTGTTTGTACGCTGGGCGTATTATGTAGTACTCTACGGGTACAGTCCAATTGTTCAGTACGTTAAGTGTACAAAAGAGGTACGTTGGGCGTACGCTCTCAAGAGGACTTGGGCCTTAGTGAACTTCAGACATTTGGGCCCTAATGGTTTTAGGCCTGGACTTGGAGTTTGTTGGATCTGAATGTATCTTGGGATAATATTAGAATAGTTAGGACTATTGGGCCTTGGGGCCCAATATAGAAATGAACTTCGCATTATGGGCATCGGCTTGGACCAATTCTTCGGCTAGGTTGTTGTGGGTCTTCGTGGTCTAATTGGGTCAGGATTATTAACTAAGGAGAATATTGGGCTTTAGTATAAGGTCCATTAGAAAGGTCTGGGCCTAATTTGGAAAATTGAGTCATTGATGGTTTTATGGATATTATAATGTGGGGATTTTGTTTTGGGTTTGGGCCTTAGTTGTGGATCATATTGGGTTAGGGGTAAAATGGTCATTTTACACCATGTGTGGATTAAGGATTATGGTATGGGGCCCAATTGCTAATTTGGGTATATTGATTGGTAGTGGCAACTCGGGAGGCTGGCAGGGGCAGCAGCTAAGGAATTCTTCAGGAAGTTTCTGCATTCGAGGTGAGTCTTCTCACCATACCAATGGGTCTAACGCACCAAGGCTGGTCCATTTTATGTTATGTGGTATGATAGTTAGATTTATGCTAGGTGGTATGCTAGTAATTATATGATATGTGGTATGCTAGTTGTCTTTGTGATACTTGCATGGAAGACCCCAGGGGGAGCCTGTAGCATTGGATGTAAGACCATGTGGGGTAACCAATGGCATTCCTAGGTAAATACCATGTGGGGTAGCCCATGGTACAATGGTGTAAGACCCTGGGGGAGCCCACGGCATCCTTACAGGTTTATTTGTGTTATGTGTAGATATTTCTGTGATATATGATATGTTTATGTGATATGTGTTATGCTAGTTGTCATTGTGATACTTGCATGGAAGACCCCGGGGGGAGCCCATGGCAATTAGATATAAGACCATGTGGGGTATCCCATGACATTCTCAGGTTAAGACCATGTGGGTTAGCCCATGGCACAATGGTGTAAGACCCTGGGGGAGCCCATGACATCCTTACAGGTTTTTTATGCATGGGTTACGTCATACATATAGCTTTTATAGCAACAGGATATGTGATATGTGGTTTATATGTATGGTATGCTCTGGGAAACTCACTAAGCTTCGAGCTTACAGGTTTTGTTTATGGTTTCAGGTGTCATCATTTTGGAAAGGAAGGGCTTGGATTGATCGCAGTGCACACACCTATGAATTCCGCAATGAATGATTTTGGGATGAACTCTAATAAATGTTTTACTTAATGATGACTTGAATTGTTTAGAATAAATGGTATCAATGTTTTAGCTATATTAAAAATGAAATTTTTACCTTTGCTTTTTGGGTCGTTACAAGTGAGCCTCCCTAAACTACCACCTACCATACACATAATCACATAATAACATAACATGGGCCTTTCCTGCTACATCGGGCCCCGCCCGACATCGGACAAGTACAACATTACGCCCCACCCGACATCGGGCCCTACCCGGCATCAAACCAAAATCCAGCATTGGCCCCCGCTTGGCATTGAGCGAAGCTAGGTATACATATAAGCATTTCAACAAATACATAAATAATCACATAACATAAACATATTAAACTTATAAGTTATGTTTTCCAAAAATTTTGAAAGTTACAAAATGTGCCCTCAAGTTTTGGAATTTATAAATGTAAAAGTCTATTTTTTTAAAATCATTTAGTTCCAAACCTAGAATTTTAAATAAACATTCCTCGAGCCCCGCCCGACATCAGACCAAAATCCGAAAGCATACAAACATATCTCGGGCTTTCCCCGACATCGGACTGAAGTCCAGAAACATATAAAACAAGCACATCCAAGAATCATGAAGACATCAAGCATACAAACATTCATCGGGCATCGCCCGACATCGGATTGGAATCCGGAAACATAATAACCTACATCGGGCATTTCCTGGCATCGGACCTTAGTCCGGAACATACTAACATACATTAACGAGCCAACATTTGTGCCTTCGAACCGTTCCTACATGAGAAAACTCACCTCACTGTCGGATGATAGTTGAAATGTCTCTGCCTGGAATCAACTCTACTCACTGCCTGAATCAAAACAACCCCTTAGATACCATTCCATACTCATAACCCTTAAGAGTCAACTCTGGTCAAGTCAAAGTAGAAGTCAAATCTTCGAGTTGACTCAACTCGTCGAGTTTTCCTCCAACTCGCCAAGTTCCTACTACTAAACAGAAACAATACTTCCTAATACAACTTGTTGAGTTCCCTTGTGAACTCGCTGAGCTCCATGAACAGAATCGGGAATGTTCGACCAAACTTGTCGAGATCCTATATGAACTCGCCGAGTTCCTTGCATTTCTAGTGTATTCAGCCCTTCCCTCAGATCTAAGGTTCCAAAGTACAGATCCATATTATTTCCATAATCTATTTCTGTAAAGTTGGCAACTTGATGGCTTTGCATGCCTCAAATGGACCCAAACTCAAGATATAACAACCTACTTCCATGAACATCATCTTTTCTTGGACAATAATGGGTTTAAGACCCTTTTTATGGTTCTAAGGTCCAAATATCATTGGATAATCGAAATCCCTAGCATATGATCTATGAGGGGTATCATGTTTCTTACACTGGGGTAAAAAGACCCATAAAGCGAAACTAAAAGAGATCTAAGTTATGAATCACCAAGTTAAGGACTTTTTACCTTTAAAAGCTGCCAAAGGTGGACGAAATCCCAGATCCAATGCTTCTCCTCAATCTTGGTGACTTCTATCTCTTCCAACTCCTTTACCAAACACAAAAACACACACAAATCCACTCAAAACTTCAAGTTTCTCACCAAAGAGCTCACAATACGATTTAGGGTTTCAGGGGGGGCTGATGAGAGGCCGAGGGATAGGATTAAGTCCCTTAAATAGGGTGAAAACCCCTGGAAATTAGGGTTTCATCCCAGTCGATCTACTCGTCGTGTTGAGGCCTCTTAACTCGTCGAGCAGGTCACCTAAATCACGCGGTTCTGACAATCTCTACTCGACGAGTTTGGGGCATTCAACTCATCGAGTTTCTCTATGAAAATGAATAATTTATAATTTAAATGCATACCAGGAATCAGGCATTACAAAATAGGTCCAAGGAGAAACACCCAAGAAGCTCGGGGAGAAGTTTCTAACCTCCATTCGCTCTATGCATTTCCAACCAATATATTGAGAGAGGTGTATAAAAATTATACCAACAAACTGGGCTAGATATATAACCGCGAATTTTCTATAACTCCAACAATAAATTGGAACAAAATGTGAGAGGTTGGAATACTTGATTGGTTGAACCCATTCCTTAACAAAATATTTGTGGGGGATATGATAACTTTTACATGAAAAGGATGGTGCAACTTGTTCGCTATTCAAGGAACATGTTTATAAGGATCTTTGTGTTGAATTTTTCTATACAGTGGTGTTTCATGATAATGTGGAAGACCCGCAATTTCAACGGGCTCTAGTTTTCTGATTGGGAGGAGAATACCTGTAGTGTAGCCTCTCCGAGTTTTCATGGAGGATGGGGTTGTACGAGGTGCACGAGGTGATGACACCCGTATTTTCTACATTTTTATAGGTTATAGTGAGCGAGTATTCAGAGGGTGGGCATTTTGTGACCCTTTTAGCAAGTTCTTATGGACTTATCATTCCCTAAATAACTATCACTTTTACATGGAAAGAGGGGAATGAGTTTTCTTTGGGCTATTTGGAAACGATATGTGTGGTAATTAACATGGGGACACATTGGAGTATACCAGCCAATGATGAGGTAGATGAGGTACCAAAACAAAGAGAAAGTAGGAATATGAGAGGAAGAGGATAGTGAGATCAGTCGCAACAACAATGTGAGCACATAGGAGGAGGACCATCTCGAGATGATATCTTATCGAGATATTTGGACCAAATGTATCTTAGTAAGAATTGGATTGGTGGTACTATGGAAACTATGGTACACCATTTTCATATCACCCAACCACCGTATTTGGGGTACCAGTATCCGCTTTGCCCTTCATGGGATGAGTTGTGGTCGGTTCAACACTTTGGAGCAAGCACGAGCGGAGCAGCTGATGATGAATGAAGAAATTATCCTTTTTATTGCATTTTTAGTCTTTGTTATTTTTAGTCTTGTTATTTTTGTTTTTTTTTGTTTTTAACTTTTTTTTGGTTTGTTTAGACTTTGTAACACAACTATGCGATGGTTATGTTTTTTATCTGCAAACTTTGGTTGGTTTATTGCAGATTTAGTAGAATATCGTGAGAGAGAATAAAGATAAAAGAGATTATAGCATACACGGAAAGCCGTGCTATTTAGAGTTATGAGTCCAGACCCATAATTTTCAATAAGTGTGGGGTTGATTTTGTGATAGAAGCAAGACTGGAATAGAGGAAAGACTAAAAAAAATAGAGTTTTAGAAGGATCTTAATGTATTTCGACATCTAGCACTTTTACGTTATGTAACATCCATTTAAAACAGAATAATTAAATAATAAATCCAGATTCCCGAGATGTAACTGTATTATTATTTTATATTATTATTGTCCAAAATCAAATAAAAATTAGTGGGGTGTTCATTTTGGGAAGCCAAATGACAAGATTTGAATCTTCGGGGGTTAATGCATAATTTCGGGACTTATTTTGAAAAGGATTTCAGAAGTTAGGGCGTGTTTGGTAATTAAGGTACTTAAATTGAAAGGATTTCAAGGCTTAGGGGTTTGGTTGGTAAATTCGGGACCCATTATGAAAAGACTTTTAGAGACAGGGGTTAAAAAGGTAAATTATGGTCTTAGTTTGAAAGGAAAAAAAAGGGAAGGGCTATTTTCGGCATTATGGAAATGTGGTTAAGGGGACTGGGTATATAAACCCGTCACCCTCCCGCGAGCCGTAACCCTAGAGGTATGCAGCATTCGCCACCCCCTATGAGTTGAAGTCGCCTCCTTTCCTATTGAAGTCGGAGCTCCCGTCGTCAACCACCGCTGCTAGAGTCGGCAACCCACCACCATTCAAAGTATCACTATCTTTGTTGTCGTGCTCCGGTGGAGGTGCAACCTCCATTCCCCGCTGCAGCAGCCTCCTCCTTCACCCCTACGACTTTTGTTGCTGTCATGCCATTGTTGTTGAGGACGAAGCTGCAGACGAGGACCACCGGGAACACCCACTGCCACCATCTTCTTTTATTCCTTTCGTTAACCACCTGTGCTGCTGATAGCCATTGCTGCTATCCATTTTCCTTTGCCACCTGCCTCCTAAAGCGGTTGAGATGGGTGTATTCTTGGTACTTCATCTCATGTGGTGTTTGTAGATGTGTACTGATGGAACTGAGAAGTCGTGTGCGTGTGATGCTAGCCGGAGAACGAGGAAAGGAATCACCATGGCCGCCAGCCAGGGTGGCCACCTTCTGCTGCCACTTTCCGTCGCCACCAGCGACTATAGAAGGTGGATGTGTGCATGTTCTACCATGAATTTAGGTGTGTGTGTGTGTGTGTGTTGATGTATTATGTTGTGTGACAACCCGAAATTTCTATCTTGTATAGTCAATCAATTCAATCAAAAGTCCGACTCGTTTCTTCTATCTTTTAGCTTTGTTAAGAGTCTATTTGAGTGTTCAACGCCTAGCACATTCAAGAATTGGGTGCTAGAAAGTATCTACTAGAGTTCATGGTGCAACATTCAAGCCGGAAAACTTCACCACTTGGAGTTTAAGACCGTAAACTAGATATTACGGCCATAAACTCTTGTTTGGCCATGAACTCCTCCCCTTAAGTATGATATTCCTTCATTTTTGTTCATTTTTCACACTTCCAAGTCAAAACACACATTTCTCTCTCAAGTATCATCAAGATCTTCATCCTTCCTCTTCAAAAATGTAAGTGATTCATCCTCTTTTTCTAGTTAATCTACTTAACCACATGAATCCTTTGAATCACATCCTCAAATTTCACACTTTTGGTTTAGATCATCATCTTTCACCAAGAACACACACTTGTTCTTGGTGACCGTGAACCCCCTTCTAGCTTCCAAATCATAAGTATCTTTTCCAAATACTTGATAGTCACCAGAAACTCTTGATTAGAATGCAAGAAACAACCTATTTGGCATGAACATCAAGAGTTTACGATCGTTAACCCTTGTATGGCCATAAACCCTTCTTGATTCATGCTATGGTCGTGAACTACTTCATGCCTTGGCCGTAAACCCTAGCCATTTCATGTGTTGCCGTAAACTCTTTGGCTGTGAACACATCTAGGCCGTAAACACACTCTTGTGTGGCCGTAAACACACTCTTGTTTGGTCATGAACACCTTTTGTACAATCATATGTGATTTATACACTCCATCGTGAGTGATTCCTAGTTCCTAAGGGTGATTTTATACACTAATTGTACACATATATGTGTTATTATATGTTTATTAGGATCTGTTTGTGCTCGGGATTTCACTAGGCATACTTAGCATCTTATATCAACCTTTCTTTCGAATCACTCACTACAGGTGAGTTCATACCCCTGCACTCAACCTTATAATTGTTTTAAATGCTTTTATGGGGATACAAGTTGAACACAATTGAAATTGTGTTAGTATAAACATTTATATTCTTGCTAAACATCCTGTTTCAAACCGTTTTCAAACACATTCTCAAACTACTTTTAAAACTTTGTTAGACTTCATTTTAATACCCTTTTCAAAATTCTTTTAAACTCTTTTCAAATCTTTTACTTTCAAAACCATATCCATTTATGTATTAGTGTATAAGTATGCTTTAATGGACTTAGGACTATTGTTAATAACCTTAACTCCTGTTCCTTGTTTGGTTGTGGGCTTAGGGTAGGATACACTAGTCTGACTGTCGATTAACTCATAGTTATACATGCTAAATATGTATAAGAATATTAAATCTTACCTTGAAACTTATACTTAAGTCAGTTGTTCAAGCTAAGCAATTGAGTCTTTTCTACAAATCAGATACAAAACAAACATACTAGTAAACTATAATAGGTATAGTTTAGAGGATCACTATTTACTAACCTAGAACAATGGAACATATACATTAACAAAAGAAACATATACATTTACAACGGAACATATACATTTGCAAAAGGAACATTTACGCTAGACCAAGATAACAAGAAATGTGAGATACTATTTCATGGCACAACAATACGCTTACTGTGTCACGTTTTTGTAACTAGAGTCTTCTGGAGGGAGAGTGTGAGTTTGTGTATAGATATATACGAGATTGACCATCCAACACCTCGTTGCTAGCTACAGTGGGATCTACATGTCCACGGGTGAAGAAATGTCATACCTTTTCGCTACCTGAAAAACGTCGTGTACTTACATTAGGTTGATCAAGCATAGTGTAACATACACGTTCAGTTATCGTATATTGTAAACTATAAAAGTGAATAAAATTACAAAATATTATGTAAATTTGAATGTTGAGTTCTAACAGATGGTTTTTACTAGAAATGAAGTAAAAATATGCTTAGAATCATTCAGAAACTATTGTAAGTCTTATGAGATTCCAATCAAATATCAAATAGTGAAATTTAGCGAAAATATAAAACTTGAAATAAGTAAAATTTTATTATTTAAAGTGGTAAAGAATATCGTTAGAAATGTTTAGGCAAAAATCTCGTCGAAATTCGAGTTAAAACGAAGAAGTTATAACCAATCGAAGATCCGCGATAAAACCGACAAACACTATGTCGCGTAAAAAGTGAGTTTCCGATAAACTATTTTTTAGCCTTAGTGATCTAAATGAAAATTGTAGAACTCATTAAAATAATAAACTTTCAAATAAAGAACTTTTAAATCTGACTTCATATGAGGAAGTTATGATTTTTCTAAGTTTCGGAATATCAGTAGATAGCTAAAAACTCGAAATAAAGATCGAGCGATATTTAGCTGACACAACCTAAATGATAATTGAAGGTCTCGTCAATAGAAGTACAATGGTAAAAAGTCTGACGAAAACAAAAGTCAGATGAAGAAGTTATGAATTTTTTACGGATTTTCCTGTCCCGATCTGTTAAAAATAATAATATTAAAATTAAATCAAAATTAGCCGACGAAGTCTAAACGAAAGTTGTAGAGCATAATTTTACCTACACACGCATATGAAGAACATTGAAAATGGAGCTCGTATGCAAAATTTATGGATTTTAGAAGTTCGGGGCACAAAAATCAAGAAAAAGTCCAAAATCCGAGAAATTTTGCATGGCAGGTGTTTGACCACGTCACCTCGCCCGAGAAGCTGCTCCGTGTCCGACGTCGATGAGTCATCCGAGCACCAGTGGACGCATGCTGCTTCCGGATTCGACCGAAGTCGCAACCAACCAGTGTCCGATGCGCCTCACAGCTTCGTCCGAGCCTCGCCCTTCTGCCGCATGTACCGAGCCTCGCAGCCTCGCGCCACGTTCCCTCCTTCCCTCTTGCTTCGGATCCGAGGCTTGTACCTATATAAAGGGTGCGAGACCTCCCTGGTAAGTTTGGATTTTTGCCACTTTTCACCCCTTATTCCATATGTTGGCTATTTCCATTTCCCCCGAAGCCCCAATATTATTTTTAACACTCAAAACACGTCCCAAAGTGCTTAACAAGCCCGAGAAAATTATCTTTTCGGTTTGAAGCTCTACCTTCGCAGAGCGTGGTTTTCAAGAAAGCTCCAAGTTTTTATAGAAGAAAGCTATTTATAGGAATGAAGTGCTGCACAAATTACTATTTTAACCCCCCCCCCCCCCCCCCCGGTTATTTCAAAGTGAGTTTCAATATATATGAACAACTATATGTTATGTGCTATATGTGCTATGTGCTTTTCAGTTGTTATTATTTCCGCTATTTATGATAGCAAAGTTATACCTTTGACCATGTGATCAGTGAAAGGACTTAGATTCACGGTGGTACTGGTATGTAGCCTCTAACCATGTAGAGCATGTCTTCGTAAGAGAATGATGTCTATTCTATGGTATTGGCAAATGGTTAGACAGGGCTATAAGCCTGAAATCTACCAAATTGTTAATCATAAGTTATGTCTTATGTGCCGTTTGGGCCGAAGCTTTATTGATGTATATCAAGCATGGAAATTGTTATGTCTCATTGATTATATATCTTTGAATCAAGTCATTGATTGATATGGAAAGTTTGTCACATGATTCACATATAACTTTGTTGTTCCTTGTTCCTCTTTGCTTCTGACATATTGAAGTATATATATGGTATAACATTATGTTGTATCTATTATTGAACTCACTAAGCGTCACCGCTTACCCTCTCAATGTTTTAATATATTGCAGGCAATAAGCACCCAGTATAGCTTTATACCGTTGGAAGAATTAAAACAGTCTATACTATTACTTTGTATTTAAGTTTTACTATGTATAAAATATACAATATCCTGGGTAGTTTTGTAATAAACTTAAACTTAGTAGGTTTGTATCTAGTCGTTTGTAAATAAATTATCAATGTAAAATATTATTTATGAATATGCATGTAGCATGTTTTGGAGTAACAAATTGTTTTAGTATTATGAAAGTGAGGGTCTTTCACATGGTTACAACTCTATTACATTTTCATCAAAATTAACCAACTCGGTTATAAGATGGTAAACTAATATTTGAGTACCATTCATTAGTAAAAAAAAAGGTTATTTACATTACTATAAAAGAACAAACAATAAACGATACGATCTTGGTAAGAGACTAAATTTTCATTATAAGCAGGAAATATAGGATTTTCTGGGAAAACAAACAAACCCTTTTATGAGACAACCATAACCCATTTTCTAAAGTAAATACAATATAATGACACTAAATTGTTTATGAACTCACCAACTTAAATGTTGATCTACGCTTTCAAAATAACTTGTATCCTTGGGTCAGGTTTTGCGAAGACAAAGCTTATTCAAGACTCATCTCATTCTTTTGATAATACATTCATTTTTGTTGTCGTTTAAACTTTACCAAAGAACACACATGTATTTAACTATTCTATTAATGCAATGGATGTTGTTTCTTGTTTTACTATTATGCATTGTCACACCTCGAAACCGATGGCGGAAACGTTCTGGGGCGGAGGACGTCATGTAAAGTATCACAACCAATGTACATAGTAAGCATAGTAAACACGAAACATTACATTACATACATTCATTACATTTTTTTGAAAGTGGAAAAGCAAAGTAATACAAGTTTTAGATACATAAGATTAAACAAAAGTAAAGACGAGAATTCCATCTGCTCCATCTTCTGCAAAAGGATGCGGGATACCTGTCTAAGGAGAACCTGAGAACACAAGCAGTTTAAAAATCAGCATAAAGCTGGTGAGTTCATAAGCTATTTGTTTATGTAAAAAGATCATGTTTCGTTTGGTTTTCTGAAAAGTTGTTATCCAAGAAAATCCCATATTTTCTTATAAAGATTGTTTAGTTAAAGTTCTAAATTTCCGTTCGATACAACAGTAGATAGTTTAATACGTAAGACTATATATTGAAAATCCACTGGGAATACCATCCAGTACAACAGTAGGTAGTTTTAACATATATAAAACTATAGATTTAAAGACCACTGGGAATACCATCCAGTAAAACTATAGATTAGAGAAGATATACATTCAAAACCACTAGGAATACCATCCAGTAAAACTATAGATTAGAGAAGATATAGATTCCAAAACCACTGGGAATACCATCCAGTAAAACTATAGATTAGAGAAGATATAGATTCAAAACCACTGGGAATACCATCCAGTAAAACTATAGATTAGAGAAGATATAGATTCAAAACCACTGGGAATACCATCCAGTAAAGCTATAGATTAGAGAAGATATAGATTCAAAACCACTGGGAATACCATCCAGTAAAACTATAGATTAGAGAAGATATAGATTCAAAACCACTGGGAATACCATCCAGTAAAACTATAGATTAGAGAAGATATAGATTCCAAAACCACTAGGAATACCATCCAGTAAAACTATAGGTTAGAGAAGATATAGATTCAAAACCACTGGGAATACCATCAAGTAAAATTATAGATTAGAGAAGATATAGATTCAAAACCACTGGGAATACCATCCAATAAAACTATAGATTAGAGAAGATATAGATTCCGTGAATAAACTTATATTTTTATATTAATACGTATTGTGAGTCGGATAACCATGCTAATATGACAACGAGACCTCCTTGACGTTCTTCAGGGGTCGGACGATATCCATAAATTGTCACCCCAGGCGTGCCTGCCTAACTGTAGCTAGTAGTTTAGGTGTGGGATTATCAGTACCGAATAGATCTATTCACAAATTCCACGCTCTCCCTCCAGGAGACTATGGTAACACTTCCGGGGAGGATTTACTAATGACTTGAAGGGTTTAATGAAGATAATCTCACAATCTAGTATTAAATTATTCACAGTGTACTCGTTCGTTATCAAACATAATAATCGTTGTAAAACATAATACAGTAAACACAATTTAATACAACGAAATAATCTGGCAAGATACTTTAAATTAAACAGTGATAAACTGAATCAGACATAGTTTATCTATTAACTTTGCATAAAATCTGTTTCCGTAAAACAAGAACTAAAGATCCCAAATTATTCCCATAATAATTTAGTTTGTTTGATTGTTTTCTTTACTGTAATTGAAATCTACTTAGTTATATTTAGTAAAACATCCCTTATGCTTCGCATGATACAAAAGGGGTAATGATATCTAAAAGTTTATCAGATATTTATAGAATTACATTAGTTTTAGGTTTCGAAAACATTTATACTTTGCTTGTATTCCCCCTGAAAACATTGAAAGACACGGAAAAAGGTGTAGGGGTATGAACTCACCAGTCGAGAAACGAGTCGGTTGGGATGCTAAGTGTCAGTTCGGGGCTTGAAAACACACGAGTTTCCTATGTAATCAGAAGAGATACATAAATTGTATCTAATTAGACCTTGATTTATTAATTAAATAAGAATAAACACTTCTACACGCGAAAACACTTCAATTCAAGTGTTTGGAGTGACCCGGGTAGCATCTATGGATGTGTATGGTAGCATCAAGAGTAAACTCCCAATGGAGTTTTCAGCCCTAAACAACACATCCTCATGAGTTTACGGCCGTAAACTCATGGGTGGTACTCTTGGGTGCTAATTAGCCTTATAACATTTGAGGGATGATGATAGGTTTGGTTCTAGGGCAATGGAAAGGGATTAAACCAACACATAGACCACTTTAAGGAGCTTACGATAGTAAACTAAGAGTTTACAACCGTAAGCTCCCTCATACCCATTCTTTTGGCATTTTGGTGGTCCTAGGTCAATCACATGTGATTCTAACTAAATTTACAAGCCTTGGGATGAATTTAGGGCATCATTTAACCATGTTTTAGGAGTTTATGGCCCAGGAACCTATACTTGGGGGGTTTACGGCCTTGAACTCCTAAGGGAGTGGTTTTTGTCAAGTTTAAGGCCCCTTACTTGTTTGTGGTTGCTTCTAGACTTTATTCCAAAGCTTATGAAGTGTTTAAGGGGCATCTTAACACCTTAAAATGTGTTTACTGCCCATGAAATGGTGTTTACGATCCAAGCATGTGTTAGGGCCGTAAACTCATATTTACCCCTAAATGTTGAGTTTATGGTGTTCCTACTCCATTCCAATAAGTCCTTAAGTCATTTTCAAGCTCTAAAAGTGATTTGGGAGGGTTTTAGGGCTCAAAAACCCCTTTTGTATGTGTTTACGGCCTAAGTCTATTCCAGGGCCGTAAACACATGATTATGATCCTATTCCCTGGTTTGAACACGAAATTGAAGGCTAAGGATTCTAATCTATGAGTTAGGATAGTTACCATATCGATTTGAGGCTTGAATTGAGGTGATTTTTGTATCAAGAGCTTGGAATCGTAGAGAGAGAGGGAGAGAGAGTAGAGAGAGGTTGAAAAAGATTCAAATGAAGTTCTATGAACTTTATATATGAGTCAAGTTTGAGACACGGTGGAATTCTACCCGATACTGACGTTTACCGAGGCTTTTGGTCGGACCCGATTTAATTGTTTATAATCTAACGGAATAAAACTAAAATTTACAATTAAATATCGAAAGTGTTTTTATGTCTTTCTAATGTGTTTGGATACTTAGGAGGTCATAACAAAAATTAAATGACCAAATCCAAAATGTTAACGGAAGGATTGAAAAACAAACGGGTTTTACCGATGGGAATGGGTTACAACGACAGAACAATTTACGGGTTGTCACATGCATTGTTATGATATTGTACATGACATCCTCCACCCCTGAATGTTTCTGCCAATTTGGTTTGGGGGTGTGACATGTTGCATGTATTGTTTGGCCGGATTTTGCTGGAAAAGCTACCATCACCACCGTGAGGTGGTGGCTGCCACCATGTGCTACCGCCAGCCACTACTAGGGTGGCTGTATGTGTGTGTGTGTTTGTATTAGTGAGTGTGTGAGTTATTTGGGTTTTTTCTTTGTAATATTGTAACCGATGCTAGAATAACAAAAGGAACTCGTAACCACCACTGTGAGGTGGTGGTCGCCGCTGTGAGCTGCTGTTGACCACTACTACCCGAGGTATTAGTGGGTGGTGTTCGCCTTATGAAACCCTAATGGGCCTTATGAGATCCTAGTAGGCCTAATGAAGCCCTAATTGATATAAGGACTTAGTTTTGGGCCTAATGGGCTAGTATTGGGTTGGAAACCGTAATTAGGGTTTGGAAAACCCTAATGTTATGAAAATCCTAATGTTATGAAAATCCTAATTTTTGAATTATTGGTTTGGAGTTATCGGGACCCGCATTTTGGACCACTGGAGTAAAGTTATGACTCAAGCCTGATTTCATTTTATATTTAGACTTAATGGATCAAGTCCTTAATGGGTTAAGTAGGAACACTTAACCTTGATCGTTATTTTATGTGAAAAAACCCTAATTGGGTTTGGGTCCTTATTAGGCCACTTATTGGACTAAGCTTTTGTGGGCCTATTTGGGCCAGTTGGGAACATATTTATGGACTAAAAATATATGGATGGGCTTTAGGGTAAGACATATATGAGGGTTTGGGCCCAATTTGGAAAATTGGGCCATAACTGAGCCTTAAGGATTATGAGAGGTTGGACCAGTAGAATACCAAGTGTTTGGACAGGACTAAATGGTTGGGCCTTAAGATAAGCCCATGTAGAGGCTTGGGCCCAATTTAGAAAATCAAGCACTATGTTGGGCTTTGGTCCATAGTTTGACTTTTGGGCCTTTGGATTGGGCCTTGGACTGAATAAAGCTAAGTTAGGGGTAAAGTAGTCTTTTTACCCCAAGTATGGACTTATGGTTACGTATTGGAACCCCATTATTAATTGGGTATCGTTTTGATGTTGATAGTTTGAGAACTTGTCAACCAGTAGCTAGAGTTTTATCCACGGGACTTCAGCAGTGCGAGGTGAGTCTCCTCACCATACCAATGGGTCAAAGGCACCAAAGCCGACCTATTTTGTGATATGTGGTATGCTAGATGATGTAGTGATATGTGATATGCTAGTTGGTTATATGCTATTTGTTTATGTGATATTTGCATGAAAGACCATGGAGGGAACCTATGGAACTTGGATGTAAGACCATGTAGGGGAGCCCATGGCTTTTTAGGTAAATACCATGGGGGCATGACACTTGGATGTAAGACCATGTGAGGGAGCTCATAGCTGTCCAACAGGGAAAGACCATGGGGGAGCCCATGTCACTTAGGTGTAATACCATGTGGGGTAGCCCATGGCATCCTTATGCGGGGATATATGGTAGAGATAGCTTTTATAGCTCATGTTATATGGTAGAGATAGCTTTATAGCTAATATGATATGTGGTATGCGGTAGAGATAGCTTTTACGGCTAATTTGATATGTGTTATGTGGTAGAGATAGCTTCTATAGCTAATATGAGATGTGATATATGGTAGAGATAGGTTTTACAGCTAATATGATATGTGGTATGTGGTGGAGATAGCTTGTATAGATAATATGATATGTGATATGTGGTAGAGAGAGCTTTTTTAACTAATATGATATGTGTTATGTGGATTTTGTGTGGGGTATGCTCTGGGGAACTCACTAAGATTTGTTCTTACGGTTTGTAGTTTTGGTTTCAGGTATTATTGGTTTGGAAAAGAAGGGCTCAGACTGATCGCAGTGCACACACCTATAAATTCCGCAATGAATGATTTTGGGATGAACTCTGGTAAATGTTTTACTTAGTGATGATTTGAAATGTTTGAAATAAATGGTATCAATGTTTTAGCTATATTAAAAATAAAGTTTTTACCCTTGATTTTTGGATCGTTACACGTTCAATGAAGGAATATTGCACTAATGCATTCTATGAAGACCCAGTTCTCACGACGTGAGCCTTCATTCCTCATGTCATTAACTCAATGCCATCCATTTATAGAATATGATTTGATACGACACCACGATGTGATTTCTTTTACCACGTCGTGAGCATTAAAAATGGCATTTATGTACTCTTCCAACTTTGCAATGTGGCGTATGCTTCCCTACATTGAGATATTATCATTTGAAGATCCTATGCACCACATCTATTGAAGATTCATATTGCTAATTGACATTTTTCCAACACATTCACATATCTCAGAAGATCTAAGTTCTAATGTTCAAGTTTTCACACACGTTTAGAAATCGATCTTGCCACTACTACCACAGGGGAGTCTGTTCCTTTTTGCTTTTAAATTGTTTTATGCATACAATGAGGGCATTGTATGTTATAAGTGTGGGGAAGTGGGTCGAAAAAGTAAAATGCTAGAAAATTTAGTAAATTTAAAAATTTAGAAATAAAATTAAAAATAGATTTGAAATAATAATCTAAAAAAAATGAATCTAATGATAATTAAAAACTTAAGTTGCTAGTGCTATGTGAGATGATCCAGTGCGATCTCAAATGTTTAATTGAGCCAACATATGTTATAGTATATTTGTAGCTTCCTAAGTTTTAGTTAAAAGCCATGAGATTAGAAAGATAATCTGGTAGTTTATATGTCATAATAAGTTTTGCAGCGTGTACCTGAAATCTATCCAGTAGAGCTTATGTAGTCATTGCACTTAGACTAATACTTCTAACCAATAAATATTGAAGTTAAGCTCACTTGCTTAAGCATGTAGGATTTGAACGGAAAAAGTGAGATATTTAAGAGAGAGAGAGAGAGAGAAAGGGAGAGAGAGAGAGAGAGAGAGAGAGAGAGAGAAATTATCCAAAAAAAGTTGTAAGATTTTAGGGCTATCAAAGTATGAAGATCAAAGAGCAAAATTCTGAAGAATGAAAAATTGAAGATTCCAAAAATCAAACAAAAAGTTAGTGAATTCAAAAATTGTAAGTTTTCTAGATTATGTATGCTTAGGATATATTTTTCTAGATTATGTAATTTTTCAATGAAGTGAATATTTCTGAGGATATATTTGGAGGGTTAGATAAATGAGTGTTGTATAAACTAAGGGGTGAAGGTTCATAAGGATTGTAAGTATCTAAGATTGATGAAGTTTTTAGGATATTAGACACAAGTATACACATTGAGATCTAGGGATAGTTGTTGAGTTTAAAATGGATTGTCTTATGTGATGTTGGTGATGAAAGTTTAACTTAAAATTAAGTTAGTTTTGCTTGAGGGCAAGCAAAGGATAAATGTGGGGTATTTGATATTGCCATATTGATACACAGTTTTTGGTAATATTTTAATACATTTTTATTAATATTTTGGTTATTTTCACAGATATATGATACTTATGAGATTGAATTGTATTTTGTAGCCAAAAGGAACAATCTTGAAGAATAAAGACCATAACTGACAAAAAGTTGAACTTTGGAGGATTGAAGAATTAAAAGAAGGAAATTCCTGCTTAAATGCCAATCTCATGATGTAAGGGTTAAAATCTCACGACATGAGTGTCAAGTTCTAGAAGATTAACATGGGAAGTTAGAATCCTTGTCCAATACGAACTGCTACCCAATTTACAACGTGAGACTTCAAAACTCACAACGTGAGAAGAGGTTTTTGAAATATATAGATTAACCTTCAGTCTCACGACTTAGGAGGTTAGCAAGAGATAAATTTTGTAGAGATAACCGAGTTGAAGGTTAGAAAAATGCGATAAAAAACATTCGTTGAATGAAAATTGCTTGAAGATTGAAAGATTGAAAAACATATTCACACACCAGTTTGGTACACATTGATTATGTCTTTTATTATTGAGAAATTGTTTATGATTTCATCCATGAGTAGCTGAATCTAGTAGCTTCCATTTAGCTAGATGAAGCTTAAACTCTATGGTTTGGTTTATTGAATTATGGATTTTAATTGTTGGTTATGAGATTGTGTTTGAGTATTTTTACCTAGCATGTTAATATTTTTTTACTTTGATTACTAGAATTCAAGTTCTGTGTAGCTTAGTGAACATTAGATTACATGAACTTGTTACCTGGTAGTTTGGTGACTATTAAATTGCTAGAGCTAGTATCGATCCAATCTTAGATAAGTGATAAAAGTAACTAATTTATTTGTGCTGGAGAACATAAATTATGATCATAATTGTGTTTATTTGGATTAATCTTACATAGCTTATTTACATTTTATAACTAATTCTGTTTTTGCAAGTGTATGATCATGCATAGTTTTACATGAGTTAGTAAAAACATTAGTAAACTTGGACTTAAATTATTAATAAAATAACATTTTATAACCAATATTAATAATCCATGATTAATAGCTAGCCAACGAGGAAAACTGGATTCATAGTTAATAGATGTGTGTTTAGTAATTCATTAAAATTTTTAGTTCAGTGTTTAAGTTTGTTTAAACATGCAAAAGCCAATAAAAGTAGTTTAACTTTTGCTTAATTTTTAGGTTAATTTAGTATAAATTAGATTACTTAATTAAATTTTTTCTCTCGATCCCAATTTACTTTACTATACTATACACTGACTAGGTACACTGCTTATATGTGCAATAATAGATAAATAGTTAAAGATATAAATTTAAAACTACATAAGATATAGTCTGTACTCTCTCTCTCTCTCTCTCTATATATATATATATATATATATATGTGTGTGTGTGTATGTGTGTGTGTGTGTGTGTGATTTCACAGCTTGTATTGAGACGATGATTGATAGGACGATGGAAAGTGTCAAGCCTGGAAAGCAAGATGCGTCTCTAGCTTCAACTTATAAGCTACATATTTTTCGCGGACGGTAATTGTACATCTAGAGATGTGGGAAATAGCAAAAAATAAATAAATAAATAAAAATAACGTCAATGAGATCATTTCACATGAATGACATTCACCAACTTGTTAATTTTAATTGAACTTTTGCCATGTATCAAATTGCATACCGAACTGTATATACAGTGAATCCTTTATCGCATCCTCTTGAATGAGAATTATCAAACGATGTATCTGTCGTGTTACTCTCATTGTAACTGAATACTTTTTGTGGAATCAAGTTTAATGTCCACTTTAATGTTAATGATACTAGTTATACCCTTATTCTAAAAATAATACATATAAAAAATACTGCAATTTGACATCTATATGAAAAAAATATTATCTTTAGAAAAAATTTAAAAAAACACCAAATATCCTACAGATTACATAGTATTATTATTATTATTATTTTACCTCCAATTTGGAGTGTGATATGTCCATAGATAGCATTAGTTATAAATAATAAAAAAAATCAATTCAAACGGAGTTTGTATGAGAAAGTTATAAATGTTTATAGTTGGGACATCTTTCATATTTCTCACCTAGCAGGCTACTTTAGAGCTACAAATGTATGGTTTTTCGACATCAAAATCTTTCCATTGATAGCCATTTTTACAAAGGTAAAAATGAAAAAAAAAACACTTTAAATGGAATTTGTACGAAATAGCTATGAAGGTTCAAAGTTGAGCAAAAAAAAACATGATTTTTGAATGTAACCACCTAGAAATCTTATATTTTCATAGGTGGTGGCATAAAAAAAATATCGCAATTTGAGTTGATTTGCATTTTGTTTTTACTATTTTTTGAAATTGGTAAAAAAATTAGCTAAATTTATCATTTCCTCTAATTTTACCATTTAATTTTGGTTTATCTTATAGTTTCAAGGTTACCATATTACATATGATTTTTCTTTGCAAACATTGACAAGAGAAAAAGAAAATAAAAATAAATAGATAAATAAATAAATAAATAAAGATAAAAAACAAACTACTATTATTATTTGTATTGTTATTTATTAGACACCCCGTCCCAACCTCACTCCTAATGGCCATCTTCTCAACTCCCAACTGAACCTTCTTTTTTTCTTTTGTTTAATTCTTCATATTGTCTCGAGAATATCTAAGTTCATGGATTCACATAAGGCTCCGATTAAGGACACATCCATGTGATTCATACATCTCAATAATATCCCCATTCACTCATATATATACTCATACCACAGTCCACCAGATGTGTTCTTGATTAGAGTCTTAGCTTAACGATTACAGTTTGAATTTGGTTTATATATATATATATATATATATATATATATATATATATATATATATATATATATATATATATATATATATATATATATATATATATATATATATATATATATATATATATATATATATGGTGAGGTTCAATAAAAATCATAATTAACCAAGGAACCAATCGTTTTTTCAACTTTTAGAACTTATTTTTTATCACAAAAATAAAAAAATTAAAAATACATAAATTCATAACTTTTTATCTTTTTTCCAATAATATTAAATTCCATAAATTTTTCTGTCGTCAAACTCACAATGTGAATCGTTGAAAAATTCACAATGTGAATTTAGATTCACACGGTGAATCTGAAAAATATCTTTAACATTCAAAATGTTAAGTTATTAATTTTTTTTTTTGTATAGAAAATAAGCACTTGAAAAAAATTATTGGTTCATTGGAAAACAAATAATTATAATTCTTTATTGAACTTTTCTATATATATATATATATATATATATATATATATATATATATATATATAAAAGGAAAAAATAAATATACCCTTAAGGGTATATAAGCTTAAGTACCCAAACTCACCATATTACATCGTTTTGTATTATTTATATACATTGTACTATCTAATGTTTTTATAATTCAACTTCTAACTTGATTACTTCATATTTACAATGTAATTACCTATGGTTCTTAAATTTCAACCCCATAACATGATTACTTCCAAAATCTTTGGATTTTCACCAATATCTTTCGTTACATCACGTTTTTCTATCGAATACCACCTGATGGCCTTCATATCCTAGCGCTACAAATGAAAGGATGTAGGAGAAATATAATGATGAATTTCCAAATTTTTTTGAAGTAAATCAAGTTTAGGGATGAAGTTTAAGAACCTTGGATGATTGCAATGAAAATTTAATGCAAAATAATGTAGTTTGATGAGGTTAGGTATATAAGCTTATATAAGGTTGTTAGGTATATTCACTTTACCCATATATATATGGGTAAAGTGAATATACCTAACAACCTTATATCAGCTTAGGTACCTAACCACATCATACTACGTAATTTTGTATCATATCTCCATTGTAATCACCCAAAGTTCTTAAAATTCAACCTCATAACTTGATTGCTTTCAAAATCTTTGGACCTTCACCATTATCTTCCTTCAAATGACGTCTTTCTATCGGAGACCCCCTGGTGGGCTTCATATACTACCGTTGCAAATCAAATGGTGTAGGAGGAATATAATGGTGAATATTTGAAAATCTTGGAAGTAAATCAAGTTAAGGGTTGAAATTTAAGAACCTTAGACGATTGCGATGGAAATATAATGCAAAACAATGTAGTATAATATGGTTAGGTACCTAAGCTTATATAAGGTTGTTAGGTATATTCACTTTACCCATATATATATATATATATATATATATATATATATATATATATATATATATATATATATATATATATATATATATATATATATATATATAATATTTTTTTTGGGATCGTAGCTGTGTTAGTGTGAATTGGACAAAATTAATGGTTTATATCTTTCTAATTTTGTATTTGATTTGATGATAAATTGATAATCTAGAAGCCGGAAAGAAATCGTGTTTTTCTATAGCTTTATTGTAAATATTGTTTTAAAAGGTTATAAAATTTCGGGTAATGATCCTACAAGATATTGTGTTTTATCACTATTTCGTCTATGTCTAATGTACAAATTAGATACTAAAAGCTTTATTTAAGTATAATAATAGTATACATATATATTTTTTAAATAAATTAAATTTTAATAAAATCGGTTTTTGTGTCGGTTTTGGTATTGACCATCCAAAACCAATTCTAATCACTAAAACACGAATTCATATTTTAAAATTAAATTTTGATTCGATTTGATTTGTATGTTTTAATCTAAATATTGAACTTTTGTCCTTTAAATCGTAAAAAATAGATATGAGATTAGCGAAAAATATATTTTAATGTTTAGAAGCTGGGCATGTGTCCAGTGGTGTCGAATTTTTTTTGGTGAATGTGGGACCTATTTCCTAAACTGCTATTGTCTATTTTTGGTAATAATTTTAAAGTCCATTCCAAAATCATCCGGCCATATCCAACAAGGTCTTCCAATCCCCTCCTCCCTCTCCATTTAAGGAATATAATTTATTTGTAAATAGAATATTGTAATTTTTGTTCCAATAGCTTTTAATCGGGTTTCTACATTTTCTTCGTTGTGTTCTTGATTTCTTCCTCGGTCAAGTCTCTAAGAGTTGGTCGGATAAGAATTGGATTGGGTTTGGAGTTGATCAATAGAGTTGGCGATGAGTTTGGGTTCAGATTCAATCTATTTATTAATTGGGTTAAAGATTTCAATCCAACCCAAATTATTTATTTAAATGGGTTGATAATTGATATTTTCAATCCAACCCAATCTTTTAGATAAATAGGTTGTCATTGGGTTGATCTGTTTTTGTAGTTTCCAACCCAATCTATTAAATAAATATGTTAAAGTGAGTTGACCCATTTAAAATAAATATAAATTAATTAAATAAAGATTACGCCACTTAGATAGTAATAGACTTAAATAAAATTTCAAAGTATGACAAAAACATAAAGCCAATTCACATGTACATAGAAATTGTTCAAATAACATCAAATATATGTAATTTCTAACTTTTAGAGTGTGGCTAGTGTTGCCGATCACAAGGAAAAAAAGATAGGAATTACGATTCCATTTTTTTGGAACGGCGGATGTTTATTAAAAGACTAGCAAGAAGATAGAAAAAGAAAATTACAATAAATTACAAGCAATGACCGGATCATGAAACCATGTAGTCCAAGAGATATTAGCTTTACTACACCTATTCGTGACCCAAAAATAAGAATTTTTTACCACATCATCAAAAATGACCGATTTCCTAGGCAACACCATTCCAAAGATAATGGAATTACGAAAATTCCAAATACTCCAAGAAGCAGTTATGATCACTGCATCAAAAGCTTTCCGTTTACCACTTCTCCAAGGGAATGAGTTTGACCAAAACAAGATCGAATCCATGGAAAGATGATGAGGAAGCTGAACACCCCACCAAATGGCAACCTTAGTCCAAAGATCAATCAATTCACTACATCCTAGAAACAACTGATCAATGGATTCATCTGTAGTGGAACAAACTGGACACAAGATCGAATCCAACAAAATGCCCCTATGAGAAAGATTTGCTCGAGTAGGCAGTCCGTTTAATCTTAATCTCCAAATGAAAATATTCAACTTAATTGGAACCCAGTTATTCTGATAAGTTACGCCACCACCTGTAAGCAACATACCATTGTCAATAAAAGACCTAGTTGAAGCAACCGTAAAGTGGTTAGACGATTCCAAGAGCCATCCCAACCAGTCAGGACTAGAATTAAGCTGTAACCCCTGACATCATAATCAAAAAAGCCTCCCACTAAGCTTGCTCAATACCACCATGAGGCAATCTCATAAGAGACGAAGTATCCAAACCTTTCTCCACCCTATCAAAAACTGAAGCAAATTTATAAGAATATAAAGCAAAGATCATATAAAATATCTCTGCAAGTAGCCTATCCCCTTTCCAAGTATCCTGCCAAAAAGAAGTCATGTAACCATCACGAATCCGAATCGAACAAAGAAAAAGCAAATCAAAACCATGATCTCACAGGAGGGACATCATACGGATAATACCATTCCAAGGACCCATCCAACCTTTTTTTGGGAGTAAAGAACCACAACCTCCATCCGACCCATAGATCACTTTGACTAAGCGAACCCAAATAAGATCAGGGTTGTGAAAAAAGTGCCACCTCTACCTAAAAAGCATGTCCTTATGAAAAGAGAAAAGGCTACCAACTCCAAGACCGTCTGCCTCCTGCCTTCTTTTGTACCAACCAACACCATATCCCACTGGATCCAATACATACAGCTGTGAAAAAAGCACCACCTCCACCTAAAAAGCATAGCCTTATGAAAAGAGAAAAGGTTACCAACTCCAAGACCACCTGCCTTCTTTTGTACCAACCAACACCCTATCCCACTGGATCCAATACATACAACTGTCATCCAACTCTGCACCCGAGAAAAATCTAGAATGGAGCATCTCTAAAGATTTAAGAACCGAGAGGGGATCCACAAAGATGGACATTAAATAACTTCCCAGGCTCCTTATAACAGACTTGATCAAAGTCAAACGACCACCAAAGGAGAGACTTTTCACCTTCCACCCTCGATAACTTGGAATAAAATCGGTCAACAATAGGGGACCAAGTCGAGACCTTGGACATACATTGACCTACTGGCACACCCAAGTGAACAAAAGGTAGGCAATCCGAGGAACACCCTAAATTACGGGCAACCGAATCCACCTGATGATTGGAGATGCCAACCGCAATCAACTTACTTTTTTTGCAGATTAATTTTAAGCCTATAAGCTAGGTAAAAACACTGCAAGATATGAAGAACTGAATTACCTTTTTTGGGATCCCAAGGAGAAACTAAAACGACATCATCTGCGTAAAAGAGATGTGAGATATCAACCCCACAAATAGAAACACCCCTAAAAACATTTTGGAGATGGGATTTTTGCAAAGCAACGTGTAAGCCTTGCATAGCCAAGATAAAGAGAAAAGGAGACAAAGGATCTCCTTGTCTCAGAACTTTATGAATATGAAATTCTCTAGTATGTGAACCATTCACTAAAACCGAAGCTTTAGCCGAGCTAAGGAGCTCCAAAATCCAAGAACACCAAATAGACCGACTACCCATAATTTGCATTATCTCCAAAATATAGTCCCAAGACACCGAGTCAAATGCCTTTTCAAAATCCACTTTAAAAATCATCAACAGAATTTTCGAAAACTTGCTCCAAGCCACCACCTCATTAAGAAGAAACGGCCCATCCAAATTTTTTCTAACTTTGACGAAGGCAGACTGCTCCAAACTCACCACAGAACCAATAACCTTGGCTAACCTATTAGGTAAGAGTTTACCAATAATTTTATACTGGCAACTAATTAAACTAATAGGTCTATAGTCCCTGATGAACTTAGGATCACGGATTTTCGGGATTATAGTAAAAAAAGAAGAATTGCATCCAATAGTAATGGAGTAGTGGCTATAAAAATGTTGAACAAAAGTTGTCACATCGTCAGAAATAAGATCCCAATAACGCTTCAAAAAACCAAAACAAAACCCATCTGGACCAGAGCCTTATCTGACCCACAATCCCATACTAACGATTCCATTTTTAAAACATAAATAATAATACGGACATTTTAATTTGTAAATTAATACTTAAGCTAATACATGATGATATTTAAATAATTATTAAATTAAATATAAATTAATGTTAAATAGGTTGGTGGGTTGAAAACATGTTGATAATTTTTACCGGACCCAACCTATTTAATTAAATAGGTTAGACAGGTTGACTCATTTAACTTAAGTGGGTTGAAAATCTCAACCCAACCTGCTAATTTTGGGTTAGGTTCGGGTTGGGTCGATTTTGATCAACTCTATTGATCGACATGCTTATGAAAGATCTATATATTTAAGAATCACTATTATAATAATTTTCATAATAATGTATCATCCTGAAATGTTACTCCAATAACAACTTGAAACAAATAATTTCTTTATAAGAATTCGATTTTTAATAAATATTCATAACTCTTATAATTAATTAAAATTTATTTATTTTATGAAAATAATAATTTTCAATGTCAAGTATCATAATATATCATAATGTATGATTTAGTAAGTCATGCACATCTTTTTATATTACAAATACTTTTGTTTATTTAACAGAACGGATAAGGTTTTGTAAGTTATAAAGAATGAGAATGATTTAATAAAAATCTATTTTTTATGCATAAATACATTGCTTTCATGAGGCATGGAGAAGTGATTATTTTAATGGGAAAGACATGCTTTAGAAGCATGTCTTGAAAAAATGATTAGGCTTTTGTGTTAAGTGCATGAATGTCTTAAAGTGCTAAGACCTAATGTGTAAAGAAATGAATCTATGAAGGCTTAAATTCTCTTTCTTTCTCTCTTAAACAAACCGCTCACTTTTATGTTATTTCTCTCATTCTCCATAGTTGCTAAAGAGTTGAAAGAATACATACGTTCATGTTCTCTTTAAGTCAATACTTGGTTTGTTCTTAAATTTTAAGAGTTAAAAACTAGCATCTTATCAAGTTGGTAACTATTGGTGTAAAGCTTTCGAGGACCTCTTCTTCCACTATACATACTTCATCAACTTTCTAACCTCCCATTGAAGATCCATAAGCTTCAAAGGTTATTAATCTTTTTTTCTCTATGGTTTGATTAATATTTCTTTTGGATGCAAGATGATCCTTTGGTGTGAATAATAAAGTTTTATGTTTATTCAAGATTTTCAAGCTTTCACTGTTATTTTTAGTATTTTTAGAAACCAAAATTTTGAATAAAACCCAACACTTTATATATCAGATCCATATGTGCATGCATGGTTAGAATTTTTGTTTATTTGGATAATTTTAGTTTTTTGGAAAACATGGTTAGCTTTTCTTTTGTAAGAATAAGTTCATACATGGTTTTTATATAATCATCTTTGTTATTTTATGTGACCAAAAGTTTAGATGCATTCTTGGTCATAAAAGTTGTCTTAGAAAACAAAGGTTGTTTTAATATGTTAATGTATATTTACAGTGCATAAACAAGTCATTGACCATTTGTGATATTATTTGTGTTGATATGTTAAAATGATTGTAATATTTATTTATTTATTCATATAGTATGTAATAATTAAATAGATAATTTTCATCTTGTTTATTTTTTAAGTGGTAGATTAGTATTAGAATAGCTTTTTTTTTTTTTTTTTTTTTTTTTTTTTTTTTTTTTTTTTTTTAATAAAGATATGACAAGATTGAAGATGATAACCATTTTTTAGCATATCAAAACAACCCATTGTTTTGTGAAGGTTTTACAACCTTCATGAAATCTTCAAGAACTTGCTACAAGAAGTTGTCTAAGCAAATGGGAGCATGAAGAACATTTGTAACATATGGGTCCCAATATGGGATTGTTGACCATTGAATTTGTCATGTTGACCGTTGACTTTTTGACTAGTTTGACCTTTGACTAAACTTGGTGAGTTTAGGCTGAAATACTACATGCCAAAATACACATACATTGCATACAAACAAGGCTCTCGGCTCTAGTGTCGATCCACCATATAAACAAATGCTTTTGGCTCTAATGTCAATCCGGCTGCCAACTAATGGCTCTTGTACCAGTCTAATTATCAATAGTGGGTATCCAGACTCATAGCTTTAATGTTGTTCTTCCATCAACCCTGAGTATCTTGACTCTTAGCTCCAGTTCAGATCCACTATCAACCCCTCACACAATATGTCAACATATCATACAATTAAATAATCAAACAATCACACAAACAACATGAAAAAGACTATAAAAGCCAAATTTCCTAATCAACATAGTATAGTCACATTGTGTCCAATCATACATAGGATATACACTATAACACATAGTATAACGAGATAACTCACCTGGACAGGAATATGAAGAATCAAAGCTACATGCTCTAATACACAAGAACCGACCTCACGAATCACCTAGATGAAATAAAAAGGTCAAACCCCAAATCACAACAACCCATTGTTTTGTGAAGGTTTTACAACCTTCATGAAATCTTCAAGAACTTGCTACAAGAAGTTGTCTAAGCAAATGGGAGCATGAAGAACATTTGTAACATATGGGTCCCAATATGGGATTGTTGACCATTGAATTTGTCATGTTGACCGTTGACTTTTTGACTAGTTTGACCTT
This sequence comes from Lactuca saligna, assembly GCF_052625555.1. Lineage (NCBI taxonomy): Eukaryota > Viridiplantae > Streptophyta > Magnoliopsida > Asterales > Asteraceae > Lactuca > Lactuca saligna. The sequence goes on along the minus strand of NC_136424.1, from coordinate 182,507,610 downwards.
TGACTAAACTTGGTGAGTTTAGGCTGTGATTTGGGGTTTGACCTTTTTATTTCATCTAGGTGATTCGTGAGGTCGGTTCTTGTGTATTAGAGCATGTAGCTTTGATTCTTCATATTCCTGTCCAGGTGAGTTATCTCGTTATACTATGTGTTATAGTGTATATCCTATGTATGATTGGACACAATGTGACTATACTATGTTGATTAGGAAATTTGGCTTTTATAGTCTTTTTCATGTTGTTTGTGTGATTGTTTGATTATTTAATTGTATGATATGTTGACATATTGTGTGAGGGGTTGATAGTGGATCTGAACTGGAGCTAAGAGTCAAGATACTCAGGGTTGATGGCAGAACAACATTAAAGCTATGAGTCTGGATACCCAATATTGATAATTAGACTGGCACAAGAGCCATTAGCTGGCAGCCGGATTGACATTAGAGCCAAAAGCATCTGTTTATATGGTGGATCAACACTAGAGCCGAGAGCCTTGTTTGTATGCATTGTATGTGTATTTTGGCATGTAGTATTTTAAGAAAATCACTAAGCTTTATGTTTATAATTGTCTATTCAAAGCTTTTCATGTAGTTCCTCTAATCGAGGAAATGCTCCAGCTTGAATATACAACGCACGTATCATTATTGATTCTATAGACTTCTGATGTTATGGTGTTATGGAAACAGTTTTATACTATGTTGTGATGGTGTTTGAAATTATTTATAACTTTAATATTTTATGAAAATGTTTTGAATGGTTGACGTGCTATTTTTAAGAGAAAATTTTTGCTTGATATTTTGGATGTTACAACATCATTTAGAAGATTTGGTCCCTTTTTCCCTTTAAGAAATGATTTTGCATTATTGTGATGATTCACAAAAATGTCACTAGTTTATAGTTTGGTTTATAAATATATGCATGTTTTATATATTTTATGTCATTATTATGCTTGGATTTCAAAATATGTCTTTTAAACATAAAGTGTATAAAATTGTTTAAAATAAAATGAGTTTTGTTGTTTAAAACTTTAAAACACCAAATTTTGAAGATTAAAATTTATATGTTTAAAATATAAATTTTAGAGACTTATCTTAAATCCAAACTTTTAATAATTTTATTAAAAATATTACAAAAGATTTTTTACGTTCAAATGTCAAAATGATATAATAAGACATTAATTTTAAAATTGATCTCAATCAAATAGTTGATAAATTAGATTTTATTCGAACTAAAAGAACCTAATATATGAAATGTGATTTTTCAAAAAAGTGGTATCATGGAATATTGGATGCATGTAATATTCATGATACTTTGTGTTTTATTCTAGAATTATAAAGTATTTAAATCCCTTTTAAAATGCAAGTCTATGTTCTATTATAGGAGCATTTGCACATCATTTGCATAATGATTACGTGAGATAAAGGATACCTAACCACTTGTATTACCTTCTGATGGTCGAAGTGTATTCGTGATTTCTATAACTAGTTATGGGCCGATTACACAAGTTTTTCTAATTGGATGACTTGTCAAAGCTATTTTGTGATAAAGGTCACCTAAAAAAAAGATCTGAGACAGGGATTGGATCAGACACTTATTTTACAAAAGGGTTCTTAGACTATCCGCATTCACAATCCAATCCTACCTAATCATATATTAAAAAGCAAATTACTCTCTCTTCCACATCTACAACTCAATTAAACCCAATCTTTTATTTCCATTAGCAATACAACCCAATCTAATTCTATATTAAAAATATTTAAAAAAATAGATCAATATTAGTATCATATCGTAAAGTAAAATTAATCATGTATTTTGATATACTTTATTTATTTTTTCACTCAAAATAGAAAAACAATTACTAAAAAAAATTAGTTTTAACTACAAAATTAATTTAACTCCACTACTAAATAATATTGTTAAAAAGAGGTGAGTTTTGGTGATCTTGGGTTGTGTATGTGGCCTAGGTCACCAAATATGTTTTAGTTTTGATCTTCTTTTAATTTATAGGTGGTGAGTGGCTCACCAAAATTACCCTAATCTGAGTAGTTTTAAGGATCCCATATAACTAGGACTTACATTTTAACATAATTATCTATTAGTCACTTACCTTGTTGAGTTAGTTAAATGTAATAAATGATACCTAACCATTTATTTATTTTACAACTTGGATCCTAAAATTTAATAATTAATAATTTAGAAAGATAAATTGCATTAATTTTAAAGAAATAAATAATACATAGAACATTGTTAAAATTTTGTAGATAACCCCATATGTATATGTCCCACATCACTCTCATCCTTTATTCATTCCATTTATCCTTGAAAAGGAAAAACTTCATCATTCCAATTTTATGGATTGCAATAAATGTTTTGGTTAAAAATGAACAAACTAATTTTATAACCAAATTAGTGATTGCACTGTGATATTGGAAATAAGATGTTAAAAACTAAAGTGCTTAAGATTTTAAAATATGTCAAAGATCTTGGTAGTGCCCATGATCTCGAGTGTAAAATAATGGTGTTCGAATATCTATTAAATTATAGTGTAGTATTTTTGAGATGTGAATGATGTTTTTGAGACAAAAATAATGTTAAATTGATAAATAAACGAATGTGAGTAATGAAGCTTTAAGATATTCAAAAAGGTACTGAGATACCACAAAGTGTTTTATAATTTGATATGAAAATAGATTAACAATCAAGAAAACTATGAAATAAGTGTATGTCGATCAAAAAACAAGTACATAAAAATATATGAAAGAACACATAGAATGACGAGGTAATGCCTTAACCTTTTTGGATATCTAACATAAAACCTCGGGAGATGATGAAACCACCTGACTTAGAACTTGTATTAATTCAAAATAAAATTATTGGTGCTAACTGATCTTAGAAATAATGTAAATGTGCTCAAGTGTTGAAAGAATCAGAGAAGAATAAGTAGTGGAACTGTCTATGTGTGCGCCGATCGGTTAGTCTTTTTATACATATAAAGAATACCTAAAATTTTGACATTAATAGGATTCTCCTTAATCTTTGCTTGACCTGGATTTCTCTAAAGTTGTCAACATTCATTAGGCATTAACCATGTCTTGTTGACTTGGTCTATTACTTTTTAGTCAAGTTTTAATTTCCTACATTAGATATCACAAGAAATACGATAACATGCCAATATACTATTTAAATTCCAGATCTTTGGCTTGCCTTGGATGTTAGTTCAAGTTCTAGATATAGAAGTAATAAGTCAAAATTTCTACCCACCACATTTCCCTCAAAAATCTTCAATCCATGATTTCAGACAATTAGAGATTTCTAGAATTCACAGTTCCAAATAAATTAGTCGTTAAGTGCTGAAGAGTTGGGATGACTGTTCTATTTCAAAACAAATTTGAATTCAAATCAACCTGTCGTCTTATAAATTGACCATTACAATCTCTCATACCCATCCAACCAGTTCCTTAAGTAAAATTCTCTTCTCTGCATTACTTTCGCTTCTTTAAGAATCATGGATAAAGTTATCATTGCCTTGAAAACTGATTATGAGGGATTTATCCATGCAAACTTCATCGTTTAAGAATTATAAAAAATACGAAGGAAATAAACACTTTTTCAGATAAAAAAATTTAATCTCTTAAGGCAGAAGGAGTTTTTCCTTCAACAACGATCTTCAGGTTGCATTATGCGAGGTTGAGGCCTGATTTCATATATTTTCCCTGGGTCTGTATTTATTATCTTCCATTCTAGCTTGGGCTTTCTTTTCCTTTTCATCCTCTAATTTATGAATTTTTGAGGTGACATGTTTCCCTTACACCTAAACCATGCCCATGGTTTAGCATATTTTGTTCTTGGTAGACCATCTCAAAATCGATCGTCTAAATCTTGGTTTACCTAAGATTACAAGTGTTTATGATCTTAGATCTTTTTGGTTCTTCCTGTATTATCTTTAAAAAAATCCTGGGATATGCTACTTAATTTAGAACACATATTGTCATAATACTGGATGGAAAAATAAATATATTTTTTTGTTAATAGGAATTATTTAATTGGCGGAGATACTCCATCTATTGAGTGGGTTAGTTTGGGTTGGATCTTAGTTTTCTTCTTTCTAATGTTTATCATTCAAGAAAGGAATATTAACTCTTGTTTTATGACAGTTCCCACATTTGAAGACTTATTCCCACCTAGAGAGGATAGCTAAGGAATAATTTGCAAGCTGTTGGACCTGTTTGAAGATATAGGTCTTTTAAAATCGTCGTTAATCATACCTTGGTAGAGGATATCAGCTCATCACAAGATCTCTCAATTCTCAATATGTCTACTAGTAGGCATTTCAATATTTTATTTCAAAACATATTCTCTTTTCTTTTACTAATTAACTTAATCTATTTTTGGCAGGTTCAAGGATCACCCATTTTGTTTCTCTGTTCTTAAATTTCAATATTGATGAGTTTTTTTTCGAGTTAGTCTCTAATAATGGCTACAAAATTACCTCCTTCAGTTCTCAAAAGGGCAGTGGTGAATGCCATCAGTCTTGATTTGAAGAAATAGAAGCATCTACATAGTTCAAACTAATATATTTTTCTTGGATTGTCCCTAATAGAAGTTAAACAGAAGTTGATAGCTCTTACCCAACAAGTATTGTTAGTTCAAAAATACATATGTATTAATATATGTTAATTAATTTCCTATTTTTTTGTCTTCAAGCAACTAGTCTTATCTTGAATGGTACCAAGGACATCAAAAGGGAATTTTATTCTTTGAAGAGGAAAATAGAACAAAGCCTGGTGGCGAGGGAACGATAACTTTAGAAAAAATACCAAGATCATTTGTCAAAATGGAAGGAGCTTCTAGATAAAGATAAGGAATTAAAGTAGTTGAGAGAGAAGAGCAAGGACCTCTAATGGAATATCTAAGAGATCGCCAAAGAGGATTAGGTTTTTGTAACACCTGTTTTCCTGTGTAAGTCATCTAAGAACTTGGAAGAATCAAATGGAGGATTTTTGGGAGAGACTGAGTGCCACGACATGGAGGATGGATGGCCAGGACATGGCATTAAAGATATAAAATGCATGTTTTGGATGGCCATCACAACATGGCAATAAGAATGACAGGGCGTGGCAGCTGGTACAGCCGAAGCCCACATAGTTTTAGGGTTTCCTTTATATTTAAACTCATAATCTCAAGATTAGGGCATCCTCTCCATCGTCGAACTCTTCACCAATGAAACCCTAGCCTCCATGCATGCTTAAGAGCTTGTTCTCTTGATTTGAAGCTTATTCCTTAAGTTTTTGTGGAGTTTGCAAAGAGGGAAGTTCATAAAGAAGCAAGGAAGAAAGAAGCAAGTTTGGATCTAACATTCTCTTAAGGTTTCTGAATTGTTAAAGGAATAAAGTTCATACCTTGACATATTTTCTTCTAGATTCATGTTCTAAGTCATATTTGGATAGTTTTGGTCCCTTCCTTTGACGTTATTGGAGTTTGATGATCTCCAGAACTTGTGGTAGATTTCCTAGGTCCTTGGATTTCCATTGAATGAGAAAAAGGACAATGTTTGGTGTATCTTGTGTTCATGCTCATGTTATGGCCTTAGTAAGGACTTAAGGAACTTATCATTGTAGATCCTGGCTTGTAATGGATTTCAAATGGATAAAGTTGGAAAGTTTATCCATTAAGTCACTAAAAAGGAGTAAATATGAGATTTTAGGCTTAGATATGTAAGGATTAAGAACTTTTGGTAATTGTTAGCATTCAACCAATTCCCACAGCATGGCGAAGTCCCTTTTTGCATTTATGTTATTCTGCATTTTCCACGGCATGGCCAACAGGTGGCCATGATGTAGAAAGGTGTGTAAGTCGACTGTTTTATCGCAGATGATGTAACGCCCGTGTTTCTGGGCTAAGAATTAGTAGATGATGTAATAGTGTAGGTCAAACAATTTAACTCATTTTGAAATAATAAAGATGAATTATTTGAGTATTATGTGAATTTATGTGCTTTATACTTAATTATAAAAATATAATAAATAAAGGATAAAAATAAGCATCAAAGTTAAAGTGTGAGATAAACCCGATATCTATACATAAAGTTGTAGTGGTCGAAGAAAAAGGATTTCGGGTATATAAAGAACACCAAAATCCGAGTTATAACGAAGAAGTTATGACCTATCGAAGTTTTACGACAAAACGGCATGACACCAGGAAACGTAAATAGTGAATTTACGAAATAAGACTTTTTAACTTTAGCAATCTAAACAAAAGTTTTAGTATACGTTAAATCTAGAGAGTGCATAAAAAGAACGCCCAAATCTGACTTTCTATGAGGAAGTTATGATTTTTCTAAGATTTGGCTTAGCAGTGCACAACCCGAAACTTGAATTTTAGATCGAGCGATTTTTGGCCAAGGAGACATAAATGAGAGTTGAAGATCTCATTAATAGGAACTCAAAAATGAAAAGATAGATGAAAACGGAGTCCGTATGAAGAAGTTACGAATTTTACGTGGTCATTTAACAATGTAATCTCCTCCTACTGTTAAATTTAAGATCAGTGAAGAATTAGCTGATGGAGTCAAAATGAAAGTTGTAGATTTTATTTTTACCTACGCATGGATATAAAGAACATAAAAAAAGGTGCTCGTATGTGAAAGTTACGGACTTTAGAAGTCAGAAATGTGTTGTGCGAAAATGGGTGACGTGGCATAATCCTGGCCATTGTTTTCTCCCCAAGGCTTGCCACCAGATGGTGACATATGGCACCAAGATGAGCCATATTTCAACCTTTAAATACAACCCCTTCCACCCTAATTTCTTCACACCTTTCCCATTCTTTCTTCTCTCTACTCTCTCTCTTTCTCTCTATCTATCTCTCTCTCTCTTTCTTTCTCTTTCTCTCTCTCTCTCTCTCAACCTCGCAAAACCCCCTTAATCCCTACGGAACTCCCCCAGCGCTAGAAGAAAGTCCCGGAGCGCTCGACGGCTCCGAGAAGAAGAGCTTTTCAGGTCGGAAACGCTGCTCCAGCGAAGCCCGAATTTTAATAAAAACCCGCTGTAAGTGAGATACGCCTACCATACTTTAAATATATCTTATATATAAATATAATATTGTTATTATGAACCTATAAATAAGAATTATCAGTGATCTAAAGTCGTTATACTTATTGATCTACTTACGAGAATGATGTCTAGGTTGTGATTTAGTGAGGTGTTTAAAGTGGGATTTCCAAACAGTATACTTCGTATACCAAACAGACCTTACCTTCGATATAATCCTACCTAGTTGTTCCTTACTTGATAGATCATGAAGTAGACACTGAGTTAATGAAGAACCTAGACTAATAATTAGTCTCAATAAATATTAGACTAAAATCTAGTGGTAATAATACTAGGTTTCGTCGAAGGAAATCATATTGTTAAGAAGCGAAGCGCTATGCGAATTTCTATTTGTCACTTTAACATGTGAATGCATACTTACTTTCTTCTTACACATAGATATGAAGTATTTTACATAAATTACATTCTAAGTGTGCATATTGTCTGTATACTTGCTTTCTATGTTGGATGAACGATTTTTATACATGTTTTAAATGATTTAAACTGTATATGTATTTTATATCTACAAAATGTATTGGGTAAAACGTGGGTAGATGTAATAGACGATGTGTGATAAAATGATGAGAGGCCTCAATGTTTTAGGATGATCCAGTCATCTAACAGAGTATAGATGATAACCACAGACTATTCTAGACAGTCTACTGGAACGCTAGCAGGATCGCAACCTGTAGGTGTTTATTTGAACTGTATGCTCACCAGCAGTAATCCATCCCCCACATGGTTGCCTTCTTTGACATAAATTGCTGAGGAACCCCTGAAGCAGTTGTCACCCGGATGAAAGTCATTAGACTAGGTCCCTTGTGTTAAATGTTTTAGGGACGTAAAGTGAGGATAACGGGAATGGGTAATTGGGTTTGCTTGGTTTCATAAAGTTAATAAATTTATTTAATGTGGGTTGAAAACCGTATGTGTTCACTAGGCTCCCAAACCAGACCCACTCAGTTTCTTGTATTATACGTAGTGGCACACTAGCATAAATTTGATGTTGGGATGAGGGATTACAGATTATAGGCCTGTAAATATGAAATAATGTAGTAAGGATTATATTGTACTGTTTATGCTTTTGATCTATATTGAACATGACATCCTAAGGTTTTTAATGAAATACATTTCTTCATAAATGCTTTGATAAATCTTTATCATATTTTCTTTTGGGAATAAATTCCGCAACACTTTTCTTTAAAATGTTACTTTGATTTTTAAACAAGCATAAACAAAATCGTTCTTTTCTGGCCGTAAAAATAGCGATGTCACAGATGCCCACGACGTAGCAGAAAGAGCTCCACGTTGTAGCGATTGTTGACTGTGGACTTTTGTTGATCATTGACCATTGACTTTTTGACTAGTTTTAATTTTCGTCAAATTTGGAGGAATTAAGTGGTTGACTAAGGTTTGTGTTTTCCTAGTTATTAGTGTTGGATTAATGTCTAAGTCCATAACTATAATTGGTAAGACTTGACCCGACCCGGCATGGTCCATTTGGGTTGCATACCATCATGCACTTGGATAGACTAAATGAGAGAAATAAGACACTTATGGTTATTAATATATTATAAGTTCTAGTATATTAATAATAAGAATAATGAGATTATTTAATTAGTATTGATCAAGAATTAATCTAGCATTAATTGAGTGATCAAAAGAAGACTAATTAAATATTTGGGTTGATTGTGTAAATCATCCATACTTGTATAGTGGGCTAATGCTCCATGGATTATCTAGTTGGGCCAAAACCCATATGATGCTCCATGGATGCTCCATGGTGTATTTGAACCCATGGATCCAAGGAAATGGAAAGTCATGACAATTAGGGTTTACCCTAATTGTATAACTATATAAGCATCTTATTCTTGAGGAAAAATCGGCCACTAGTGAGAGTAAGAAAGGGCTAGCCGATTTCATGAAGTGTAGAATTCTCTCTAAGTTATTCTAAGTGTTTTTGATGATTGTGAACCATTTGAGGTGTCACACTTGGGGCACTAGGCACTCAAGCTTCATGAAGACAAGCACCATCAAAGAGGTATGTATTCTATCTTGTTATATTGATAGTTTTTGTATGCTAGATTAGGATAATACCTTGGATGTTCATATTTGCATGTATATTAGAGAAAACATAGATCCAAGGTATTTAGGGTTGCATGTACACTTAGGAGTGTTAGAATGCTCATAACCCAACAATTAGTCGGTTTGTATGCTAGGTTAGTGAGAGGAGTTGAAGTGTTGCTATGTTGTTTCGATTTTTCGTTTTAGGAGAGTTTCCTCAGTATTCTCGTGGGTCGAAGGCACCAATGTTGGGCCACTAGATTGTATTTTGTATCCTTGTGCATTCCAGTATCTATACTTGTGTTAGGATGTAGGAGTAGGTGTATGTTGGTTAGAGTACTAGTAGGTTAGTTATCGTGTAGTGGAGTAACCTAGGGACTATATATAGTCATGTAGGATAGCTTGAGAACTCTTGATCTACACTTTGCTTGCATGCTCCTTATTTTGTTGTAGCTCTAGAGTGGGATCAACTGTTTTGGTGTTTATTACACCTCTATTTACATAAAGTATGCATGTCCTTGGAGATTTGCTAGGAGTAGCATAATGTGTTGGGAGAGGCCTAGAACGTGGTAATGAGTTGCTAGACAGGTAGACTTGTGTATATAGTTGTATGTGCTTATGTTTTACTTGGTTGCTTGATTTGATTATATATATATATATATATATATATATATATATATATATATATATATATATATATATATATATATATATATATATATATATATATATATATATCGACATATTGTGGTGGGTCAGGTTGAGGCAATCCTGCTTTGTGATGTATGCCAAGATACCAAGTGTAGGCTAGCTATAAGTTGTAGGCAGGACTAGCAGCCAATTAGAGTTTGAGGCTTAGGGGAGAGGTTGGGTTATGGCGACATACCAACATTCCCAAGGCAATTTAGTCTTTGTGGTTGTGGGCCCAGGAGCAAGCCAGTCTTTGTGACTGTAGGCCCAATGTGCACGTATTTTATGTATTTTGTAATGTGTGGTATTTTATGGGAACTCGCTAAGCTTCGTTCTTACCCAGTTGGCTATGTTTTTCAGGTACTATTGGTGATCATAAGAAGTTGGAGGCATGATATCACACCTTTATCAGTAGCAATGGAGATTCCGCATTATTATTTTACTCTGGTTTTAAACAAATGTAATTTTAATTAAACGGTTTTCTTAACTTGGATTTATAAATGTGAAGTTTTATCGTAACTAAAAAAATGATAATTTTGGTTGTGAAAATGGGATGTTACAAGTTCGTATCAGAACCCTGGTTTGAGGGATTTGGAGGAACACTTGTGTTAATCCAAACTCCAACAAGGATATGAGATATTTTCACAAAATTTTTTTGAACGAAAAAGAAAGAAATTCTTTTATAAAACGGTTGGGTTAGAGACATGGGATTGGTCTCTTGTCATGTTCTTGTTGGATTATTGGCTTGGTATTAGGAACATTGACCTCTGAGTTAAACTTGGTTTTACAAGAAGGTATGATGTGTACACTCATCCAGAGCCAGAATAGGAAAGTGATTCCCAAAATACCCATACTTGTTTTATATGTTAAACTTGGACTTGATGATATGTAAATTGTTAGAGATTCAAGCTAGTGGATAAGGTAAGTATTCCTTCAAGAACTATACGATAGTATTACCTGATTTTTTCGATGCATCATGGTCTAGGGAATTGCTTGTTATACGGTATTTGATTATGTAAATTGCTAAGTGTATGTTGTATAGTTGTATATGATTAGGACTACATAGCCTTAAAATGACCGACTTAGCCTTATTTATTATTACTCATCATCTTGTGGGCTTAGGGTAAAGTTATTTATTTTATAGTCTATTTGATCATGTATTGTGTACAACTAGAATGCACAAGGCAACTAGCAGTGCGAAAGCGTGATTAAGGATAGTCCTAAGAGGAGTGCTTAGGAAGTTAGTGGTAGCTCTTAGGAGCATGTGGGTATTAGTACACCAAGGGGTGGTCTAGTGTAGTAACTTAGGACCTTGAGATGAATTCTGGGTCGACTAAGGGAAGGTGTGGAAGGTAGTATGGGCTCGTACTACTAAACGCACATGATCCATATGAGATTCAAATGGAATCTCAAGACTACAAATAGGGGGGATGTACGATGTGTTGAACCCTATTCTTTGATATTTCATCCTTTTTCCCGTTATATATTTCAGTATGGTGGAAATCAGAGGATTAGGATCTGGTGTTGGTGAGATTTATAGGATGAGTCCAAGTGACGAGGAGATTTGTGGGATCATTTCTACCAAAGTAGCCGAGGCAATCAAGGAGGAGATTATGGAGTTGTTTGGTTCGGTTAAGACTACATTGATTGAGGAGCTTGACAAGCACTATGATGTTGTCGTGTAGGCTTCCGCTGACGTAGATACTATAGTTGTCACCATGGTAGGACTTTAGAGGGGCAAGATGATGCAGTATCAGGAGTTCAATACTATGGAACCTTTGGTGTTCAGAGGCGACAATGACCCAATTGTTGCTTTCAGATGGATATCTAACATGGAGGGATGTTTCTACACATGTTCGTATCCTAAGAATTAGAAAGTGCAATTTTCACTGAATCTTCTTCTTTGGGGTGCGAAGGATTGGTGGGAGTTTGTGACCCAAGGCTTCTCATTGGGAGAGTGAGCTGTAGTGAATTTGAACCAGTTTCTGGAGTTGTTTCATGCAGAGTATGTTCCACTTGTAGAGAGAGAGAGAGAGAGAGAGAGAGAAAGAGAGAGAGAGATTAATATGGGAGTACCTATCACGCAAGAAGAAGACTGAGTTAGTATCAAAGATAACCAATATGTTTATAAAGAGAGACCTATTTTTCCTCGAGTATGCCGCTTCCAAGCAGGTGCAGATGTCACAATACATGAGTATGCTTAAGAAGGAGATTCAAGAGTTTGTATCGACTCAACCATATTGGACCTTAATCGAATTTCAGTCAAATGACACGAGGAGGGATATTGAGTTGGGGATATAGAGGAAGGAGGAGTGGACAACTTCAGGGTATTTTTAGCCAGTAGCTAAGCAGTTCAAGTCCATCGACTTGAATTCAGGAGCAGTTCAGGGGAGGAATTCCAAGTGTGGAAGGTGCATGAAGTTTCATAATGAAAGGTTTCGATCTTTTGCATGTCATAGTGTAGTAAGGAAGGGAATTTTAGTAAGGATTACATACAAAGTACATGGGTTGTTTCCATTGCGACCTATAGGGCCACATTAAGATTACACCCCTAACTTGGCAGTTAACCGGCGAACATCATGGGGTAGCACGAGTTTTGGCGATAGAGGTTTGAGTTATTAGTTCTTCAATTTGGTCGATGACTGAAGTATCAATATTATTTGTATCTTTTTATTTATGATTTGAAGTTCCGGAGTAATCTTGGGTGACCGGTTGAATAGAATTTTTTTAATTAGTTCTGGTTTTATTTTGATTTCTGATTTAATGTTGGATTGATTGTTTTCATTGGATTTTGTGCATGCTTGTTGGAGCTGTTGAATTTTGTTTGAGGGCCCAGGTCCTGTAGTCTATCAAGATGTCAGCGGTTGGATGGAGTAGTAGAGTTTATGTTGGCCTGGGATTTTGAAGAGTTTTGAAGTTGTGAGAGTCTAGAAAATTCCAAGTGGGGGAGAGTGAAGACCTCATAGTAGGATGAATTTATGCCAAGGTTTAGCTCTCATCCAGATTTCTCCAGTTCAAGACTTTTGTACCACTGCTTAATCTTCTAATTTTCACATAGGGGTTGATATGTTCATATGTATGTGTGTGTGTGTGTGTATGTGTGTGTGTGTGTATATATATATATATATATATATATATATATATATATATTACATCATATCTTAATATTTGTAGTCATTTTTATGCTCATTATAGGGCAAATGATACTTAATTTATTGGATGTTGCGTTGTAGTGGTAAAAGACATGCTTGGAGAAAAAAGGAAGTTGTAAGCTAGGAACTTGGATCAAGGCTAAAATGAAGAAAAGTACCATTCCCACGTCGTAGTGACATTACCACGTTGTGGTGTTTTGAAGTTTCCCGTTGAACCTCGAAGACTTGTAGATTACATGATAAACCTAAAGACTACATCGTGGTGGATCGACTTCGAGAAAACTAGAAATAGATGACACATTCCTCTGATAAATAGACTATGTTTGCATATTTTGTCGACTTTTGAAGGCCAAGAACGTACTTTGAAGCTTGGAGTTGCAGAAGATCGATTAGAGCTTGGATTTGAGAGATTTGAGGTAAAACATTCTTACTGATACTTTTCCTTCTAGTGTTTAATCATGAATATCAAGTTAAACTTCATTTTTATGTGTTTATTTGCTGAAATCATGGGCTAAAAACCTATGACTTTCGTTTAGATTAGATTAGTTGTCTTTTGTGGTTTGATTTATGGTTAAAATTAAGCTTAGATGGTTATTTGTTAATTTAGAAGAGATTTAATCGATGATGAATGTAATTAGAGTAGTCAAAGTAATATGAACACAAAGAGTAAATAAGATCTGGTTTGTAGCTCAATTATACTTTCACATACACAGAGATTATCAGACAGAAAGACTTGGAAAAGGTTCTATCTAAACCTAAGTACCACTCCTATTTATAGGAGAATAAACATCAAGATTTCGAAAGATAATATGCCTTAGTAAATAGATAAAATGAATTTTGAAAAATACATCAATAACTTCGACACATTACAACATATTCGACACTAACATTCTCCATCTTTGTAATAAATGTCGAAATCAATTGATCAAAACTTGAGCTGCTTCATGTAATGTTCTTCGAATCTTAGCATACCAATTCATGACTTTCTTCATCTCAGCTTTATCACCTTCATTGTTCTTCTTACAAATATTCATACGCACAATCAAGTTTGTATATTGAGCAGTTGTATATCTTTCAACATCACTTGACTGGAACAAAACCTTCGTTTGTTTTTCATTCTTATTCTTCCCAAAGAATACTACTCCAAAAGATTTCAAGCATATCTCACCATCGACATACTTTTTCAAACCAGCTTGGCTTTTCAACATTGATTGAGGAAAATAAATTTCTTTTCCCATTGACATTGCTAATTCAATATCTGTTAATGCTACACAATCATAGTAATTGTCTATGAAAAGCTTTGGATGCCCTAACCCCAAACGCAACACATCTTTGCTTGTTCCCAGAAGTTTCGAAACATTTGAATCCTTGAGTATATATGCAACTTGAATCAGATCATTCAAGTTCATCAAAGGAAAGTCAACTATTGAGAAATCACAAGAAACCTTGTTAGCCCTCACAACATGATATCAAAAATTTTGCAGCATATTCTCGAAGAGTTCATCCTTTGTAACACTTATTACTTGGACAATCTTCACAAGTGACCACATCTCCTCCTAATCCTTTCCCTAGTCTGCATGAAATCTCAGCTTCATATGAGTAAAATCATTTGGATTCTTGAATTGATCAATACTCTTATACTGAGTAGTAATAAACATCATCTCGTTTATTGGAAAATCCAGTTGATTTATTTCTGTGTTTTCGATAGCATAACTCTCCCTACGCTTCTTTTCAAAATCATACATTTCGTTAAAAGCCACCCTTGCCTCGATGTTTTCATAACTATGCAGTTTTATTGGATCTCCTTTATTCAGATTTGGAGCATCATCTTGACAAAGCCTCAATATACTATACAATTTCCTTGGATCTCCTTTATTCATTGTTGATGATTTTTCTCGATTTACTTGGGTTTATTTTCTCAGGTTAAAATCAGAAGTTGCTCAAATAATGATAGATTTTATCAAAAAGATGGAAATAAGCTTGAAGAAGAAAGTCTGCAAAATCAAAAGTGATAATGGTTCCGAATTTAAAAACAATGTTCTTGATTCGTTTTTAGTTGACAAAGGGATTTCGCATAATTTTTCTTCACCCTACACACCTCAGCAAAATGGTGTTGTTGAAAGGCAAAATCCATCTCTTTGCGAATTAGCACCAATAATGTGCATTTATGCTAATCTTCCACAATATCTTTGGGTTGAAGCAGTCTCTATTGCATGTTTTACTCATAGTAGATCTTTTATTCATCGAAGATTTAACGTTACTCCTTATGAAATTATCAATAATCAAAAACCTAATGTCAAATTCTTTCATGTTTTTGGCTACAGGTGTTTTATCATGAATCTCATGGAAAATTGAAGAAACATTCAATCTTACATTTGATGATTATTATATCAAACAAGTTGAAAAGTGTTTCAAATAAAAACCAATACTTAATGAATCAAATGATGAAACTGAAAGTCTTAATTCGTCTGATTTTGATTATGATTTAATTTTTGGTGTTCCAGATAGGGTTGCGGATGCTGAAATCAGCGCCCAAGATAATCAACATCCAAAACCATCAAAGCATTCTGATTGTTCAACATTCACTCAAGCTGCCGTTGATGAAATTTCGACATCATCTTCTTCTAGAAATAGAGAAAGTATGCTAAATGAACAAGTCGAGGAGGGAGCGCTTGCATTTGAATTCTAATATTGAGGGAGAGCATTCTTTCGAGGGGGAGAATAGAAGAATGGATGATGCTAATGAGGGGGAGAAACCTAACGATGAATTTGTTGAGGGGGAGCTAAATGTGACAAATTATAATCAAGATAAAACTTTTCATGATATGTGTGACAATATTTCTGTTGCAGGTTCCAAAACTGAAGAAATGTTTGAGGATGCACCATTAGATTTTGATCCAACATATCCTCCAATGGATAAATGGGTTAAAAATCATCCTAAATAACAAGTCATAGGAAATCCACGTAAAGGAGTGATGACAAGAGCTCAAATACGTGCAAAGAATGAGGTACTCAATACTCATCATGAGTTTTGCATGTTTAATTTTTTTATTTCGAAAATTGAACCAAATTCAGTTAAGGCTGCAATGGAACACACAGATTGGGTTGTTGCAATGCAATCTGAATTGGCTGAATTCAAAAGAAACAAGGTTTGGAGATTGATTCCTAAACCAAAAGATGTTTCAATTGTCATGTTAAAATGGATTTTCAAAAATAAAACCGACAAAGATGGTAATATTGTTCGAAATAAAGCTAGGCTTGTTGTAAAAGGTTATTCGCAACAAGAAGGTATCGATTATGAAGAAACCTTTGTCCCTGTCGCAAGACTCAAGGTTGTTCAAATATTTTTAGCCTATGCAACACATAAAGACTTCAACGTCTATCAAATGGATCTCAAATGTGTATTTCTGAATGGAGAACTTGAAGAAATGGTATATGTGGAACAGCCTCCGGGTTTTATAAATGAAGAATATCCTGATCATTGTTATATACTAGATAAAGCCGTTTATGGGTTAAAACAAGTACCAAGAGCATGGTTTGCAACTTTAACCAACTTTTTGAAACTTTCCAAATTTAAGCAATGATCTGTCAATCCCACTCTTTTCAGAAAGAAGTAGGAAATTATTCAATTCTTGTTCAGATTTATGTTGATGATATTATTTTTGCCTCAACTGACCCTGGCTTATCTAGTGATTTAGAAAATTTAATGAAGAGAAAATTCGAAATGAGCATGATGGGAAAAATAAACACTTTTCTAGGATTGAATATTCATCAAAGCAAAGAAGGATTTTTATAAATCAAGAAAAATAAACAAAGA
Organism: Lactuca saligna; assembly: GCF_052625555.1. NCBI lineage: Eukaryota > Viridiplantae > Streptophyta > Magnoliopsida > Asterales > Asteraceae > Lactuca > Lactuca saligna. The sequence goes on along the minus strand of NC_136424.1, from coordinate 182,490,804 downwards.
ATCTGCTTGAAATTTTTGTCTTGATGAACAACACGAAATTACAAGTACCAATGGCAGTTGGAACAAGACTCACACCTTCGTTAGATAAACCAGTTGTTGATATTACTTTATACAGAAACATGATAGGTTCGTTACTTTACCTTACGGCAAGTCGACATGATATTATGTTTTTTGTTTGTAATTGTGCCAAATATCAATCGAATCCAACAGAACCACATTTAACAACAGTGAAGAATATTTTTCGATATCTCAAAGGCTCTATTTCATTAGGATTGTGGTATCCTTCGAAAATAGGATTCTTCATACAAGCATTTTCTGATGTTGACTTAGGGGTTGCAATCTTGATAGAAAAAGCACAAGTGGTGGATGTCAATTACTTGATGGGAAGTTAGTTGTAACGACCCAATTTTTACAAAGAAAATTTTCATTTTTCAATAATCAAACCATTTGCATAAACCATAAAATCCCAAAAGCATCTGTTTTCAAATTCAAATTCATTACATCATTATCTTCTTTTAAAAACATCAGAGTGTCCCGCAACACACTAGTAAATGAGAGATAGAGTGCACGCTGCGCCATCATGCCTTGCCCTTTCCCTTGGGCTCAGATGTACCTGAAACAAATCCACAAATGGTAAGCTTAAAAGCTTAACGAGTTCCCCAGAGCACACCCACACAAACACATATAACATAACATACTAGCTAAACAGTTAACCAAAACACGTAAACCATGCATGCCAATCACATAAGGAAGCCCTAGAAACCCTCCAGGGTCTTACTCCGGGTGCCATGGGAACCTCCACATGGTCTTAGCCCAATGCTTTGGGAACCCCCTGAGGTCTTTGACCTAGGATGCCAAGGAAGCCCTCCAAGTTCTTACACCTAAGGGCCTCAGGAACCCCCTGAGGTCTTTCATACAAACACAATCACATAACATATAATATCACATGATGTATAACACATGCATCATAATCACATAATGGGCCGACCTTGGTGCCTTAGATCCATTGGTATGGTGAGGAGACTCACCTTTGTCTGCTGAAAACAATAGCTACTCTTTTAACAGTCTAAAACCTCCCAAGCTGAATGATAATATTAATCAATGTTAGAACTTTGGTTAATCAAGGGAACTCAGCTCCCCAACCCTTCCATAAGGCCTAATGTCCATCCTTTGCTAATGGTCCCAAAGCCTAAGTCCAAAATCCTTAATAGGCTTCTTGGCCCAATAAAGGCCCAACACTAATTCCATGGCCCGCAACAATTATATGACTTATAATTCCCAGATTATACCATGCCCAATAATCAGATGAGGCCTAAATAACCTAAGGGCCCAAAACAGATTCGGCCCATCTGCATTGCGTACGCTCGGCGTACCATCTTGGTATGCGCCGCATACTGGGACATGGGACTACGCTCCGCGTACACTGAGTTACGCCCAACGTACCCTCAGTTTAAGCACTTTCCCCATTAAGTGCTTAATACTTGATTCCTTTACGTTCAAAAGCCAGATCTAAGTCTGTAAAGATCTCCTAAGGCATAAAGTTGGCAACTTTATGCCTTTGAATGACTCAAACACCCCTAACTTCTCCATTCAGACCTTTCCAAGGTCTTTAACCCATGTATGAGGCCAAAGATCTCATCAAGCTTCCATGTTTATGGTACTAAAGGACCAAAGGACCTCAGATATGTCTATCCATTCTCCTAGAGTTGCTAAACTCTCAAAGGAGGTACAAAATAACCAAAAAGGGACCAAACAAGAAACCCTAGCTAGAACTAGAGATTAAGATGGAAAGGTACAAGCTTTATACCTCCAAAAGCTTTGCAAGATGACTAGGATGAAGGATCTTGAAGCACCAACTCTTTCCAAGCTTGAAAAACCACCTCTTCTTCTTGGAATGGACACTAAAAGAGTCACAAAGCACTTCTCTAAGCTCAAAATCATCTCACACAAGTTCTCTGGAGGATAAGGGCGTTCTAAGGCAGTGGAGGCTCTCTAGGGATATGTCCAAGGGGCTTAAGGTTGCTTAAATGGGTCTCATGTCCGACAATAGGGTTTTGGCTCTCTGAGGCGTACGCCCGACGTACCCTAATGTACGCCCAACGTACATGAGGCTCCTCCGCGATCAATCATGCAGAGTATGCTAAGTGTACGCATAGCGTACTCGAGGGACCAATTATGCTCATAAGTCAAATCGTGAGGGTTTCAAGGCATACCAGATTTAGGGTGTTACAACTCTCCCCCACTTGGATTAGACTTCATCCCTGAAGTCCGCAGATGCAAACAGATTGGGGTAATGTTCTCGCATCTTCTACTTCGACTCCCAAGTCCATTCGGAGCCCTTTCGGCGCTGCAATTTCACCTTAACCAATTTCACTTGCTTGTTCTGAAGCTCCTTTGTCTTCTTGTCCAAGATGGTGACCAATATCTCAACATAATGTAGGCTCCCATCCACCTGAATGTCATCCAAGGAGATAACTGCAGAACCATCGACAACACACTTTCAAAGCTGAGACACATGGAAGGTGTTGTGAATTATAATTAAGCTCCTCTGGCAGCTCTAAACGATAGGCTACCTTGCCCACCGGGCTGTGATCCTGAACGGGCCTACGAACCGAGGCTCCAACTTTCCCCTCTTGAGAAACCTGATAATCTCTTTCCAAGGAGACACCTTCAGCAAAACAAGGTCCCCCTCCTGAAACTGGAGAGCTACTCGTCGTCGATCAGCATAACTCTTCTGACGGCTCTGCGCGACTCGCAACCCGTCGCGCACCTGCTGAATCAACCCGGTAGTCTTGAGCACTACCTCAGTGCTCCCCATGACCCAATGCCCAACCTCGTCCCAACACACGTTGGTCCTGCACCTCCAACCATATAATATTGTAAATGGATCTAGTCAATACTGGTGTGATAACTGTTATTATACGAAAACTCTACCAGTGGGAGATATGTGTCCCAACTTCCTCCAAAATCTAGCATGCATGCATGGACATGTCTTTTAACATATGGATCATCCTCTCACTCTGACCGTCAGCCTGAGGATGATTTTCCGTATTGAAATGTAACTGGGTGCCCAATTCCTTGTGGAACTTTTTCCAAAACCTGGATGCAAACCGGAGATCCTTGTTGGAGACTATTGACACCGGCTCCTCGTGTCTAGCCACCACCTCATGAACATAAATGTTTGCAAACTTCTTCGCAGATATATAATCTCAGAAATTGGAATGAAATGGGCAATCTTTGATAGTCTGTCCACGATGAACCATATGGCATCCATGCCCCTCGCCGTCCTCGGAAGCTTTGTAATGAAGTCCATAGTGATTTCCTCCAACTTCCACATGGGGATGGGTAGTTGTTGAACCTTGCCATGAGGTTACTTGTGCTCGACCTTGACCTTCCTGCAGGTCAAGAACCGCTCCACAAACCAAGCAATCTCCCGCTTCATGCAGGGCCACCAATAACTCAGTCTCATGTCACTATACATTTTTGTAGCTCTTGGGTGTATAGAGAACTTGGACTTGTGGTCGTCCTCTAGTAGCTTCTGCCTCACTAACCCTGCCATTGGTACCCACACTCGGCCACATCGAGTCAAAAGGTCGCAACTATCCTTGACAATCAAGGGATATTGTCCCTGAATTTTTTCTGTTTTCCAGTTCTCCTTCTTCACCCCCTCAACCTGAGCCCCTTTGATCATATCCAACAAAGGTGAAATCACATTCATCCTCATACAAATGTCCCTAATCAGGGACCTTTCCGTCTTGCGGCTCAATGCATCGGCCACCACGATGTCCTTCCCTGGATGGTATAAGATCTCGCAATCATAATCCTTCAGAACATACAACCATCTCCTCTGCCGCATATTGAGGTTCTACTGATCCATCATATACTTTAGGATCTTGTGATCAGTATAAATTGTGAACCGCACACCATACAAAAAGTGCCTCCTGATCTTAAGGGCAAACACCACCGTCTCCAGCTCCAAGTCATGCGTGGGGTAATTCGCCTCGTGAGGCTTCAACTGCCTTGAGGCATAAGAAATCACATGCCCCCTTTGCATCAATACCGCACCAACCCTGAAATCGATGCAACACAGTACACCACTAAATCATCCAACCCCTCATGTAGTACTAGAATCAGAGCCTCGCATAACCTCCGTCTCAGGGTCTTAAACACCATCTGCTGATCCTTACCCCACCAAAAGGTCACATTCTTCTTGGTCAAGTGGGCCAGTGGCATAACGATCTTGGAGAAATCCTAGATAAACTTTTGATAGTAGCCCGCTAAACCCAAGAAATGAGGAATCTCTGAGGCATTCCTCGATACCTCCCATCACATCACCGCCTCCACCTTGGCTGGGTCGACCGAAATTCCCTCCTGATTGATGACATGCCCCAAAAATTGTACTTCCCGTAGCCAAAAATCACATTTAGAGAACTTCACAAAAAGTTTCTTCACCCTCAGGGTCTCCAATACCTCCCTAAAATGCTGCTCATGCTGCTCCCTGGTCTTTGAGTAGACCATAATATCATCTAGGGATGAGCATCGGAACTGGGTACCCGCTTTTGGAACCGAAACCGTCTCGGAACTGCCGGTTTTGGAACTGGAACCACCTTAAGCGGTTCCAGTTCCGGTTCTCGTTTTTTCGGAACCGTTACCCGCTGGGTACCCATCGGAACCGGTTTATATATATATATATATATATATATATATATATATATATATATATATATATATATATATATATAGGTAGAGGTTCATTTGAGACCACCTATATTTTGTAAGACATGGGGACCAAATCTTAGCCTTTGATCAAATTTGATCTTGTGGCTCATAAAAAAAGTGATTAACATTAATTAATCTAGCTGATTAGTTAATTAGGGGTAGACTAGTCACTAGGTTAAATTTAAGATGATCAGGTTAGCTTAATTTTCACGTCATCTATAAATCATCTCACTTGTTCCTGTTTTCTACCAATTTATTCGATGAAACAAAATTCCTTGTTCTTTAATTCAATTTGATCGATATTCTATCTCCAATCTTATATTCTTTCAACCGATAATTGATTTAATTTGGACATTGATCGAACGATGCTAAATCACAGCTTTAAATTCACGATTTTTGTGTTCTTCGAGTTCATATTCTTGATTCTTCTTCATCTGCAATTGATAAGCTGAGTGATTTTGATCAATTTTAACTTTGTGATCATCGATTTTGGTAGAGGTTCAAGTGTTCAACGATTTCTGCTAATCTTCATCTTCAACAATTGTTTACGATCTTTCAAGCCGTGAATTTTACTCAACATCATGAAATCGTCAATTGATCAAGGTTTGAGTTTTCATCGATTTCACTGTTAGTTGCATATAACGTATTCAATTTTTAACCTAGTTCATGAATTGAATCATCAACTATTATCGATTTCTCCAATTTTATATTTGTATGAATTGTGATTTCAGCAATCAAACATCATCTGTTGTTGAGACATCCAATTCAGCAATCAAAGATCATTTGTTGTTGAATTTGTTTGAGCTAGAAAACAATTTAATCTATAATATGTTATTTGACAATGCATCATCTATTTCATTGTTTGTTTTTTAACTTTCATTCAATCATTATGTTTTTCATCAATATGTCATCTATTTTCTTTTGATTAACATCATCTATTTGCTTTTCATTAACATCATCTTAGTGATAAGTTCATGAGACTGCATGTTATTCTTATAGAATATTGTAGATACATTGATATATCAATAATGATAACAATTATGGATGATTTGGATATGCATGGCATCGAAAACAATCATCTCGATGAAGAAAATCATCAGCTCAGTTCTACTAATTCAGAGATTCTTCATAACGAGGAAAATCAATCGGAAACCCAAGGTAATCATTGCTTTCATTGTTAGTTGCATATAACATATTGAATTTTTAATGTAGTAACAATTATGTATGATTTAGATATGAATGACATCGGAAATGATCATTACGATGAAGAAAATCATCAATTCATCTATGGTGATTCAGAGATTCTACATAATGATGGAAATCAATCGGAAATCCAAGGTAATTCTGTTACTGATATCGGTTATTCTTTATAGAATGATGTTGGTGATAAGTTCATGTTACTGCATATTATGCTTATAGAATAATGCACATATAACATTGTAGTTTTTTATGATTACAGTCATATGAATGCAAATTATTCTGATTATATGTTAACATGGTGGTATATTCTTTTTTGTAGTTCAAAGTGACAATGTTGCAGCACAATATGGCTCTTGCAAACAATTCATTGCAGCTAATTGTTCTTTATTTTGGATTCCAGAGGTTGAAGCTAGTTGGATACCTACTTTGGGTTCAATTTTTAAAGATATCAAAGACGCTATTAAGTGGTATAAAGGATATGCATTAAGATCTGGTTTTGATATTAGAAAATCAACAGAGAGGAAAAAGAGTGGAATCATAACTTCGAAGTATTTTATATGCAATAGAGGGGGATTGCCAAACAGTTCTACCTTAGACACAATTAGTGATGATCATAACAAGCAATTAAGAAATAGTAATTGTAAACGCAAAAATTGCAAAGCTTTTGTTGCATTCAAAGTTATACCACATTCTTCAGAAGTTTACCTTTGGCGCTTTGAACAACAACACAACCACAAATTGATCAATCAAGATTGTATGCATCTTTCAAGAGCTAAATGTCAGTTAAATGTTGTTGATCAAGCTTTTATACATAAGCTTTCGAGTGCAAAGGTGGGGGCAACTACAGCATAAAAGGAGGATGTGAATTTGTTGATGGACTAGAGATAGATTGGAAAAATTTTACAAGGGATATAAATTGTCACATCGGGGTCACTGATGCAAATTTGTTGATTACAAAGCTTCAGAATCGTAAAGAGAATGTTACAAATTTTACATACGAATACAGATGTGACAAGAAGCAGTTAAATGCTCTCTTTTGGGTTGATGACACTTCAAAACAAAACATTGAGTTATTTGGGGACGTTGTTTCGTTTGACGCAACATATCGTACAAACATGTATTTATTCTAGAATTATAAACATTTTTAGTTATATATTCTAATGGTATTTTTTTGTGTTTTTTTAGGTATTGTATGGTATTTGTACCTTTTACTGGCATTGATAATCACAAAAGGTGCTTCACTTTTGGAGCTGGTTTGTTGTGTAGAGGAGATAGAAATTCCTATATTTGGTTACTTTGGTCATTCTTGAAGTGTTTTGCAAAAGCACCAATCATGGTCGTGACCGATCAAGATCCAGCAATGAAAAAAAGCTATTGAGATAGTATTGCCATACACAAAACATAGATTTTGTATGTGGCATATCACAAGTAAACTTCCATTGAAGTTACTAACATTATTGTTAGATTCTTATCAGTATAAATATGACATTATTTTCAATATAAATATGACATTATTGTTCTTTTCTTATCAGAATATTCTTATTAGAATATTAAATGAAATATTTTTTATAATTAGGATAATAGATTAAATGAAATGCCTTTTTATACTATATTATATTCTAGCACAATAATATATGAATTGTTTTTGAAGGTAAGCTGGGAAACAATGAATGAATCAGATTTTAAGGTGGGCTTCAATAGTATAGTATGGGACTCCAAAATTGTTGTCAATGATTTTGAAATGAGATGGGATGCATTAATGGTAAAATATAAGTTGCAAGACAATAAATGGATGAAAGATATGTTTGATTTGAGAAGCAGTTGGATTCCAGCCTATTTTCAAGATGTACCGATGTCAGGTCTAATGAGAACAACTTCTCGGTCGGAAAGTGAGAATTCAACATTCAATAGGGTATCGCATCATGGTTATACATTTAACAATTTCATGAATTCTTTTGAGTTTGTTATGGAAAGGCAAAGGAATAATCAGATCAAATTTGATTTTGATACATCTACTATAATTCCAATCATCAAAACACCTCTTGAAGATATGGAGAAACATGCATCTGTGGTATACACCAGGACTATTTTTCTCATGGTGCCGAGGGAGATTTTTCATTCACTTGTTTCTTGTTCACAGAAGAGTGTTACATCAGGCATTGTTTCTGACATATGCATTGTGAAACATAAAAGGACAAATATATCAAAGAAGAAGGTAGTAGTTGAGAAAAAAGAAAAAGTTGACATCGATTCTGAATGGAATTTTGACACAAGTGAAGGTGATTTTGAGGTAATGTTGACATTTTAGAATATACTTAATATTCTAATAATTTTGAAAAAATATTATAATTTTTCTTTTTTCAATATACTTATTATCCTAATACTTTTGAAACAGGTTAAATTCAACAGAGAAGATCTAACGGTGAAATGTTCATGCATGCTTTTTGAGCGGTTTGGAATTTTTTGTAGACACATCTTCTGTATTCTAAAGATTTATGACATACAAGAGATTCCATCAAGATAAATTCTTAAGAGATGGAGAAGAGATATTATCCCCACCACAGTTTTGAAAAGGACGTTTAGATACGGTGATTCATCTGGAAATGTTGAGAAGGTTGCATACAAAGCTTTTTCCATGCTTGATCAATGCTTGTCTTCATTAAGTAATGATGACAAGAAGTTAGAAGAGTTCATGCAGAAGCTTGAAGTTTTTATGACTGATATTGGTGAACAAGGTTCAGACAAATTACCGGTTACTAAAGAGGCTCATATTGATAAACTTTACGGAGCTACTACGAATCCTGAAGTTGTTGATGTTGAAAATCCACCTATGGTGAAGAATAAAGGTTTTGGTACAGGAAAACGTTTCAAAAGTGCTTTGGAGAAGGCTACTAATCAAGGTAACAAGCAATCAAGATCATGAAAAACATGTGGGGTTAAAGGGCATAATTAAAGGAAATGTTTGACATTGTTGAATAACTCCAAGGTACAAAGTGCATCTGATGAGATTAAACCAACCTTTAATCTACAAAGATCGATTAGATCTTGAACAAGTATGTAAATATAAAACTGTATGAACGCAATAATAAGAACAAGTCAAGATGGAATCAAACGTGTCGAATGATTAAACAAAATCCTCAGAAGAGCTCGATTAAGAACATCAACTGAAGAGGATTGGTAGGTTACAAGAACGATTAAAGAAACCTGTTATTCTCTAGATGAAACGCTATGTTGTTTATCTCTAAAATCGTTAACCTAATATGCATGCTAGCGTAAACTTATATACAAAACATAAAAGGTTCTCGGTTGGACAGGCCCAAACCGGAATACAAAGACTTATACTATCGAGCCCAAAAGACGCAATCTTCAAAATAATCTTCAGCCCAACAATCTCCCCCTTTGCGTCAATTTGGAGCGAGACCTTCACTCTCTTTTCACAGCAGAGGGCTTCTTTACCGTCTCAAAAATCTTCGGTATTAAAGCTAGAATGTGATGCCTGAAGGTGATATACCAACGAAGCATGTCAGTGAAGTTCTTCTTGTCTGCTGTTGAGTTCTGTTTGCATCGGTGAATGATATTAATAATGTGCTCCAGACAATCTGTAGAAAACAGATGTTTGTCTACCAAAGCAAACAGAAACTTATGCTTGTCGCCTCTGGTGAACATGACCGTCAGATTGGAAGAATCAATTTGCCCTACCTTCATTTTATGAACATCTCCTGTCTTGGAAGTAGGCTTGACGGTCGGTTTCTTGTTCATAACTTTTGCTATTTCCTGATCCATAGTGGCGAGCTCATGGACGTAGGAAGCCAACATTCTTTTAAGATGTTTAAGAATCGGTTCATACTCTCTTTGGTTGGAGAGAAGAATGTTGTATAGCAGAATCCAATCATGCGGATTCAGACTGGGAAGATCTGCCAGAGAAATAAGATGGTCTGTGTTGGCCGTTCCTCTGTTGATTTTGAAATTAACGTTCACAAATTTCCCAGCCTGTGTCGGTTTCAGTACCTTGACTTTAATGATTTTCTGAGCGCTCCATGTCAAGTACTACGGTTGACCATATTTTAGATAGAAATCTATTAGCTCTCTGTCAACCTTCAGGTTCAGATGAGGGACATCGGCAGTGACATCAAAGCAATGAAATGTGAAAGCTTTGCGCGTGATTGGCATGTCGAACTGCGAGTCTTTTGTATTTTCACACTCGAAGGATGCAATCGGTTCCAACCAATATATGGAAGGAAACTCAATCGCTTGAGTGATGAGTGTGTCTCTGTCCCAATCTGGGAACATAGTCTTCTTGGCTTGAATAGCCTCGTCATCCTCCCTGATCTTCCTTTCCCTGGTCTCGGCCTCTCGAGCTATCTTCAGAGTTTCATCAAGCTCTTTGTCCCTTTTTCTTGCGTTGAAGAGCTTCAGTGATAGTTTCATAGAATCTAATTCGCTCTCAACAAGGACTTGTTTCCCAGAACCCGAAGCTACATTAACCTTCGGTTCTGTCTTGGACAAACCTTCCTCTCCCCCTTGTCGCGGAAGAACAAGCTTCTCCGAGACACCCTTCATTTCACTTAAGATATTAATAGCAGGAAGGAGTTTCGCCTGGAGATGCTGTCTGATAGTGAGGGTTAGGAAGGGATCATGGGTGTCAAGAACATTTGTTAGCATATTCTTGACATCACCAGCGCAACTTTGAAGAACTGCCCGCTGAGTCTGTAGCAAAGAAATTTCTTGATGTGCCTGGGCCAGTTGGATCTTTTGAAGGTCGATGGTTGCCTAGTGCTTGACAAGATCTTCCTTCAGGGTGCTCTTGGCTGCCAGAGAAGCAAAACGTGAATCCAAAGTTTTGAGGAATGAGGTGGATTCAGTTTTGAGGTCAGCGCGCAGAGCCTCAAATTTGGTGGTTTCACCCTGAAGGGTAGCCGAGAAAGAGTCTACAGACGCTTGAAATTTGGCCGCACTAGAGTCAGCGTGAGCTTTTAGAGAATCAAGAAAGATCTGAGTTGTGTGAACAACCTCAGAAACCTCCTTGGTGGCTTTTGAGCATGAAGCAGCTGAGTTATCTATGGCGTCAGTGTACGTCTTGATCGCAAACTCTATGAAGGCTTTGAGCACAACACCCCCGTAGGCTTTATTGTCAGCCAGCAGACTGTCAAGTTTGGCGTGAATTTCCTGAATCTACTGACTTGAAACAGGGGTATCAGCATCTGTGTTTGTAGGGATCCGGTAGGGGCTATAATAGATAGAGTCGAACTCTTCATCATCACCCCCCAAGGTAGCACCGGAGTTGGAGGATGGAGAAGGAGATGGGGGAAGGTTGATGACCGGGGTTTCAACCACAGTAGCAACCCCTGTATCAGATACATTGACCATTACTAGTGGTTGGGAAGAGGTGATAGTAACAGATTCGGTGATAATAGGCGTGGAGATAGAGGATGAAGGTTGAGAAACAGATAAGGGAATGGTAGGTTCTGTTGTGGTTGGGGGGATAGATATAGGAATAGAAAGTGTGACCTTTTGTGTGGGTGATTGGGGTGGGGTTGGAATTTTTGGAGAAGTAGGAGGAGTGGGTGATTTGGTAAGTTGGGGAGATGTAGGTGGAGAGGGTGATTTGGGAATTTGAGGAGATGCTGGTGGAGAGGGTGGATAAGTGCCCGTTGGAGAAGATGGTTGTTGAGGAGACTGAACAGGTGTTGTTTCAGTTTGTGGAGCAGCAGCCTCTGTGTCTGATGGGGCATTCGGAGCAGATTCAGAAGAAGGAGACCCTTTGGCTCTTTTAGCCATCTTCTTGACCTTTTTCGATTTTGACTGAGAAGGTGCCTCTGCCTCAGATTTGCGTTTGGAGGATCTTCTCTTTCTCTCCTTCTTTGGTGCAGGTTCTTTCTTCTCCGCTTTCTCCTTTTTTCTTGCCCTCTTGCCACGGTTGGCAGGTTGATCGAGGGCATCAAGAGCAGCACGTTGTTCCTCGGTCAGAACCCTAGGAGGCAAGGGTGTTCTGGTGCTGTAGTCAGCCATGATTTTGCTGTGTGGCGTGACGCACCTATACATGGACTCAGGGATCAGTCCATAGTGAAGAAACTTACTTGGATCGGAGACTATGATCTTCTTGGTGTGGTAAGAAGCAATTGAAGCCGTAAGAGCATCCTTCATTACCGGGATGTCTAGGGAATCCATGGCCCTTCTGGTAATAAGCGTCCAAAACCTGCTGCATGAGATCTCAGAGTACCTGGCAGTTGTGTTGAGACTCTGAACGACTTGAGCCCAGATTATGGAGCCATAATCTAGATTGATGCCGTTGTAAAGACCATACATGATGGTCAGAAACCCTTTGCTTGTGGTGTCAGAACCACCACATCTCTCTGCTAAACCCTTAATAAGAAGGGTAAGCAATCCGTTCCACTGAGACGGAAGACATGATTTCTTGACTTTGGCAATGGTGGTAAGAACATCCGTATACCCCATTTCATACATCATCGAAAAAAGTTGCACCGTGGTGATGAAGTCTGGTGAGATGACGGAGGAGTCGACGACAAGCCCTAGAAGAGAGCAAAACCGTCTTTTGGACACCGAGGTTTTCTTGTCGTGAATGGTGAAGAAGATGTGGTCTTTATGTTTATCGTAGTTGGCCGTTGTGTAGACTTGGGAGAGCAGGGACATGGGAACGGCCTCCACCTGCGTTAGTGCCAACAACAATGGGGAATATTTGAGGCATTCCACCACGTGTAGCATGTATGAGTCATATAGGAATGGGGTCATCTCTATGATCAAATTCTGATTAGGTTTGATTGAGAGCAAAGAGGAGGATGCAGTTTGATCTTGTGTGGAAGAAGAAGTCGCCATTGTTGAGTTGTTGAAGAAGATGAACAGTGGAAACTTTTTCAGAGAGAGAATTCTTGAGAGGTAAATGCCAAAGAACACGATCACCCCGTATTTATACTGTTCACAGGAGAGAGAAAATCGTGATGATGAAGAAACCAAAACGTCGCCTGAAAAAGCACGATTGGAAGTTATGGTGTATCCTAGGAATACGTCAGCACACGTGGGTGTGAAACGAATCAATTGCATGCGCCCAAATCATTTTCGTACCGTTTGAAATTCCTTGTGCCCTTGTTTGGTTAGAAACTGAAACTTAAAACCAAATACCAAACAGCAATCAGAATGTTGAAAAAAATTAATTTTCGTGCATAAGAGTGTGAAAGATAAAGGAATAAATCAAAGGTGTTTGGGATGTGAGTGTTGTCTATTAAGAAGACAGAAAGCGGAAGATTCCGGGCAAGAATCGCTTCCTTCAAAGCCAAGAGTGACCTGAAGTGCTTGTGTGGTTTCCCGAGAAATACGATCAGTTGTCTTTTAACAAACAATGAAAGGAATCTTTTTTATAATGGGCTGAAGGGTGGCTGAGCTCAAACCGAACATCAAGTCTTAACATAAAACTGAGTGTTGGTAGAGATACCTGTGAGACCGATGTGATCTGTTGAACAGGTGGGTGGGAAGTATTTCGTGACGTGAATAGTATAGACAGAAATCTCAAAGAAAAATTAAACTGGACCTCTTTGGGAAGAAATGTCTTAGGTGGAGACAATTTCATAAAAGATCACACAAAAAGAAACGGAGATTTCCAAGTAATAGCTTGAGTTTATCACTCACCGTCAATTCATTTCAGGTATTGGATTTTGGGTTTCACTTAGAACGTGGTAAACGAATCTAAGATCATAAACACAGATGTTGTGCAACCATAAGCCTCAGTGGTAAACACCGAAAGCATCAAGGGTTACTTTGGGGAATCGAAGGTAAATGAAGAAGATGAGTAGAGGGTTAAGAGACCGAACGTACCTTCTGCTACAGAATAGGGACAAAGCAGAGCAACTCATGTTTCAGATGAGTAAAGGAAGGTAGCTCTAGACCGAGTGTGAGAGAATAGCCTGATTGGGAAGAAACGATAGGTGTTGATCGAATCATTAAGGCATGCTCGAGGTCTTAGAGGCTTGCGACTACATACAGCTGCATGCTTCTAGGGACGTCTAACTAGTCTGATAAAGATAAAACATACCTGGGTAAACACTATAGAAGGAGAGACTTGTATTCACCTGTGCAAATCGTACACCGACCAGAAAGAAAAAATGTTTTTGTAATTTTGGGATTTTTCTGAAAAATAAATAAAAACAGAAAGATAAAATGTTTTTGTAATTTTGGGATTTTTCTGAAAAATAAATAAAAACAGAAAGATAAAATGTTTTTGTAATTTTGGGATTTTTCTGAAAAATAAATAAAAACAGAAAGATAAAATTTGTACAACATAAAAAAAAATTAGGAAGCAGAGATAGACCGAGCGATCTGTGTATTTCGGTGACAGTTTCAGAATCGAGAGGAACCGAGCGGTCTGTCTCGTTCAGTTCAGTAAATCCTTAGAGCAGAGAGAGACCGAGCGTGCTGTTTGCGTGGGTGCCTTTAAATTACTAGGACAGAGAGGGACCGAGCGGCCTGGTTGCTTCGGTTCCTTTATTTTACCAGAGCAGAGAGAGACCGAGCGGTCTGGTTGCTTCGGTTCCTTTATTTCACCAGAGCAGAGAGAGACCGAGCGGTCTGGTTGCTTCGGTTCCTTTATTTCACCAGAGCAGAGAGAGACCGAGCGGTCTAGTTGCTTCGGTTCCTTTATTTAACCAGAGTAGAGAGAGACCGAGCGGTCTGGTTGCTTCGGTTCCGTTAAAGCGCCAGAGCAGAGAGCAACAGAGCGGTCTGTTTGCTTCGGTTCCGTTAAAGCGCCAGAGCAGAGAGCAACAGAGCGGTCTGTTTGCTTCGGTTCCGTTAAAGCGCCAGAGCAAAGAGCAACAGAGCGGTCTGTTTGCTTCGGTTCCGTTAAAGCGCCAGAGCAGAGAGCAACAGAGCGGTCTGTTTGCTTCGGTTCCGTTAAAGCGCCAGAGCAGAGAGCAACAGAGCGGTCTGTCTCGTTCGGTTCTTGATTTTTAAATAGAGATTTGAGGATTTGGGACCGACTCTGCAACCATCATACCCAAGCCTTGTAGAATTTTATTGAAGGTCGTTTCAGGAAGGGCTTTGGTAAAGACATCGGCCAATTGATCAGTGGTTCTAACAAAGTGTACTTCGACGTTTCCATCTTCCACGTGATCTTTGATGAAGTGATACCTCAGTGCTATGTGTTTGGTTTTAGAGTGTTGCACTGGGTTATGACAGATCCTTATTTCACTTTCAGAGTCACAATATAGTGGGATCTTCTTCATATTGAGTCCATAGTCTCGAAGTTGACTCTGGATCCAAATCACTTGTGATGTGCAGGATGCAGCGACAATGTATTCCGCTTCAGCAGTAGATAGTGACACGCAGGTTTGCTTCTTGGACTGCCAGCTTACTAACTTCCCATTGAGGAATTGGCAGCCACCAGTTGTGCTTTTACGGTCGAGTCCACATCCTCCAAGGTCAGCATCAGTTGAGGCTTGAACGAAGAAGCCTGAGTTGGATGGATACCATAGACCTAAGGAGGTGGTTCGTTTGAGATAGCGTAAGATGTTCTTTACTGCAAGCATGTGAGGTTCGCGTGGGTTTGCCTGAAATCGAGAACAATAACACATAGAAAACATGATATCAGGTCTGCTAGCAGTTAGATACATCAGTGAGCCTATCATTTGACGATAGAGCGTGATATCGACAGCCGGTTTGTCTAGAGATGGGGTAAGCTTGGTGCCGAATGCCATTGGGACTTTGACTTTTGAGTCTCCCATCAAGCCAAACTTTGCTAGGAGAGTCTTCGTGTAAGCTTCCTGATTAATAAAGATGCCTTCGGGTCCCTGTCTTATGTTTAAACCAAGGAAAAAGTTAATAGGACCCATTGAGCTCATTTCAAACTTAGTCTCCATCAGCTTTCTGAATTCAGCTGTTAAGCTGGGATTCGTGGAGCCAAAGATGATGTCATCGACATAAATTTGAACTATCATAAGGTGGTTACCTTCCTTTTTGCGAAAGAAGGTTGGGTCAACCGAACCTTGTTTAAATTTAGACATCTTTAAAAATTTTGTAAGCGTTTCATACCAGGCTCTCAGAGCTTGTTTGAGGCCGTATACAGCTTTATCCAGAATATAGCAGTGATTTGGATGCTTTTCGTTCACGAACCCAGGAGGTTGCTCCACATACACAGTTTCTTCAAGTTCTCCATTGAGAAATGCACACTTGACGTCCATTTGGAAAACCTCAAAGTTTTTGTGAGCAGCATAAGCCAGAAATATTCTAACAGATTCTAGCCTAGCTACTGGAGCGAAAGTCTCTTCATAGTCTATCCCTTCCTCCTGACAGTATCCCTTTACCACTAGACGAGCCTTGTTCCTTATAACATTACCTTCCTTGTCCATTTTGTTCCTAAAAACCCATTTGAGACCAACAACCGAAGCATCTGGAGGAGTTGGAATGAGGCGCCAGGCTTTGTTCCTTTCAAATTCGTTTAGTTCGTCTTGCATTGCTTGAACCCAATCAGAGTGATCTAGAGCAGTGTTAACTGTCTTCGGTTCAACTTTTGATACGAATGAGTTAAACATACAAAACTCAACCTTTGAAAATAAGGATGTCTGTTTTGCCTTCAGTTGTGATCGGGTCAGAACCTTTTCAGATACATCACCAACTACTTGAGAAATAGGATGATCTCTGGTCCATTTGATAAGAGGAGGGTAATTCGGATCAAAGGTTGGGTCTAGTTCAGCATTAATCATTTCTTCTGGCTCAGATTGGCTATCGTAATCGAGCGTCATATCATTGTGTTCCCCCTCATTTGATGAGCTTTGAGAAACATGAGGTTCATGTGTTTCTTGTGGTGCTGAGCTTCCAGGCGTTGAAGCACCTTCGGTTGAAGAGGTATCTTCGGTTGGAGTTGAAGAACTTGGCTCCCCCTCGACATGAGAATTTAGCTCCCCCTCGACATGAGAGCTTGGCTCCCCCTCGACCTGAGAGCTTGGCTCCCCCTCGACTGAAGCGTTGTTGGATGGAGAGTCATTAGTGGTCGATTCTCCTTCATGCATTCTTTTTGCAGCATCTTCGACAATCTGCTTCATATTATCAACTTTGTTGTCTGCTGCACCTGCTTCGGAGAGTGAAGCTTTCTCCGGTTCGTCAAAGAGCTCTAGAAATTTGTCGTATAAATTGGCGACCGAGACTGTGACCTGGCCAGTTAGAGGAAAGATTTCCCCAGCGGTGTCTTCTTTGGCCTGTAGCTTCTTGACATAGCTATCGTCAAAGGTCACATAGTATGTCTCTTCAATCCTTCTTGAACGCTTGTTTAGGACCCTGTACGCCTTGGATGTGAGCGAGTAACCCAGAAAAATTCCCTCGTCGGCTTTGACATCAAACTTGTTGCGGTGTTCTTTAGAGTTAAAGATGAAACACCTTGAGCCGAACACATGGAAAAATTTCACATTGGGCTTTCTGTTGTTTAGTATCTCATATGGTGTGAGCGTGAATCGCTTGTTGAGATAGGACCTGTTCTGTGTAAAACAAGCAGCCGAAATAGCATCAGTCCAAAAATAAAGAGGTAAGGAAGCGAAACTTAGCATAGTTCGGGCAGCTTCACACAAAGATCGGTTTGTCTTTCGACTATTCTGTTCTGTTGTGGAGTGTAGGGAGCTGAGAAATTGTGACTAATTCCCTTTTCTGCAAGAAATTCTTCAACCTCCCTGTTCTTGAATTCAAGACCATTGTCGCTCCTGATGTTGCGAACAACCTTCTTGAGCTGTACTTCAATTTGCTTGATAAACGCTTTCAGCTTTTGAGTCGCTTCAGATTTGAGCTTTAGAAAGAATACCCATGTAAATCGTGAAAAGTCATACATAATAACAAGAATATACTTGCTACCACCGATGATTTCGATAGATGAAGGACCACACAAATCGATATGAAGTAATTCGAGTGGTTCAACAACTTTTGTGTTGATTATAGATGGGTGACTTTGACGACTCTGCTTCCCCATTTCGCATGCAGCACACAAATGATCTCTGTCGAACTTGAGCAATGGAAGACCCCTAACATGACCTCCAGTGACAAGTCGGTTGATATCTTTAAAATTGAGATGAGAGAGTCTTCGGTGCCACAACCAGCTTTCGTCGGATTGAGCTTTTGATAACAAGCATATAGCTGGGTTTCCTTTGATGGGTTTAAGGTTTAAGGGAAACATTTCACCCTTTTGCTCTGATTTGAGAATCACTTTATTTGTCTTTTTCTCTATGATTTCAGAACCTTCATCATCAAATGAGACTTTGAGACCTGTAAGCTGAGATACACTAATGAGGTTGTGTTGGAGTCCTTCCACATAACCCACCTTCCTTATAGTAAAGTCTCCATTTGTTATCATCCCGTATTCCTTTATGATGCCGAAAGAATTATTTCCAAACTTGACGTTGCCACCATCTGCAAGAGATCTGTATTCCCTAAGCTCCTCTTTCCTTCCTATCATGTGACGTGAGCAGCCACTATCGATGTACCATTCTTCGTCGAACTGTTCGTCACTTATAACCTGCAAAAATTAGGCAGATTTAGGAACCCAAAGTTTCTTGGGTCCACGTGAGCTTTTCATGGGAATGGGAATAGTAAGAGAGATGTCAACTAGATATGTTCGTTTTATAAGAGTTGTTTCATCTTTCTTTTTAATGGTAAAAACTTTTATTTTGTTAGAATTGGGTGTGCTCGGTTTGGACTCTGGTTTGGATTCATTGACCTTCTGCTTTCCCTTTTGTTCAGCTGACGAATGAGATTTTTGAGAACAATTGGAATTAGCTTTAGAGCAAGATGGAGATAAATCGGTGGAAGTAGAAGAGTTTCTGGCTGGAGACTCTGGATGACTCTGGCTGGAGACTCTGGATGACCCTTTTGCTTTTGATCGTTGGGGGGACCGATCTTAGAGTCTTGTTTTCTTTTGACTTCAGAACCGAACCTTTGCGTTCGGTTTGAGCGGTCCTTGGAACCGAACCTTTGGTTTCGGTTGAAGTCTTTTTCAGAACCGAATCTTTGCCTTTGGTTGATATTTTCTCGTGAACCGAACCTTGGCTTTCGGTTGTTGTGACTTTCAGGCTTTCCTACATGCTTGTTTTCATACTTCAGATTCTTGTCTTGGTGTGAGAAGTATGCATTCTGGGAATGCCAGAATTGTCTCCTTTCAGAAAGGTTCTTCCTGTATCTTTGGTTCCTATCTCTCTTCCTATTCCTCATCTGCTTAGGTTGATGATGAACATTCACTTTCGTTTTTGGTGTCTCCTTGGCTGGTTCCTTTTGAACTGAAGGAGTTTTATTTTGAGCAGAGGGAATGTTTGAAGAAATCCCACTTTGAGCTGAGGGAGTAGAGGTAGTGCCTTCTTTTGCTGAGCGATCATCCACCTGAGGAATATCTTTCGTACCACTGGTGCTTGGCTCATCGAAATTGCCCGGCTTATTCAAGGGTTCAGGTATGTATCTTCCTTTGCTCTTCCAGGAGGTTCTTTCAGATAAACCAATGGTTTCATTTGCATTACCTTTTGGAGCTTCCCAGAAGTACTCATCGCAGCCATCAGCATTGTCTTCGTTTACAATAGCTGTGAGTTCAGCTGTTTGATGTTCGGTTACTCCTGTCACCTTGTATACTTGATTCGGAGTGGTCCTGACCTTTTGATACACAACTGCTTTCTCAACTAATATTGGGGACTTTTGATGGGACAACCGAGCGAACTCCACTAAATTTTCAGAAATAAGATTCTTGTGGTTTTCAGGTTCGGTTTTAATAAATTCTGAGCAGTCAACCGTGTCCTCTACAGAAATTTCACTCATGTTTTCGTCCTCGTTAAGCTCATATGCATTTTCAACATCAATTTTGTTTTCTGAGCTTACGTTGGCATTTAAAGAGTCAAATTTTTGCATGGTTTCGGTTCTCAGTTTAAGTCTGTCATTTTCATCCAAAAGGTTTTTAAGCATGTCCTTGTGGTCCTTGGATTTAATGAAGGACTCAATTTTGTCTAGTCCATACATGTAGGTCGGATTGACATCATTAGACGATATCACACTCTCACAATTGTAGGCTTCGGCATCGATTTCATCCTCCTTAAACTCTAGGAAGGGCAAAATCATGCGATGGATCTTTTGGCCTATTTCACAATCCAAGTGAAGCTGAGTAATATTAGAATACAAACTTTTAGCAATTAAACAAAAAACATTCCACTGTTTTAACAATTTTAAATTGTCTCTTTGCAAATAAATGTTTTCGTCTTTAACTTTAACTAATTCCGACTCCTTCAACTCGATCCACATTCTCCGCTCCTCACTCTTCGACGCCACCCTGCTTAATTGATCAGTTAGGTTAGAATTGGTGACTCGAGTTTGAGTTAAGCTACTATCTAGATAAGAGATTCTTGTATTAACGTTTTTTAGTTCTTTCTCATATGAGGATGGTGGTACTTTGGATGAAATAAAAACAGATTGTACCTTCTTTATCAGTTCATCGAGTTCATTGAACTGCTGGCTGAGTGGTTTGGCCGCAAAGCACATGTCCCCCTGTACCTTCGGTCCATTACTTCCTCCATCGGTGTTGTATCCCCTCATTTGAGATACGTCAGTCACCATGAAGCATCTTCCTCCACTGCTTTCCTCCTTAGCCACATAAGCCTTTCCATGGGTAGGCTTCCTCACTTCATCATCTTCTGAGTTGGTAGACCAAACTTCCGTGCTACCGAACTCGTCATCATTAACCGAACCCTGCACAATGAGAGCATTAATAGAAGGGTTAGTGGTAGACTTCTTCTTTCTCAACTCGTCCAGTCTTTTCTGCAACATAGCTTCCTCTTCATTTCCATCATCCTTTTCAGCCATCTTCTTAAGGACACAGTCCTTGGCATAGTGGTTTTTCCCACTACAGTAGAAGCAGCTTACTCCGGAATCGCCATCCACCTTCGGTTCCTTCTTGGGCTCCTCAGCCTTCGGTTCATTGTTCACTTTTTCAGAGCTGTAACTCCCCTGCCAGTTTCGGTTTTTGTTGTTGGGGAATCTCTTCTTTATGAACCTCTTGGGATTGGACACCATCATGGCATAATCCTCAGACGAGAGGTCATATTCCTCCAATTTAAGGTCTTCATCCTCCATTGCGGCTTTACTTTTAGATAGGAGGGCCAGTGAACCGAGACTAGAAACGACGTTCTTTTCTTGCAGCACAATCTTCTCTTGGGACTTGAGAATACCCACCAGTTTCGCCAAAGAATATGATTTAAACTGCTCATGGGCTTTGAATGTGGAAACCACTGCTCTCCATTCAGACGTCAGACCATTCAAGAAAGTAACCTTTTGTTCGATAAGCTTCCTTTCAATATCGTGTTTGATCATCTTGCTGAGAAGATGATTGAAGCGATCAAACGTCTGGGTCACGGTTTCTTCGGCCCCTTGCCTGAATTCTCCAAACTCAGATAAAAGCAAAGTTTGAATAGAATGTTCAAGATCCTCGTCTGTGGAATACAGTTCACGAAGTCTATCCCAAACTTCCTTTGTCGTCGTGCATGAGTTGACCAACCTGAATGTGTCGGACTGAAGGGCGAATCTGATCAACCTTAACGCCTTAATATTGCACTGGAATTTGTCCTTTTCATCTTGTGAAATATCCTTCACGTCCTTTAGTAGATCATTATACTCCTTTTGAATCTTAATGATTCTGGACGATGCAGAATGAGAGAACGGTCCATTGACGATGGCTTCCCATATGAGGTACCCATTATCCTCCGATCCAATCACGTAGTCTTCAAAGTGATGCGCCCATACTTCATAGTCATGGGTGTATAAGATTGGAATCTTTGTCGTCGAACCGATGTTGTTGGAAATATTAATAGGGTTCGATTGCGTCGCGTCCATTATGATCGTAAAAACCTGTTCAAAGATCAGACTTGTAATAAAGCAGATTAGGGCAAAACAATATATATCAAGATACGTCAATAAAGAGATGACGGCTCAATAAATATTGATAATTGCGGAAAAACCCTAATGGAAATCTTTTTCACAGAAAAGATGTGTATCAATTACACAGCCTCCTGCTCTGATACCAATTGATGTGATTAAACCAACCTTTAATCTACAAAGATCGATTAGATCTTGAACAAGTATGTAAATATAAAACTGTATGAACGCAATAATAAGAACAAGTCAAGATGGAATCAAACGTGTCGAATGATTAAACAAAATCCTCAGAAGAGCTCGATTAAGAACATCAACTGTAGAGGATTGGTAGGTTACGAGAACGATTAAAGAAACCTGTTATTCTCTAGATGAAACGCTATGTTGTTTATCTCTAAAATCGTTAACCTAATATGCATGCAAGCGTAAACTTATATACAAAACATAAAAGGTTCCCGGTTGGACCGGCCCAAACCGGAATACAAAGACTTATACTATCGAGCCCAAAAGACGCAATCTTCAAAATAATCTTCAGCCCAACAGCATCGTTGTGTCTAGAAATATATTTCGATTTTTTTCGTATTTCAATAAAGTTCAATAATACCATATAGATAAAGGTTTGAATTTTTTAGTTTGGACATTTTTCTATTGTTTTGGTTTGTGATGATGTATGAGACATTTGGGTTGTGATGATGTGTTATACATTTGAGAACATATTGATTCTTCTAATATTTTCAATCTTTAATTTTTTGAGTATATACGAATGATTGCAGTATAATGCTTTGTTATCAAAATATTATAATACAAGATTATGCATGTAAGAATGTTATATAGGTATATGCAACATCTAATGTTATTCTAATAGAATACTGATGCCATTATACATTATTCTATTAGAATATTCTACCATGGTCATTAAGAAGTTATCATAATACCTATTATACATTAAACATTAATCACCTAACAAACCATATCAAGTTTCTTACATAATACTAGGCATCATTTTTTTTTGTCTAATTTGTTCAAAATAATATATATATATTATAAAAGGAATTGTTGTTAAGTCACCATAACCACATTTATAAAATTCCAAACTTCTATCAAATTCTATTTACTACCCATTTCCAATTCATCCATTCTTTGGATACCTTCCTCTAACATCTTTTTTCTAGTCGCATGATCAAATTTTCCAAATTCGATTACCTCTTTGATAACTCTCTCCTTGTGGTTGTTGATTTCATGTGTAGCAATCTTAACATAATATAAGGCACGTAATTTTACAAATTGAACATCTTGCACATCACTGCCTTTTTCCATTTCCACATTCCACTTTCCTTGCTTTTCTCCACAATATTTTTCCATATGTCTCATTAAAAGTGCTCCATTCTTTGTTGTCAACTTCTTTGTGTTCCAGTCAATTTTCATCATCTTCACTGTTGTTGATTGCAAACCTTCGATTTTATTGACGATAAATGTAGTTTTCTCCAAATATCGTATAAAGTACAATTTCTGCAATGTATATTAACAAAATTACATTATTCAATCTATTATAATGTAACTTTAATACATTTAATAAAAGTAAATGAAAACTTACTAATGATGTTGGTGTCATTCCATAAGTTTCTTCTAACGATTTTGTTTGTATGGTGTCTATAATATGAACTTGTGGATATGTTAGGTTGAAAACAACAACATACATCTGATCACCATTATGTATTGGGAAAACCACCTACAATTCCAACAAATTCATCAAAAAGTTAACATAATTCCTATCCTTTAATAATGTAATATTTAATTAATAAAATATTCTTACGAGTTTAAGATCATTGAAATCTACATTTGGCATGAAATTAGATAGAAACTTATCAACACGAGTCTCAAAAGTTAAAAAACGCTCATCAAAAGATTTAGTTTCATCTAACAACTCAGAACTCTATAAACATAGAAAAACAGAAAAATTAGAATATCTTGTTACAATTTACAACTAAAATATAGAAGTTCCAGTTGTAAAAGAATTTACCATAATTTTGGTATTGAAGAACAGGTGGTATGGTTTACTTTTTGATTTTTGTTCTTCGTAATTTAGAACAGCAGCCCAAGAGTCAATCACACGATGATGTATAACATGTTCAGGCCACATGCTCTCAAAATCCTGTCTGTGCATAATCTCTCCCGTATTTGTTTCAAAAAGTACCTCCCTTAATTTTAAACATGAACAAAAAATATGTCATCAACATTAGAATAAATATACATGTATTATACCAAGAGTTAGTGACTTACATTCTATTTTTCTCCTGTGCGCATCTTATTAGAACCTGAATCAAAAGAACATTCTGCAAATCGATTCTATCAAATAAATTCACAGCTTTATCCATATATGGTGATTTGTAAGAACTTATATCATTCTCCCCCGTGTCACCATTTTGAGACTCAACCCTTTCATCTGATCCCTTTTTTTGTTTTCATTGTTTTGATTATCAACACTTGGAAAAATAGGATCTGAAAATAACTTAATGAACTTCTCTTTCAATTCATTTGTTATATTGACATCTGGGAACTTTGATATACAATCAGAAACAATTCCATACATGTCCTCTTTTCTTGATGAAACTTTATTGAACATCTTATCAAAGTTATCTTTATATTCCTGAAAAATAATAAAATAATAGAATTATGAGCATGTAATATTTTATCATCTCAGAATATCTAGAATATTTACTATGAACCATAAGCATGTAATATAAGAATATCCAGATTTTTATAATATCATACTTTAACCTAATATAAAAAGACATTAGAATATTGTTCTTATATTAAGTTAGGATATAATTAAAATATATTCTAAAACATAATTTAATAATATATTCTACTTAGAATATACCTCAATACGTGTGTCCTGATTCATATTCACCTGATTTTCATTCTTCTCAAGTTCTAAATTTGAACTTTGTTCAATTAGATTCCCAACCCCAAATCCACCAGCTTTAATCACAAAAGATTGTCTTTCCTTCAACTTATCAGTTGTCCACATCGTAACTAATGGTGTTTTACGTTCTATTTTTTGGAGCTTGCATTCAATTTCATCACAGTAAATTAGCTGCATTATTTCAACATCATATTAGATATCTATTTTTAAGAAAAAAAAAATAGTATATGAAAAAACATACCAATAGCAACAAGATCTGGCCTATATAATAAGACTTGGGGTTGTCTGGATGCCATCTCTCTTTTGAATTTTTCACACAGTACAACAAATATGCACACCAATCGATTTTAGAAATGTCATCTACTTCAACAAGTGCTCTAACTGGAACTAAGTTGTTTGTCCCCATAGGAATGGATTCTACAAACGTATTAACAAATAAATCTATGAAACCCAGCTTCAAATTCATATCCCCTTGTTCGGATTTTTGAATAATCTTCTTGTAGTTTGTTGCATTTGCCTTTCCGTCTTCAAGTTCCTTCATCTATCCATCAAAAACTTGATGATCTTCACTAACCTTGTCCAAGTCAAATAAGCTTTTTCCAGTTTTGGGTAAACCAAACACTCTATGAATTTTTTCCTTTGTGATCTTTATTCTTTTTCCTTTAATCAAAATACTGCTTGTGCCTTCATCATAATGCTTAAGCACAAAATGGCAAAATTTTAAGGGAATACTCTTAATGTTGATCTTCAAAAATACTTTAAATCCCATCCGTTTCACCCAATCTTTTTGTTCTGATGTCAAAGAACTTACAACATCTGTCATCAATCCAGGTGTCGATCTAGTGTTTATTGAAGGCAACTCCTTCAATATATCTTTCACAGTCTTTTGCTCTTTCACGGTTTTTTGTTTCTTTATTGCTGCACGATTGTCCCCACTATTCCTCTTCCTTTTTGCTTCTTTAATCTTTTTCACTCTTTCAACATATTTTCTATCACCGGTTCTCTTTTTTACATAGATTTCTTCATCAGATTCATCATCTAATTCATTACATCAGTCATAGATGTTAGTAACCCTACAAAAATCCAAAAATCATATATCATTTAATTACAAAGTAATAGTCCAAACAGAATATTATAAATATACACTTATTATATCAGAATATTCTATGAAATTTAATCCAAAAATACTATATCATCTAAGTAAAATGTAGATATTTATTCAAATTATATTATTTATAAAAAATTAAGCTCAAATGTTGCAAAATCCTATATCAGCTAAGTAAAACAACAAAAAAATCAAGTATAACATGATTTATGATATAAATATATAGAATGTGTAATATGATCCATAAATATTTCATATCATAGAAACATACTTTCACATCAACAAACAATAGAAAAATATTTTCACATCAAAATACCAAGAATTTCAGTTATAATCCATAAACAATTCATGTCAAACATAATATTGTTCCATAATATTGGAATTGTAAAGTATAAAATCATAATGATGTAAAATGCTTTTGCTAAGTCTAATTGTAAATGCATAATCAATAATAACAAATATGAATTTTACCTATATATGACATTCTTATTATTAGAATAACATTCATACACAAGATATTATAGTACAAATACAATAATTGATGATATACCTTTTTTTCTTTAGCTTTTGCTGTTGTATTGGCTGATTCATCAATAAGCTTCACTGATTTTCTTCTTTCAATTAGTCGTTCGGCTATTGAAGTTTTTTCATGAGTTTTATCTATATACATCCTTCTTGTTGTTTATTGTCATTTTCATAATCAAATTAGGAAATAATAATTGATTTATCATATCCAAATATCTAGAGTAACATTTAAAAATATTCTATTAGAATAAGATTAATAGAACATAGAAAAACATTAATAGAATATAGAATATTTTATTGTAATACATACAATAACATAAACAAATGAGATAAATATTTTATTAGAAAACATTGAATACACAATATAACATTTATTCTTTTATATTCTATTATAATACATAAAATAATTTATTAAAGTATATAGAATAATAGAAACAAATTAGATTAATAATTAAAAATATTCTATTAGAATAGTATTAATAGAATATAGAAAAACAATAATAGAATATAGAATATTTTATTATAATACATAGAATAACATAAATCAATGAGATATATATTTATATTAGAATATATAATTGATGATGTACCTTTTTTTGTTTTTCTTTTGATGTTGTAGTTGTTAATTGATTGATCGACATCGATGATTTTCTATTTTAAACCAACTTTTTCCCTGTTAAAGTTTAAACTTCACTATTTCTACCAAGTGTCATCATTTTTATTTTTGATTTTGTCATTCTTATAATAATATTATCTGCATGAAAATAATTAATGTTAAATACAATTTAACTGTAATCTGTAATAGAAAAACACTTACATTTATTTCAAAATTATATTCTAACCCATCATAATACATACACAAAAAGAAAACAGCATATAAAGATACACATAATAAATTTAAAGCAAATTGACCAATATGCCCCTGCATTGTTTCTTTATGAGATTAAAATTACTCGAATTTTCTATAAACACAGTTACATACATACACATTAAAAACAGAAGCAAATTGATGAATATGTCCATGTACATAGTATTTTTTTTTCCATCGACTTACCCTAGTGATGCTTGACTTAACCATGCATAAAGTTTAAACAATGATTAAAGCTTTGTGTAAAAAAACAGTTAGAAGTTGAATCACATAGTAAGATGTCAAAAGTGGAATGATAACTCTCTATTTTATCAGAAAATGCAGAAAACACATATAATAACTTGATTGTTAATTACACAATTTTGTTTTTGTTTATGTGATGAGTTCTATACTAATTCAGATCAAGTTCTGAATTATTAGAGGACATAATATGAAATTGCTTAATGGAAAAAATTTATTATGCTTATTCAGACCAAGACCACCAAGACCAATACCATGAGAAAGTTTCTTTTCATATGTGCCTTGAAAGCACTTGTGTCTATTTCCTTTTTCACATACACACAAAATCTCAAAAGTAATAAATAAATGTGTTTGGTTGGAATCAAAACTGAATGCCCCTACAAATAGAAGAAAGGCTAAAGCTTTATTTATCATTAATCCAAAGAATCCCACATAAGAATGTATTAAATGTAATATAAGTAGGGTCATATTTTTGTTATAAATACATACTCAAACAACACAAAAACGCTCATATTCTCAGCTGTGAAGCCTTTGTCTCATTGTTTGTGCTAATTATTTCACTAAGAAATAAGAGCCCGATGCCCAAATTATTAGTATGTAGATATGGAGACTGCAGGAACAATAGAAGGTCAATTCTCAAAGCTATATCGTCGTTTTCAAACGGACTTAAGGATATAAATGATAATTAACAGAACTATTGAAATACCTAGAATTTCTTGAGAAGTTCTGGTAATAATGGCATTTAGGTGATCTGATGGTGTAGATTCTGAAGCACGTGTTGATGTAGCCATTTTCGTTGATAAGAAATACTCGATAAGAATGAAATTAAGTAAATTTAGGGTTTTATCGATGTTAGCAAGTGAAAATCGGATTCACAACATCGAAAATTGAAATTGATACAGGGAGATATCGAAGATGACGAGTTCAAGAGCACAAGAAGTTAGGGTTTTGATGGAGTGTTTAAAACCGAAAATGATAAGAAGTTTTGGAAGAGGGTTTTGAGAATACAGATGAAGAAATTGAGTTTTTTTATTTTAATGTTCTTCCATCGTGCATAAGTATAAAATCTCAAAGTTATTACGTTTGTCCCTTTTTTGTCCCTGGAAAATAAGTCCTATTATTTTTAGTCCCTTTTAATTTAAAAACTTACAGTTTGGTTCAAATATTATTTTAATTGTAAAATAAAATTACTTAATTACAAATATTCTAAAGCAAATATTTTCATTTATTATAAAATTTTACGTCTACTGATAGAGACAATGTATTTTTTTTTTTCTAAAGTATACTAAAATTGTATTATCGTAATTTTTTATTATTGTAAGATGATGCTAAATCTAATTTCATTTATTCTTTTTATTAAAATATTGTAAAACAAAATTACATATTATTTTAAAACGTTTTATTATTAAGTATTTTAATGAAACCAGAAAAATCAGAATAATTCACATAAAACAAATTAGAATAAGCTTAATACAATATTAGCAATATGTCTTTTAATCATTTGTCATTTTACCAAACAATTTTTTAATCAAATAAATAAGCATCATCAAACAAAAAGTTTAAACGCTATATATTATTTACTATTAAGCAGTAAATATTTTATCAAGATACCAACTAACTGGTTTAAGCATATCATTTACCAAAATATCAATGGTTTAAGCATATCCTCAAACATAAGCATTTGAAAAAAAAAAAAAATGTTTGTATGTAATAAGCCAATATAAGAAATTTTCTAACTTTCTTCATTTCCAAATTGTCTCTTGCTTCACTGCCTTCTTTCACCAACATACACCTAGTTTTCTTATCAAGTTTTGAAAATTCCAATGCTTCTGCAACATTCAATTTTCTCTGCTTGTTGATTTGATGGTTTGCTAGCTTAGAAACATAAAATGTACGCAACTTTGCAATCTTCTTAGATGTCCTAACACTTTCTTCTCCCAGTTCCACATCCCATTTTTCTTCTTTCTCACCTATGTATTTTTCCATATGTCTCATCAAAAATATACCATCATCATTTGTCTTAGTTTTTGTTTGTCATTCCATTTTCATTTTCTTTTGTTTCATATATTTAAACAAAGAAACCTTATCCCGCCGATTGTTGTCCAAAAACTTTGAAAAGTACATTTGTTGCAATGCATATTAATAAAATACCATTATTTTTCTAAAATGATAACTATATTAAGTAAATAAATCATATAAGAATATAAATATTATATTTTATATTCTAATCAAAATTTATTTACTAATACAGAGTGGTTTTTTAAAGTAAACAATTATGATTAAAATAAAGTTTTTAGATTTATGCAAGAAATATTTACCACAAGTTTAGGAATCTCTCCATAGACATGTTCTACTTTTTTGGTTATATGTTCTGGATTTGTAAGCTTGAAAAGAATACAATAAAAATGACCATGGTTGTGTATTGGAAAAAACATTTGTAGTTCAAAAATAAATATAAATGAATTTTATAAATTTTAATATGAATATGTTATCTTGTAATCAAAAATACATACCAGATTATAGAATTGAAATCCACTTTTCTTTTGATGTCATATAAGTAATTGTTTACAGCCTCATTAAAAAGTTGGGATCTTTCAACAAAAGGTATTAAAGAATCCAATAAATTTTCTATCTGTACATATAGAACAATAGAAATATTATAATACATTGTTACAAATTATAATTAGAATATAGAAAATAAATTTAAAAATTAAGTACCATAATTTGAGTGTTGAAGAAGACACGTGGTGGTGATTTTTTGTTTCTAAGGTTTTCTTCTTCAAAATTAAGAACAACAGCCCAACAATCAATAACGAAAGGATGTATCTTATGATTTGGACGCATACCCTCAAAATGCACCCTATCCATTATGTCTCCAGACTTAGTTTCAAACAGCATTTCCCTTCAAACAAAAATATTGAATTGTAGTTAAAATATTCCAATAAGAATATTACACAATTATGAATTTACTTACATTGGATCTTTGTCTGCAACGCATCTAAACATGATTTGTGCCATTATCTCTTTCTTAGTAGTGACTTTTTCACTTAGGTCAATTACCCTATTCACAAAAGGTGATCTAAAAATATCTGGATTAGTCAGCTTCCTTTTCCCTCTTTCATTCACATTCTGACCCTTTTTCCCTTTCTCATCTAAAATATGTTCTTCATTCCCTTCTAATTCTCCATCTTCATCATTACCCTCAGAATTATCACCAGTTTCTGCATTGTTCATTAGTTGGGTTATGTGACAACCCAAATTTATTTCCGTTACAAAATCCCATCTTCACTAACGGAATTCGTCGATATATGTTATTTTTCCGTAATGTTTGGGGTCACCAATAAATAAATATCTAGTTATTTATATTTCTTGATATTATCATAAGTAATTATAACTTATAAGTGTTAACCCCGTTCAACTAAATAGAGTTAAACTACTTTTCAACCACTTCACCCGGGTAAAAAGTTTTAACCCCGTTAAACTTTAGCATCGGGTAGCCGTGTACCGGGTGCAATACCCGAGGCACATAAAATGAGAGTAAACACCACTTGGACACTCTTTTACCACCCATTCACCCTCTCTCACTACTTTCTTTCTCTAGACCCGAACCCGACTCCAAAACCGCGAATTCCGGCTTCCAAACGTAAGAGTTTCTTCCCTAGCTTGTTCTAAATGTATTTCATTGTATTTAGAACACAAAAATCATATGAAGTAGTGGGAAAAATGGAGTTTACTGCCTAAGAAGCCCCTTAGGCCGTAAACACCTCAAATCTTGGCCAACATTCCATTTTTCCTTCCTTTAAGCTTGTGTACTAATTAAGGGATATACCTAGACGAGTTTGGACACCAAAACATAAGATTTAAGAGCCTAAAAGGGAGTTTACGGCCCAAGCCTATGCTTAGGCCGTAAACACCCATTTTCCATGTTATAAAGTCCCAAAAACTCATCTAGGGCATGTAGGAATTTAACTATGACCCTAGGAAGTGTTTAAGGCCATTAAACATCTCATTTTGAAGCCAAAGGAGGAGTTTACGGCCATGGCTATGCTTGGGCTGTAAACTACCCAATTTCTATGCCAAAATGTCCTAAAAACCCACCTAAGGCCTCCTAGAATTTAACTAAGACTTAAGGAAGTGATTTGGACCATTTAACAATCCATTTTGAGGGACAAAATGGAGTTTACGGACCAAGCACAAGTTTGGACTGTAAACTCCTCCAAATGACACCAAATGAAGGTTTTAACCCCCCAAATTAACCATAGGCATTTACTAGAAATATATGGAGTTCAAATAAGGCCTTAACTTGCACTTTTGGAGGAAAACAAGAGTTTACAGCCAAGCCTAGGGGCTTACGGCCGTAAAATCCCAAGGAGTGGCCTTTGGGCCGTAAACTCCAAGGGAGTGAACTCTTGGACTCCCCCGCAAACCCCTCTTGGCCTTATACCACTCCCGGGAACCCCATCTGAGCCTTAAAATCCCGAAGCGATGCTAAAATGCCTAAATACATTAATGAAAAGCATAAAATGATTAATTTCTTGTAAAATACATATTTCATATGACATTAGGTTCCTAAAAGGTGCACAAGTCGTTATTTGGTACAAAACGCTCAACCGACACTCTCACCCGATTTACCCGATTCACCTGATTTACGCGATTTCAGGTGAGTTCTTACCCCTTAAACGAACCTTCCAAATGTTTTATATGTTTTAGGGGGGGGGGGGGTACAAGTTGATTATACATGTTTATAGAAATTTATACAAGACAATTACTCATGTTACGGAAATTAATCACATGTGATTCACTATCCCTAGTTCAAATCACATGTGAATTATTACTATGCCTTATAAATAGATTCTACGTTTTCAAAACTATTTTGGATAAATAATCAAGTTTTTAAATGTTTCTTTTGGACAATACTTTTATTAAACAAATCTTCTTATAAAATGTAACCATGCTAATATAATTATATAAGTAAGACTTGAAGGACTTAGGACCGATATCTCGCCATATTTCTTGTTCTTGTTTGATTGTGGGCTTAGGGTAGGGGTTACCGTCCGACTATCGTTGATTTCTTAGTTATGTATCTTGTATATTAGTATGGGACACGAGTATTTCTCATTTCATTATATGCCTAAATCACTAACATGACAAGAACCATACACACTAAGTTAACTATAATAGGTATAGTTAATGCTACTACTACTACTACTCACTATCGCTATTACTCTGTACACTATAATATGCACTATTACCAGACAATAAACTAGTAAGAGAACACACTATGAACTATACTAAAAGACTACTACACTATAACAAAAGAGAAAGCACTAAACAGACGATATCACACTAACTCACTACGGGATACTCTATTCGCTACCCACTACGCCCAGAGTTTTCCGACAGGAAGACGACGCTATATGTATAGATCTATACGGGGCAGATGCTATTACATCCCGACTATTAACTTCAGTCCGAGCCGCACAGGTCCAAGGATGCCACTACTTCACTACACTGTGCATGACCGGGAAGGTCATGGGGTCCGCTATTACTCACGCTATTAATAACATACAAGAAATACACTATAACCGCACTAAAATACTAAACTAAAGATTAAGTTAATATCCCGAAGTAACCAAGCATCTAACACTAAAGGAAGTTGGTACCACTATCATTGACTTCAGGCATAACTGACTATATTGCATTACTTATTGGAGAGTCACTATTATACTTTTACGATAAATGGTTTTCAAAGATGAAAATGGCATGTTTCTTAAAGGTTTTCACTTACAATGCATTTCTGGAAAATATAAGATTTTCTAGGTTTTACTACTACTTATGACTGTAAATTTCAGCTTTTCATACTATCGGTTCTAATGCTTTATATACGAAAACTCACACTAAACTCTTATGAACTCACCAGCTTTATGCTGATATTCGTTTTCGAAATAACTTGTATCCTCAGGTCAAAGATAGACAGGTACAGGTGCAACATTTTGGAGAAGGTGGAGCATACAAGATCCATCTCGTATATTTGTATTACTTTTGGTGTTTGTTGAACATTACGAAACACACTTGTAACTAAACTCACTATGTAAATGAAATGGTTGTATGTTTCTTGTTTTTACTATTATGCAATTGTGATGATATTGTACATGACGTCCTCCACCCCGAAACGTATTCCGCCATTATCGGTTTTGGGGTGTGACAGATTGGTATCGGAGCATTGTTTATAGTGAATCAAGTATATCAACCTATAAAAGATATACGAACTATAAAGACTTAGGGACTAAAACACTCTGACCAAGAATATATACTGTTAAGCATTTAAAAGATTTCACTAAGTATATATATACACACACCACTATAAAACATAGAAGTTAGTATCACGCTAGAACAAAACAAAAGTATTAAGATTGTTGGATACCACAATTGGGCTTAGAGACATATAGTCACATTAGGGGGGATGTAGCCTGATCAACTACGTTTTCCTGGAAGTGACTAGCATGTGCCTAAGTTTGGTTGTAGTGTTGCAAAAATTCTAAAAACTTACCAACACCATCACAATAACGTTACCATAAGGATACTATAGGATTATTCTGTATATCTAAAACATACGTATGTGAGAACTAAAAAGGGTCGTTACTAATGGAGCAATAGTTGCTAAATGGATACTTTCTGGTTACATGTGACTAAGGCATTATAGACTTAGAATCTGTGATCTTTGCTTTACTTCCTGTTCCTTGTTTGGTTGTGGATTTAAAGTTAGGTTCACTTATTCGACGGACTATCCTGCCCCGGTCACATGTAATTAGTATGCATTATGCAAGTATTGGTCTAACTCGTGACAATCATCTTATAAGTAATTTAGGTTAGTGCGCCTATTAATCTTCTTTTCCCCTTTTCTCGCATAGATATCATGTCTGGATTCCACCTTCCAGGAGACCCGTACTACCCAAAACAGGGAAATCGAGGATAGCTCAGTGAAGAGTCGGACAACGATCACCCAATCCCTCTAGATGACCACCGAGCAGAAGGCTTTTCGGATAACTCCGACTCCGAGCCAGAAGTTAATAACCTACCTCCCGGAGCTCCAAACCCCAACCCCCGTCCGACATTTCGGGGTCCCACTCCTATGTGGGCCATATCCTTGCACCGATGGAGCGAGGAGCAGGGCCATCCCTTGCCTTACAATGGAGATCGAAGCTTCTACAACATAAACGAAGGAGGATCAGCAGACCGAGTTCTACCCATCATGGTCCGAAGGATCGCCAGGAATGTTGAGCAGAGTCAAGCAGCCATTGGTCGAGTTGTAGAAGTGGATGCCAACTCGAATCTCAACACTGCCCACATCTGCCAACTCGAAGAAGACGTGGACAGGACAAGGAGGACCAACGAGGCTCTGCAACATCAGCTAGCTGCATCTCGAGCCGAAGTTAGAGAACTCCGAGCACATCAAAGGATTCATGATCAACACCTTCAAGAAGTTATGAGTCAGCTAGCGGATCTGAGGGTTCGCCCAACAAGTAACCATCGCCAGTAGAAGACGTCTAGTACCCCACTCTTTTGTTTAAAGGACTAGCCTTTCCTCTCGATGTTCTGTAAATCTCTTGTCTGTAAACATTCATAGCTTAAAAGTACTCTAGTTAGACCTCTAAACTGCTAGCATTTTCCCTATGGTTTGATGTAAGACCTACTGTTAGGTCAATTTTTTTCATGAACTTTTGTTGCATCATTAATACCAGTATATTGGCAGTTAACTACCCTATTGCCATGACTCTCATTCTAATCTTGAGTTATGTGATTTAATCCATGAAACACTCTATTCATCCTCGCAATAGACTCTTACTATTGCTATCATTTCTATGGTATTCTAGTGAAAGATGCCTCCGTGAAGGCGTTCAAACAGAGGAAGACCAGCAACTCAAACCTCTCCTCCACCACCACCTCCTCCTCCGCAGTTCGATCCAGTGCTGTTTCAAACGGTTGTGACTGCAGTGGTGACAGCATCCATGGCCCAAATAAACTCAGGTGATGCGAGCGGTGGAAATTCTAGATTTGGTGAAGTCCACCAACGGGTGCAGGGATGTACGTATAAGGATTTCATGAACTGTAAACCTACCTTCTTCGATGGTACCGGAGGAATTCTGGCATTGTCCCAATGGTTCGAAAGAACCGAAGCAGTATTTGAAATGTGCTCTTGCCCCGAAGAGAGTAAAATCAAGTTCGCTACTGCTACCCTCACTAACAGGGCCTTGACATGGTAGAACGGCCATGTCAGTGCACTCTCCTTGGTCATAGCCAATGCCATGGGCTGGGCGTGACAACCCCAAATATATTGCCGTTACAAACCCTACTTTCACTAACGGAATGCGTCACTATATATTATTTTCAATAATGGTTGGAAGTCGTCAATAAACAAATATCTAGTTATTCATATGTCCCGATATAATCATAAGTAATTATAACTTGTAAATTTTAACCCCGTTTAACTAAATAGAGTTATATTACTTTTCAACCACTTCACCCGGGTAAAAAGTGTAAACCCCGTTAAACTTTAGCATCGGGTAGCCGTGTATCGGGTGCAATACCCGAGACATATAAAAATGATTGAACACTACAATTGAACTCTTTTACACACTTTCACCTCTCTCTCACTACTTTCTCTCTCTAGACCCGAAATTAACCCCAAATCCGCGAATTTCCGGCTTCCAAACGTAAGGACTCATTCCCTATCTTAATCTAAACATACTTCACTGTATTTAGAAGCCAAAATCATGAAAAACAAGGACCAAAAAGGAGTTTACGGCCTAAGAAGCCCCTTAGGCCGTAAACCCCGAAAAACATGCCAAAAACCTCATTTTTCCTTACTTTAAGCTTATGGACTAATTAAGGTATAAACCTAGGAGAGTTTAGACACTAAAACATAAGGAATTGAAACTTAAAAAGGAGTTTACGGCCCAAGCTTTTGCTTAGGCCGTAAACACCTCAAACACCCCAAAAACCCTTGTTTAAAGTCCCAAAAACTCATCTAGGGTGTTTGGTAATTTAGACTTGACACTAAGGAAGGTTTAAATGCATCAAACAACATCATTTGATGGCAAAAAGAGGAGTTTACGGCCAAGGCTAATCTTGGGCCGTAAACACCCAAGTTTTTGTGTCAAACAAGTCCCAAAACTTCTCAAATGCATGTAAGGAATTTAGCTAAGGCCTTTGGATGTGTGTTGTACCATTAAACTTCCCATTTTGAGGCCAAATGAAGATTTTACGGCCAAGGATATTCTTGGGCCGTAAACTCCCCAAATTTCATGCCAAATTGTCCCAAAACTCATTGTAAGGCCTTCTAGAAATTACCTAAGGTGAATGAGAACATGTTGTACCATTTAAACATCCATCTTGAAGGATTTAATGGAGTTTACGGCCCAAGAACAAGTCTTGGCTGTAAACTCCCCAAAATGTCACAAAACAAGAGTTTAATCCCTCCATATTGGTCCAAGACACATACCATTAAAGTAAGAAAGTGAAATAAGGCCTTAAACAAGCAATTTGGAAGACCACATGAGCTTACGGCCAAGCCTAGGGGGCTTACGGCCGTAAACTCCCAAGGAGTGGCCTTTAGGCCGTAAACTCCAAGGGAGTGAGCTCATGGACCCTCCCGTAAATCCTCCTTAGCCTTAAATCACTCCCGAGAACCCCTTCTAGGCCCTAAAACCCCGAATTGATGCTAGAATGCCTCAATACTTAAATGGAAAGCATAAAATGATTAATTTCTTGTAAAACACATATTTTCATATGACATTAGGGTCCTAAAGGTGTACAAGTCATTGTTTGGAACAAAACGCTCAACCGACACTTTTACCCGATTTACCCGATTCACGCGAATTCATGTGAGTTCATACCCCTTTAATGAACCTTTCAAATGTTTTATATGTTTACAAGTTGAATATACATGTTTATGAAAAGTTATACAAGACAATTTTTCATATTACAGAATTAATCACATGTGATTCATTACCTGTAGTTCAAATCACATGTGATTTATCACTATGCCTTATAAATCAATCATCTGTTTTCAAAACTATTTTGAATTGACAAACAAGATTCAAATGTTACTTTTATACAACACTTTTGTTTAATAAAACGCCTTATAAAAATGTAACCACATTGATATATTTATATAAGTAAGACTTGAAGGACTTAGGACCGATAGCTCGCCTTATTTCCTATTCTTGTTTGATTGTGGGCTTAGGGTAGTGGTTATCCGTCCGACTGTCGTTGATTTCTTAGTTATATATCTCGTATATTAGTACGGATTACGAGGACTTCTTATTTCATTAGATGCCTAAATCACTAACCTGATTAGAACCACACACACTAATTTAACTATAATAGGTATACTTAAGGTCTCTATCCCTTGTTTTAACTACTACTCTACACTACTATAATTCTCTAATATGAAGCTATACACTAATAAGAGAATACAATACAAGTTATACAAAAGACTACTACACTATAATACAAGAGAATGTACTAATCACGAGATAATTCATTAATCCACTACGAGATACTCTATTCGCTACACACTAAGCCCGAAGTCTTCAGATAGGAAGACGACACTATATGTATAGATCTATACGGGGAAGATGCTATTACATCCCGACTAATAACTTCAGTCCGAGCCGATCAGGTCCAGGGATGCCTTTACTCTACTACACTATGCATGACTGGGAAGGTCATGAGGGTCCGCTATTACTCACACTATTGGTAACATACAAGAAAGACACTATAACCGCTCAGGTCCAGGGATGCCTTTACTCTATATGTATAGATCTATACGGAGAAGACGCTATTACATCCCGACTGATAACTTCAGTCCGAGCCGCTCAGGTCCAGGGATGCCTTTACTCTACTACACTATGCATGACTGGTAAGGTCATGAGGGTCCGCTATTACTCACACTATTGGTAACATACAAGAAAGACACTATAACCTCACTAAAATACTAAAAGAAAGATGAAGTTAATATCCCGAAGTAAATAAGTATCTAATACTAAAGGATGCTGCACCACTATTATGTACACCAAGAATAACTCAATATATTGCCTTACTTATTGGTGAGTCACTATTATACTTCTACGATAAATGGCTTTCAATGATAGAAACACCATATTTCTTAAAGATTTTCATTTACTATACAGTTCTGGAAAATATTGGATTTTCTAGGTTTTACCACTACTTATGATTACAAACTTTAGTTTTCATACTAATGATTCTAATGCTTTTTATACAAGAACTCACACTAAACTCTTATGAACGCACCAGCTTTATGCTGATATTCATTTCAAAATAACTTGTATCTTCAGGTTAAAGATAGACAGGTACAACTGCAGCATTTTTGGGAGAAGATGGAGCATGCAAGACCCATCTCTTATTTTTGTTTACTTTTGGTGTTTGTAAAACATTACAAAACACACTTGTAAATACACTTACTATGTAAATGAAATGGTTGTATGTTTCTTGCTTTTACTATTATACAATTGTGATGATACTGTACACTACGTCATCCACCCCGAAACGTATTCCGCCGTTATCGGTTTTGGGGTGTGACATATTGGTATCAGAGCATTGTTTATAGTAAATCAAGTATATATCAACCTATAAAAGATATACGAACTATAAACACTTTGGGACTAAAACACTCTGACCAAGAATATATACTGTTAAGTATCTAAAGGATTTAACTAAGTATATATATACACACATCACTATAAAGCACAGAAGTCAGTATCATCCTAGAACAAAACAAAAGTATTAAGATTGTTGAATAGCACAATTGGGCCTAGAGGCATATAGTCACCTTTAGGGGGACGTAGCCTGATCAACTACGTTTTCCTGGGAGTGACTAGCATGTGCCTAAGCTTGGTTGTGGTGTTACAACAAGTCTAAAA
The DNA here is from genome assembly GCF_052625555.1 of Lactuca saligna. Classification (NCBI taxonomy): domain Eukaryota; kingdom Viridiplantae; phylum Streptophyta; class Magnoliopsida; order Asterales; family Asteraceae; genus Lactuca; species Lactuca saligna. The sequence goes on along the minus strand of NC_136424.1, from coordinate 182,451,391 downwards.
CTTACCAACACTACCACGATAACGTTAATATTAGAATACTATAGGAGTATTCTGTACCTCTAAAAACATACATCTGTGAGAACTAAAAAGGGTCGTTACTGATGGAGCAATAGTTGCTAAATGGATACTTTCCGGTTACATGTGACTAGGGCGTTATAGACTTAGAATCTGTGATCTTTGCCTTACTTCCTGTTCCTTGTTTGGTTGTGGATTTAGAGTTAGGGTCACTTATTCGACGGACTATCCTTCCCTAGTTACATGTAATTAGTATGCATTATGCAAGTATTGGTCTAATTCGTGACGACCATCTTATAAGTAATTTAGGTTAGTGCGCCTATTAATCTTCTTTTCCCCTTCTCTCGCATAGATATCATGGCTGGCTTCCACCCTCCTGGCGACCCGTACTACCCAAACCAGGGTAATGGAGGATGGCTCAGTGAAGAGTGGGAAGATGATCACCCAATCCCTTTGGATGACCACCGAGCAGAAGGCTTTCCGGATAACTCCGACTCCGAGCCAGAAGTTAATAACCTACCTCCCGGAGCTCCGAACCCCAACCCCCGTCTGACATTTCAGGGCCCCACTCCTATGTGGGCCATATCCTTGCACAAATGGAGCGAGGAGCAGGGTCAGCCCATGCCATACAATGGAGACCGAAGCTTCTACAACATAAACGAAGGAGGATCATCAGATCGGGTCCTGCCCATCATTATCCGCAGGATTGCCAGGAACGTCGAGCAGGGTCAAACTGCTATAGATCGAGTTGTAGAAGTGGATGCCAACATGAATCTCAACACAGTTCGCATCCGTCAACTCGAAGAAGCCATGGACAGGACAAGGAGGACCAACAAGGCTCTGTAGCATCAGCTGGCTGCATCCCGAGCCGAAGTTAGGGAACTTCGTACATGCCAAAGGACTCATGATCGAAACCTTCAAGAAATTATGCGTCAGCTAGCAGATCTGAGGATTCGCCCAACAAGTAACCGTCGCCAGTAGAAAATGTCTAGTTACCTCAATCTTTTGTTTAAAGGATTAGCCTTTTCACTCTAGGTTCCGTAGATCTATTATCTGTAAACATTCCTAGCTTGAAAGTACTCTAGTTAAACCTCTAAACTGCCAAAATTTTCTCTATGGTATGATGTAAGACCTATTGCTAGGTCAAATTTTCATGAACTTGTGTTGCATCATTAATACCAGTATATTGGCAGTTGATTTCTCTATTGCTATAACTCTCATCCTGATCTTGGATTATGTTGATTTAATCCACGAAACACTCTATATATATTCACAATAGGCTCTTACTATTGCTATCATTTCTATAATTCTTCCAGTAAAGGATGCCTCCACGAAAGCGTCCCAGCAGAGGAAGACCCGCAACTCAAACCCCTACTCCACCACCACCTCCTCCGCAGATCGACCCGGTGTTGTTCCAAACAGCGGTGACCGTGGCCGTGACAGCAGCCATGGCCCAAATGAACTCTGGGGATGCGAGCGGTGGTAACTCCAGGTTCGGTGAAGTCCATCATAGGGTGCAGGGATGCACTTATAAGGATTTCATGAACTGTAAACCTACCTTCTTCGACGGTACTGGAGGAATCCTGACATTATCCCAATGGTTCGAAAGAACCGAAGCGGTGTTCGAGATGTGCTCTTGTCCTGAAGAGAGCAAAATCAAGTTCGCTACTACTACCCTCACTAACAGGGCCTTGACATGGTGGAACGACCATGTTAGTTCACTTTCCTTGGTCACAGCCAATGCTATGGGCTGGGACACCCTAAAAGACCTCATGAGAGGAGAGTACTGCCCTAGGGGCGAAGTTCAGAAACTTGAGGAAGAACTCTGGAACCTCAAGATGAAGGGGACTGACATAACGTCTTATACGGCCAGGTTTTGCGACTTGGCGGTATGTGTCCCAATATGATACCCTCTGAAAGCAAGAAGATTGAACGATACATTTGGGGTTTAGTGCCTCCGTATCGAGGAAATGTTCTAGCCTCACACCCTACAACTTTTGACAGCGCCAAGGAATTGGCCTAGAGCCTGATCAACCACGAAATCTCCTCCACTCCAGCAACAGCAACCACAACAACCACTGCACCACCCGCTTCATCTGACAGAAAGAGGAAGCGATGGGATAAGAAGAAGGGCAAGAAAACTCAAACCTCCTCAAAGGATCAGCAAATTGTGGCGGTCCATGCTTCCACCACCCCGGCTACTCCAGCTGCTCCAACCCCGCCGAAAGCTTACAGTGGGAACTTGCCCAAGTGTCCCAAGTGTCCTTTCCACCACAACGGCCCTTGCCGTGAACTGTAGTGTTCCAACTGCGGCCGAAAGGGCCATACTGTCCAATTTTGTAAGGCCCCTCCCAAACCTATCACGCAGGTTCCTGGTACGGGAGTGACCTCAACTTGCTATGGCTGCGGAGAGGCGGGTCATTTTAAAAGAAACTGTCCAAAGGCCACAAATACTGGGGGAACTGGAAGGCTACTCGCTATCGATCACAATGAAGCGGTAGCAGATCCCACGGTAGTCACGGGTACGTTCCTTCTCAACAACTCCTATGCCTGTGTCTTATTTGATAGTGGTGCAGAAAGAATCTTTGTAAATCATAACTTTAAACACTTACTCAAACTAACCCCTCGACCACTAAAAGAAACATTCGTCGTAGAAATGGCTAATGGGAAAACAGAAAGCTCTAGCAAAAACTACATAGGTTGCACTCATTTCCAATCGATCTTATGCCAGTCTCAATCAAAAATTTCGATGTCATTGTTGGTATGGATTGGTTGAGTTTCCATCGCGCCGATATCCTATGTTCCGACAAAGCCATTCGTCTGAACCTTCCGAATCACGAAACCCTCTTGATATATGGAGATAAGCCGAGTACGAGCCTTCGTATCATCTCCAGTGTTCAGGCTCAGAAATACTTACGCAAGGAATATCGCGCCTTTCTTGCTCACGTCGTCGACACTAACCAGAGATCGAAAGATCCAAAAGAAATTCCCGTAGTATGCGATTTCCCTGATGTCTTTCCGGAGGATCTTCCCGGCCTACCTCCGAAACGTCAGGTTGAGTTCAAAATCGACCTAATTCCAGGAGCTACCCCCGTAGCTAAGTCGCCCTACCGTCTAGCGCCCGCCGAAATACAAGAACTATCCGGTCAACTCAACGAACTGCTCAGCAAGGGCTTTATAAGACCGAGTTTCTCACCTTGGGGAGCTCCGGTCTTGTTCGTGAAGAAGAAGGACGGACCGTTTCAGATGTGCATCGATTATAGAGAACTCAATAAACTCACGGTTAAAAATCAATACCTTCTCCCTCGTATCGATGATCTATTCGACCAACTACAAGGAGCAAGTTACTTCTCCAAGATCGATCTTAGATCTGGGTATCATCAGTTACGGGTACTTGAGGAAGATGTTCCGAAGACAGCTTTCCAAACCCGCTACGGACATTTTGAGTTCGTAGTGATGCCCTTTGGACTGACTAACGCCCCCGCAGTCTTCATGGACTTGATGAATAGGGTGTGCCGTCCATACCTGGATCAGTTCGTCATCGTCTTCATTGAAGATATCCTCGTTTACTCTCAGAGCGAAGAAGAACACAGGGATCACTTACGACGAGTCCTGGAAATGTTGCGATTCGAAAAGTTATATGCGAAGTTCTCTAAGTGCGAGTTTTGGATCCGAAGAGTTGAATTCTTAGGTCACGTGGTTAGTGAAGAAGGAATTCATGTGGATCCCTCCAAGATTAAAGCTATTGAGAACTGGTCAGCACCGCAGACGCCTATGGAAATTCGTCAATTTCTAGGCCTCGCTGGCTACTACCGTAGATTCATTCAAAACTTCTCTCGGATTGCGAAGCCTCTCACTATGCTGACACAAAAATGTGTATCATTCGACTGGGAAGAAAGACAGGAGAAGGCATTCCAAACCCTGAAGCAAGCCCTACGCACCGCGCCAGTATTATCCCTTCCCGAAGGGACAGAAGACTTTATCGTATATTGTGATGCATCCAATCAGGGGCTCGGTTGTGTCTTGATGCAACGGGGTAAGGTTATCGCATATGCCTCGAGACAGCTAAAGACCCATGAGGCGAACTACACTACTCACGACCTCGAGTTAGGAGCAGTTGTCTTTGCAATAAAAATCTGGAGACACTACTTATACGGGACGAAGAGTGTGGTGTACACTGATCATAAAAGTATTCAACATATACTGAACCAAAAAGAACTCAACATGAGACAGCGTTGATTGATCGAGCTACTTAACGATTACGACTGTGAAATTAGATATCACCCGGGAAAATCCAATGTAGTAGCAGATGCACTGAGTAGGAAGGAGTATACTGGTCGAAAGACCAAGTCGTTGACGATGACTATCCAATCGCATCTTTCCACACAGATCAAAGAGGCTCAGCTGGAAGCGTTAAAGCCCGAGAACGTGATGGGAGAATCTTTGCGAGGAATGGATAAAAATCTGGAGGTCAAGGGTGACGGAGCCTACTACTTCATGGACCGAATCTGGACTCCATGCCATGGAGGTTTTAGAGATTTGGTTATGAGAGAAGCACACAACACTCGCTACTCCGTCCACCCGGGTTCAGATAAGATGTATTTGGATCTCAAAAAGCTATACTGGTGACCGAACATGAAAGCGGAGATCGCTACCTTTGTGAGTAAGTGCCTTACTTGCGCGAAGGTCAAATTCGAATACCAAAAGCCATCAGGACTCCTCCAACAACCTGAGATACCAGAATGGAAGTGGGAGCGGATCACAATGGACTTTATAACCAAACTTCCCAAGACAGCGGGTGGATTAGATACTATTTGGGTCATTGTTGACAGGTTGACCAAGTCCGCACACTTCCTACCCATTAAGGAAACGGACAAGATGGAGAAACTCACTAGAATATACCTTAAAGAAATAGTGTAACAATTGGTAAAAATAGGAACAATCGCACGATGCTATGTTTTGATTATTAAACAATATGAGTATTTTATCAAGAATTGTTTAAAGAATTTAACCTCTTTTATTTAAATAAGTTCTTGTGAAATATAAAACAAGTAACTAACGATAATTTCGTTATGATGTATGACTACGAACCATCACCGGTTTGTGAAATTAGCATATAACATCATTTAAACGCAACAAACTTAATTTTTGTATCAACATGTCTCTAGTTGATAAGTAAGTTAGGTTCTATGTAAAACGTTTGCTTAATAGATGTGAAGGATCTAAATTTGACAAATATACGAACCAAAGTGACAAAACGTGTTTAACGATATGGTTAACCGGTTAAATGTCACGAAATTATACATTGCTCAATAAATTTTATATTTAAATAAATCAAAATATAAAATGAATTATTATAAGGTATAATTAAAATGTATTTAAGTGTTTTTGAATAAAAAGAATAAAACATAAACATTAAAGTTCAAATACACAAAAACTACATTGTTATTTTATACTAAGTATACATGTATGTATTTGTATACATGTATTATTATCTAGTGAATGACTAGTTATGAGTCATGAATTAAAGTGATTTCATGTAATTTTTATGATGTCTAAATCAATTAAGATAAGAGAATTGGTGGAGATAAGTGCCAACTTAACTAATAAGTGCTTAATCACTTAAGACATTTTACTAAGAATGCTTATTAATCCCTCTTCTAATTTTCGAGATTAAGATCTTCCCTCTCCTTAACTAGAACTCCTAACTAGCTAAATAACTAGTAGTTAGTTAGTTAACTAACTCTATCTCTAAACAACCACCCAAGCAAGTGGCTAGACAAGATCACATCACTTAAACTCACATCCCATCACAAGCTAGTCTAGGTTTTGTCCCCTTATCCTCTTCCACTCTTTTCTCCTTCATAATCACGAAATTTCATCTTCATTTTACCCTCATTTGACCAGCAAATAATCCAGGGAATTTCTCTCAACCTTCATCTCCTTTTCAAGCACAAGAACTTCCTTCCAAAGCCATCAAAACCACGAACTAAAGGGCTGCTGTCCCTTTTGTGTTTCAGCCACCATTTCACCCATCTACACCTTCCTTTTGCTTGATATTTTTACCACCAAATACCCCTGGATTTTACTTGTTTTGATACTCAAAATTATTGATTCAAAACAGTGAGTAAACTACCCTTTTTCTTGCTCTTTTGCTGTGAAATTTTCGTGACAGCAACATAGCCAAAAGAGTGGCTGTTTTGGAGCATCAAACCAACAACCAAAAGATCATCTTCAACCTTCCATTCTTCAAGTATTCACATAAGGTGAGTTCATACCCCTACAATTTTCATGTTTTATTCAAGTTTTAAGGGGGGGAATACAAGTTAGAACACTAAACATAACTTAAATTTATATGACAGCTTTCTACAGAAAAGTTGAGTCCTGTTCACGGACTGTTTTGACCATCTTAAACTTAATATCATTCAAAACTTTACAATATGAAAATAGCTCAAGTTTATACCTTTCTAATGACTACTCGCACGCGTTCATACGATTTTTCAACAGTTTATGGCGATTTTTATAAAACTGCCTGTCATTTCAGAAGTGATTTCGGACCAGTCTGTGAAGATGTTCATTTTCACACTAGTTTGAGACCACTAAAAATCATAATAAAAATTGGGAACAAATTAGACTCATTTTATAAACTCTCAGTGGTGACGGATTCTGTTTTTGACTTACGATGATTTTTCTATGAGTTTTCTAAAAACAGGGACAGTAAAGGGTAAAACTGTCAAAAGTGGTTTATAGATTTATTAACACCTTCTAACATTTTTGAGCAATGTTTATACATTAAGGAAGTTAAAACACAATCATTTAAATATGTTTAATTACCATTTTTACAAAAGTGATAAGTACAAAAAGGTCTTTAGTATCAAACTTAAGGATTATTTCATGCAAAGTTTCTAATAAAAACGTAAGAATATGAACAACAATTACGAAACATACCAAATCATCTTTTAAAACTTATACATATATATAACCATATACATATATATTTTTGTTTACAAACTTGTCTTCTACATCAAAAATTTCACTTTATTCGTTTTTATCAAATGAATCACTTGTGATTTATTACTACTATGTGAAAACGCTTGTCATACTTTGCATGCACTAGATTTATACAAAGTATTTAGAAATTCCAAAGTATCATTCGTTGTTAAACCGTTTTAATGCATTTTAAAAACTTATGATTTATGCATTGTCAAAACTTTGTGAGAAAGGATGATCTTTACATACAAAACTATTACTTTAATATAGACTTAGTTGAGAATCCATGAGACGTGTATATCTTCAAACGTTACTTTTCTTTATTAGAAAGTAATGCTGCAAGTCCTGTCTATAACCAGAGTCTCCCGTTCGGAGAACGTGTCAAATGTGTATAGATCTATACGGGAAGTCATGATCCCGCGCCCTGACTGTTAGCTACAGTCCGTCTTTTGAGGTGACAGTTGTCATAACGCTGCGACGCCTGAAGAACGTCGTTACAGGCATATTATGTTTAGTATGGTTATAAAACCCATCAGATATACAATTATTATGGTATTATGCTTTTATGAACGACTAGCTATTAAAACTATTCTTCATCTAACAAATACGATCTTCGTATAACTTTATTATATAAAACTATGACACAACTTTTAAGAACGTCGGTTTCTTGCAATTTTCGGTCTTAGAGACTGCCAGTTATGTTAGGAAAATAAGGGTTTTTCCTATATACAAACCAAACAACTAATAGGAAAATAAGGGATTTTCCTTGTGCAATTATTTACAACTTATAACACGAATATTCATATGCATTTCATACTTTTATAAGAAAATAAGGGTTTTTCTTGGAAAACACAACAATTCGTATCTCAACCATTAGGGAAAAGATGGGATTTTCTGGATCTAATACATTCACTTTCAACACACCAAATCACAACTCTTTACATCTGAAATATTGTGTTGTCTGGAAAACATACACAAACTTTCGAATGGCGTACATTTTCTGAAAACACTACTCATGAACTCACCAACTTAATTGTTGACACTTTTTCTTTGAAATGACTTGTATTCTCAGGGAACCGCTAAGCAGATTTGGAAATCAACTTTTGGGGATTAACGTACTGACGTTAATTACTTCTTTTGAAAGATGTTTATGTAGTTAACTTTTGAACATGTAACGAATACAATTATTTAAACATTTTGGAAACTTTAATGTATATGGTGGTGTGTACTTTCCTTTCTATGAACTGTTATGATACTGAATATGACGTCCTCCGCCCCCGAACGTTTCCGCCATTCTGGTTTGGGGGTGTGACAGATTGGTATCAAAGCATTATTTATAGTGAATTAAGTATATCAAAACCATTTTTGGTATACAACTATAAACACAACTAGGCAAAAACACTCTGAGTAAGAGTCGTACTTTTAAAATTAAATTTATTTAGTTTTTGTAAAGTAGGCATGCATTCATTCCATATTAATAACATGTTCAGTATCATAATTAAAACAATATAGAAGTATTATAAATAAGTTGTGCAGTGCAGGTATGCCTTGGGACATGTAATCGGAACTGGGAAGAATATAGCCTAATCAACTATATTTGTCTAAGAGCTGACTAACGTATGCCAAGGAGTGTCTGCAATGGACAACAAATTTAAAACTTACCAAAAGCATATCGTTAAAGAATATTAAGGGAGTATTCGAGTGCCTTCAACCATTAAACTTAAGAGTAAATTCCATGTGCTTTAGCTTATAGTCCATTCTTAACCCTATTCTCGTATAGACTCAAATGGCTGGATTCCATCACCCCGGTGACCCCTACTACCCAACCATGGTAATGGAGAAGGGATAGAGAATGATCCTGAAGAAGGAATGCAAGAAGGATCAGACTCAGATCCAGAGAACAATAACCTACCCTTAAGGGCTCCAATTCAAAATCCTAATCCTCGACCGGAATTTCATGGCTCGACGCCCCTTTGGGCAACTAACCTGGATAGGTGGAGCCGCGAACAGGATCAACCCCTTCCATTCAATGGAGACCGAAGCTTCTACAACCTAAGCGAGGGAGGCTCAGCAGACAACCCTTCCTATATTGGTTCGTCGGATTTCTCGCATTGGTGAGCAAGGACGGACGATCATCCATCAAACTAAGGAAAATGATGTGAACACTGGAGTCGACACAGTTCGCATCCGATAGTTAGGATTATCTCACGGGAGAATCGTCAATCGAAATGAAGCGTTCCAGAGAGAGCTAACGGCAACTCAAACCGAAGTGATAGAACTTCGGGCACGCCAGGCAAGACATGAACTACGTATGCTCGAGATGGAGCGTCAGTTGGCATAATCTAAGGCCCATGTAGCCAGCTCGCGTAACAAATAATACCTGTCTTACTTCCAAAATTTTGTCATAGCATAAGACCTCGGATAAAGTCCTTACTTTTCTTAACCTTGTAATCAGAAACCTTTAGATAGGTCAAATTTTCCTAACTACAAAATGTAATGCACCATGTTTTATAATATATGATGTATTTCCTTTATTAAACCCTTTGCATACCCCTCCAATTCATGAGTTTATCTACTCTCCTTATGAGTCGAACACAAAACCCTATTCAGGGGTAAACCAAACTTCTAATATAACAAATCACTAATGCGTGACTTTCGAATCATTAAAACTTATAGTTCTTCTTGTTATTTCCTTATCAGAACAATGGCTCCTCGTAGATCAACACGTAGAAATGCAACCCTACCACCACCTCCTCAATATGACCCCAACATAGTACAATCTGCTATCGCTGCGGCAGTAATAGCTGCGCTGTCTCAAGCAAACGTTAGCGGTGCAGCAAGGACTGGAAATAACCAACTTACCAACGCAACCCCATTCCTACAATTGGACACCGCCACTTTGCAAGCTACAGTTATAGCCACAGTGGCAGCCATTATAGCATACAATAACTCTGCAACTCAAGCAGGGAAGGAAACGATATCAAAAATTTTAATCAAAGAAACAATCGAAGCCACCTACCAGTAGCTACCTACAAGAATACCGCAAGGTGCGAACACGAGAACATGAAACGACAACCCTGGAACAAGAAGGGAGGAAAATCAACTCAAGGAAACACCAAAAAGTAATCAAAAAACCATACTCCTACACCCAAAAGGTCGTATAACGGCAACCAGCCTATGTGCAACCGATGCAACTTTCATCATCACGGATCCTGCCGTGAAATGCATTGCGTTAGGTGCAATAGAAAGGGACACACCGTACGCTACTGTAGAGAACTAGCCCAACCAACTGCTCCAACCACAAATGTAGGAGTAGACCGTGCGTGTTATGAGTGCAGAGTAACAGGACACTTCCGAAGGGACTGCCCGGAGTCAAACGTCATGAATGCTGGTGAAGGAGGCCGAGTATTCGCAATGGGCCAAGGGGAGGCTATTGCAGACCCCACGACTATTCTGGGTACGTTTCTCCTCGATAACTTATTTGCATACATTCCAATTGATAGTAGGGATGCAGGGGAGTTCCGTGAGTCACAAGTTAGAAATCTACTCGAACAAACACCCCCAATCATTCAACAAAACCTTCATAGCAGTAATAATAGAGATAGACTAAAAAGCACTAAAAACACATATGTATATTTCACTATCCCACTAACAAGCGGCTTACAATGAGAAGTACCGACATCGGCATTCGACGTGGATTGGTATGGCCCTACCCATACCAGTTCCATGTGTTATAAAAGACCCTTTCACTTTAAACATCGACTATTGAGACACGATCGATTCATAATGACAAACCCGGCACAAAACCCCAATTGGTTTCTAGTTTCAAAACCCCGAAATACTCATATGAGGAATCTTTACAACCTTCCCGTAGTATCCCCCAACAGATCATCTAGAAATACCACGCTTACAACAAGTCAAATCCAAGCTCAGAAACTAGCAGTTAATCAAAACCATGAACTTCAAAACATAGCTGCCCTAATTCATCGAGTGAATATGCTAACATTTAGAAGAACATAAGTAAATAAACCCAAAACCGCACGATCCCGATCGGTCAAAGTGATAGGCGGAGTAATGAAGGTCCGCTGAAACACGCACATTAGACCTAGTTTCATAAAGGAACAAGAGGAACAAATGGACCATAAGCACTCACGCCTGCCCGCAAGTATTGGAGCCCTATATAATTAAGATTCTATGGACTTAGGGTTGGTAATTTCGCTTTAAATCCTTTTCCTTGTTTGGATGTGGGCTTAGAATAGAATCACCGATTCGACTGTCTTTTCAATCTTAATTATATACGACTTATAAACACAAAGAGATGATAGATGAATCAGTTATGAGTCATACCATGAACTCCATGACAAGTTACCCAAGACAGTGGATGGACATGCTACCACTTGAGCAATCGTAGACAAATCAACCAAACCCACACACTTTCTACCGACCAAGGCTACAAAGAAAAATAGAAAAGGTGACACGGGCATATCACAAGATGATTGTGAGACTGCATAGTATACCACTATCTATCATTTTGGATAAAGGACAGGCGATTTGCCTCGTGTTTTTAATAGTCGTTAAAGAAATCCTTTTTATCACCCTCAAACTGAAAGACAAAGAGGAAGAACCATTCATCGAATCCTTATACAACATCAACTATTACATTAACATCAAGGTCACGTTATTCGAAGCTCTCTGCAGAAGTAAGTGTAGATCACCTCTTTGATGGGATGAGGTAGGTAACACACAAATAGCTAACAGGCAAGTTCCTAACAACACTCTCACCAGCCCCCATATCATACGAGAAACTACAGAGAAGATTGTTCTTACCCGTGAATCATTGAAGGCATCCCAGGATCGGAAGAAGAACTTGTCTGATGAGACTCTTGTTATTCCACTGGATGAAATTTAAATCAACGGGAGTCTAAACTTCATCGAAGAACCGGTGGAAATCATGGATCACGAGGTCAAAAGGACGAAACAAAGTCGCATACCCATAGTGAAGGCCCGTTGGAACGCCAAGCGAGGACCTGAATTCATTAGGGAACGCAAAAAAAAAAAAAAAAAAAAAGAAACACCCCCAATTGTTTAGTGATATCCCGTCTACAAGTTGAATTTCGGGGCGAAATTCTTTTAACGGGGGGAGAATGTAACAATTGGTAAAAATAGGAACAATCGCACGATGCTATGTTTTGATTATTAAACAATATGAGTATTTTATCAAGAATGGTTGAAAGAATTTAACCTCTTTTATTTAAATAAGTTCTTGTGAAATATAAAACAAGTAACTAACGATAATTTCATTATGATGTATGACTACGAACCATCACCGGTTTGTGAAATTAGCATATAACATCATTTAAATGCAACAAACTTAATTTTTGTATCAACATGTCTCTAGTTGATAAGTAAGTTAGGTTCTATGTAAAACGTTTGCTTAATAGATGTGAAGGATCTAAATTTGACAAATATACGAACCAAAGTGACAAAACGTGTTTAACGATATGGTTAACCGGTTAAATGTCACGAAATTATACATTGCTCAATAAATTTTATATTTAAATAAATCAAAATATAAAATGAATTCTTATAAGGTATAATTAAAATGTATTTAAGTGTTTTTGAATAAAAAGAATAAAACATAAACATTAAAGTTCAAATACACAAAAACTACATTGTTATTTTATACTAAGTATACATGTATGTATTTGTATACATGTATTATTATCTAGTGAATGACTAGTTATGAGTCATGAATTAAAGTGATTTCATGTAATTTTTATGATGTCTAAATCAATTAAGATAAGAGAATTGGTGGAGATAAGTGCCAACTTAACTAATAAGTGCTTAATCACTTAAGACATTTTACTAAGAATGCTTATTAATCCCTCTTCTAATTTTCGAGATTAAGACCTTCCCTCTCCTTAACTAGAACTCCTAACTAGCTAAATAACTAGTAGTTAGTTAGTTAACAAACTCTATCTCTAAACAACCACCCAAGCAAGTGGCTAGACAAGATCACATCACTTAAACTCACATCCCATCACAAGCTAGTCTAGGTTTTGTCCCCTTATCCTCTTCCACTCTTTTCTCCTTCATAATCACGAAATTTCATCTTCATTTTACCCTCATTTGACCAGCAAATACTCCAGGGAATTTCTCTCAACCTTCATCTCATTTTCAAGCACAAGAACTTCCTTCCAAAGCCATCAAAACCATGAACTAAAGGGCTGCTGTCCCTTTTGTGTTTCAGCCACCATTTCACCCATCTACACCTTCCTTTTGCTTGATATTTTTACCACCAAATACCCCTAGAAGTTACTTGTTTTGATACTCAAAATTATTGATTCAAAACAGTGAGTAAACTACCCTTTTTGTTGCTCTTTTGCTGTGAAATTTTCGTGACAGCAACATAGCCAAAAGAGTGGCTGTTTTGGAGCATCAAACCAACAACCAAAAGTTCATCTTCAACCTTCCATTCTTCAAGTATTCACATAAGGTGAGTTCATACCCCTACAATTTTCATGTTTTATTCAAGTTTTAAGGGGGGGAATACATGTTAGAACACTAAACATAACTTAAATTTATATGACAGCTTTCTACAGAAAAGTTGAGTCCTGTTCACGGACTGTTTTGACCATCTTAAACATAATATCATTCAAAACTGTACAATATGAAAATAGTTCAAGTTTATACCTTTCTAATGACTACTCTCACGCGTTCATACGATTTTTCTGCAATTTATGGCGATTTTTATAAAACTGTCTGTCATTTCAGAAGTGATTTCGGACCAGTCTGTGAAGATGTTCATTTTCACACTAGTTTGAGACCACTAAAAATCATAATAAAAATTGGGAACAAATTAGACTCATTTTATAAACTCTCAGTGGTGACAGATTCAGTTTTTAACTTACGATGATTTTTCTATGAGTTTTCTAAAAACAGGGACAATAAAGGGTAAAACTGTCAAAAGTGGTTTACAGATTTATTAACACCTTCTAACATTTTTGAGCAATGTTTATACATTAAGGAAGTTAAAACACAATCATTTAAATATGTTTAATTACCATTTTTACAAAAGTGATAAGTACAAAAAGGTCTTTAGTATCAAACTTAAGGATTATTTCATGCAAAGTTTCTAATAAAAACGTAAGAATATGAACAACAATTACGAAACATACCAAATCATCTTTTAAAACTTATACATATATATAACCATATACATATATATGTTTTGTTTACAAACTTGTCTTCTACATCAAAAATTTCACTTTATTCATTTTTATCAAATGAATCACTTGTGATTTATTACTACTATGTGAAAACGCTTGTCATACTTTGCATGCACTAGATTTATACAAAGTATTTAGAAATTCCAAAGTATCATTCGTTGTTAAACCGTTTTAATGCATTTTAAAACTTATGATTTATGCATGTCAAAACTTTGTGAGAAAGGATGATCTTTGCATACAAAACTATTACTTTAATATAGACTTAGTTGAGAATCCATGAGACGTGTATATCTTCAAACATTACTTTTCTTTATTAGAAAGTAATGCTGCAAGTCCTGTCTATAACCAGAGTCGCCCGTTCGGAGAACGTGTCAAATGTGTATAGATCTATACGGGAAGTCATGATCCCGCGCCCTGACTGTTAGCTACAGTCCGTCTTTTGAGGTGACAGTTGTCATAACGCTGCGACGCCTGAAGAACGTCGTTACAGGCATATTATGTTTAGTATGGTTATAAAACCCATCAGATATACAATTATTATGGTATTATGCTTTTATGAACGACTAGCTATTAAAACTATTCTTCATCTAACAAATGCGATCTTCGTATAGCTTTATTATATAAAACTATGACACAACTTTTAAGAACGTCGGTTTCTTGCAATTTTCGGTCTTAGAGACTGCCAGTTATGTTAGGAAAATAAGGGTTTTTCCTATATACAAACCAAACAACTAATAGGAAAATAAGGGATTTTCCTTGTGCAATTATTTACAACTTATAACACGAATATTCATATGCATTTCATACTTTTATAAGAAAATAAGGGTTTTTCTTGGAAAACACAACAATTCGTATCTCAACCATTAGGGAAAATATGAGATTTTCTGGATCTAATACATTCACTTTCAACACACCAAATCATTACTCTTTACATCTGAAATATTGCGTTGTCTGGAAAACATACACAAACTTTCGAATGGCGTACATTTTCTGAAAACACTACTCATGAACTCACCAACTTAATTGTTGACACTTTTTCTTTGAAATGACTTGTATTCTCAGGGATCCGCTAAGCAGATTTGGAAATCAACTTTTGGGGATTAACGTACTGACGTTAATTACTTCTTTTGAAAGATGTTTATGTAGTTAACTTTTGAACATGTAACGGATACAATTATGTAAACATTTTGGAAACTTTAATGTATATGGTGGTGTGTACTTTCCTTTCTATGAACTGTTATGATACTGAATATGACGTCCTCCGCCCCCGAACGTTTCCGCCGTTCTGGTTTGGGGGTGTGACAAATAGTACGACTACATGGCGTCCCAATGTCTATTATCTCAGACAAAGATAGTAGATTCACCTCTAGGTTTTGGCAATCGTTGCAAAAGGCACTAGGGACGAGGCTGGACATGAGTACAGCCTACCATCCGCAGACCGATGGACAAAGTCAGAGGACAATTCAAACCTTAGAAGATATGCTGCGAGCTTGTGTGATTGACTTCGGCAAATCATGGGACACACACTTACCTCTCGTGGAATTTTCTTACAATAATAGTTATCATACAAGTATCAAGGCAGCCCCATTCGAAGCCCTCTACGACCGTAAGTGCATATCCCCTCTGTGCTGGGCTGAGGTGGGTGACACTCAGCTAGCTAGAGGAAGAGTTCCTGACAGCTCTCTCACTGGTCCGGAAATCATTCAAGAGACGACCGAGATGATTGTGCAGATACGTGAACGACTAAAAGCCGCTAGGGATCGACAGAAAAGCTACGCTGACAAACGCATAAAACCCTTGGAATTCCAGGTGGGAGATCGAGTCCTGCTGAAGGTCTCACCCTGGAAGAGCACGATACGCTTTGGAAAGCGTGGAATGTTGAACCCAAGGTACATAGGGCCTTTTCAGATTCTCGCCAGAGTCGGCCCCGTAGCTTATAAACTCAACCTACCTCACGAACTAAGCAACATACACCCTACCTTTCACGTCTCTAACTTGAAGAAATGCCTGTCAGACAAGACACTCGTAATTCCCCTTGACGAGATTGAGGTCAAGGAGAGCCTCAACTTCGTGGAAGAGCCTGCGGAGATTATGGATCGAGAAGTAAAACGAACAAAACAAAGCTGTATACCAATTGTGAAAGTTCGGTGGAACGCCAAACGAGGACCGGAATTCACTTGAGAGTGCGAAGACCAAATGAAGCTCAAATACCCCCATCTCTTCGCGTAGTAGTACTGTAAATTCCTATCAGTATAAATTCTAAATTTCGGGACGAAATTCCCCTAACGGGGGGATAATGTGACAACCCCAAATATATTGCCGTTACAAACCCTACTTTCACTAACGGAATGCGTCACTATATATTATTTTCAATAATGGTTGGAAGTCATCAATAAACAAATATCTAGTTATTCATATGTCCCGATATAATCATAAGTAATTATAACTTGTAAATGTTAACCCCGTTTAACTAAATAGAGTTATATTAATTTTCAACCACTTCACCCGAGTAAAAAGTTTTAACCCCGTTAAACTTTAGCATCGGGTAGCCGTGTATCGGGTGTAATACCCGAGACATATAAAAACGATTGAACACTACAATTGAACTCTTTTACCAAACTTTCACCTCTCTCTCACTACTTTCTCTCTCTAGACCCGAAATCGACCCCAAATCCGCGAATTTCCGACTTCCAAACGTAAGGACTCATTCCCTATCTTAATCTAAACATACTTCACTGTATTTAGAAGCCAAAATCATGAAAAACAAGGACCAAAAAGGAGTTTACGGCCTAAGAAGCCCCTTAGGCCGTAAACCCCCAAAAACATGCCAAAAACCTCATTTTTCCTTCCTTTAAGCTTATGGACTAATTAAGGTATAAACCTAGGAGAGTTTGGACACTAAAACATAAGGAATTGAAGCTTAAAAAGGAGTTTATGGCCCAAGCTTGTACTTAGGCCGTAAACACCTCAAACACCCCAAAAACCCTTGTTTAAAGTCCCAAAAACTCATCTAGGGTGTTTGGTAATTTAGACTTGACACTAAGGAAGGTTTAAATGCATCAAACAACATCATTTGATGGCAAAAAGAGGAGTTTACGGCCAAGGCTAAGCTTGGGCCGTAAACACCCAAGTTTTTGTGTCAAACAAGTCCCAAAACTTCTCAAATGCATGTAAGGAATTTAGCTAAGGCCTTTGGATGTGTGTTGTACCATTAAACTTCCCATTTTGAGGCCCAAAGAAGAGTTTACAGCCAAGGATATTCTTGGGCCATAAACTCCCCCAAATTTCATGCCAAATTGTCCTAAAACTCATTGTAAGGCCTTCTAGAAATTACCTAAGGTGAATGAGAACATGTTGTACCATTTAAACATCCATCTTGAAGGATTTAATGGATTTTACGGCCCAAGAACAAGTCTTGGCTGTAAACTCCCCAAAATGTCACAAAACAAGAGTTTAATCCCTCCATATTGGTCCAAGACACATACCATTAAAGTAAGAAAGTGAAATAAGGCCTTAAACAAGCAATTTGGAAGACCACATGAGCTTACGGCCAAGCCTAGGGGGCTTACGGCCATAAAATCCCAAGGAGTGGCCTTTAGGCTGTAAAATCCAAGGGAGTGAGCTCATGGACCCTCCCGTAAATCCTCCTTAGCCTTAAACCACTCCCGAGAACCCCTTCTAGGCCCTAAAACCCCGAATTGATGCTAGAATGCCTCAATACTTAAATGGAAAGCATAAAATGATTAATTTCTTGTAAAACACATATTCATATGACATTAGGGTCCTAAAGGTGTACAAGTCATTGTTTGGAACAAAACGCTCAACCGACACATTTACCCGATTCACCCGATTCACGCGAATTCAGGTGAGTTCATACCCCTTTAATGAACCTTTCAAATGTTTTATATGTTTTAGGGGGGAGATACAAGTTGAATATACATGTTTATGAAAAGTTATACAAGACAATTTTTCATATTACAGAATTAATCACATGTGATTCATTACCTGTAGTTCAAATCACATGTGATTTATCACTATGCCTTATAAATCAATCATCTGTTTTCAAAACTATTTTGAATTGGCAAACAAGCTTCAAATGTTACTTTTATACAACACTTTTGTTTAATAAAACTCCTTATAAAAATGTAACCACATTGATATATTTATATAAGTAAGACTTGAAGGACTTAGGACCGATAGCTCGCCTTATTTCCTGTTCTTGTTTGATTGTGGGCTTAAGTTAGTGGTTATCCGTCCGACTGTCGTTGATTTCTTAGTTATATATCTTGTATATTAGTACGGATTACGAGTACTTCTGACTTCATTAGATGCCTAAATCACTAACCTGACTAGAACCACACACACTAATTTAACCATAATAGGTATAGTTAAGGTCTCTATCCGTTGTTTTAACTACTACTCTACACTACTATAATTCTCTATTATGAAGCTATACACTAATAAGAGAATACAATACAAGTTATACAAAAGACTACTACACTATAATACAAGAGAATGTACTAATCACGAGATAATTCATTAATCCACTATGAGATACTCTATTCGCTACACACTATGCCCGAAGTTTTCCGATAGGAAGACGACACTATATGTATAGATCTATACGGGGCAGACGCTATTACATCCCGACTGATAACTTCAGTCCGAGCCGCTCAGGTCCAGGGATGCCTTTACTCTACTACACTATGCATGACTGGGAAGGTCATGAGGGTCCGCTATTACTCACACTATTGGTAACATACAATAAAGACACTATAACCGCACTAAAATACTAAAAGAAAGATGAAGTTAATATCCCGAAGTAAATAAGTATCTAATACTAAAGGATGTTGCACCACTATTATGTACTCCAAGAATAACTCACTATATTGCCTTACTTATTGGTGAGTCACTATTATACTTCTACGATAAATGGCTTTGAATGATAGAAACACCATATTTCTTAAAGATTTTCATTTACTATACAGTTCTGGAAAATATTGGATTTTCTAGGTTTTACCACTACTTATGATTACAAATTTCAGTTTTCATACTAATGATTCTAATGCTTTTTATACGAGAACTCACACTAAACTCTTATGAACTCACCAGCTTTATGCTGATATTCTTTTCAAAATAACATGTATCTTCAGGTCAAAGATAGACAGGTACAATTGCAACATTTTTCGGAGAAGATGGAGCATGCAAGACCCATCTCTTATTTTTGTTTACTTTTGGTGTTTGTCAAACATTACAAAACACACTTGTAAATACACTTACTATGTAAATGAAATGGTTGTATGTTTCTTGCTTTTACTATTATACAATTGTGATGATACTGTACACTACGTCATCCACCCCGAAACGTATTCCGCTGTTATCGGTTTTGGGGTGTGACACTGGGACACTCTAAAAGATCTCATGAGAGGGGAGTACTGCCCTAGGGGCGAAATTCAGAAACTTGAGGAGGAACTCTGGAACCTCAAGATGAAAGGGACTGACATAATAGCGTATACGGCCAGGTTCAGTGACTTGGCGGCTATGTGCCCCAATATGATACCGCCCGAAAGCAAGAAGATTGAACGATACATCTGGGGTTTAGTGCCCCCGTACCGGGGAAATGTTCTAGCCTCACGCCCTACCACCTTCGACAGCACCAAGGAATTGGCCCAGAGTCTGATCAATCATGAAATCTCTTCCACTCCAGCAACAACAACCACAACTACCACAGCACCACCCGATTCATCTGACAGGAAGAGGAAGCGTTGGGATAGGAAGAAGGGCAAGAAAACTCAAACCTCCTCCAAGGACCAACAAATCGTGGCGGTCCATGCTGCCACTACTCTAGCCACCCCTGCACCACTAAAAGCTTATAGTGGGAATCTACCCAAATGTCCCAAGTGCCCTTTCAACCACAACGGCCCTTGCCGTGAATTGCAGTGTTCCAACTGCGGCCGGAAGGGCCATACTGTTCGATTTTGCAAGGCCCCTCCCAAACCTATCACACACGTTCCCGATGTAGGAGTGACCCCGACTTGTTATGGCTGCGGTGAAGCTGGTCAATGTAAGAAGATCTGTCCAAAGGCTAAAAATACTAGGGGAACGGGAAGATTACTCGCTATCGGTCACAATGAAGCGGTAGCGGATCCCACGGTAGTCGCGGGTACGTTTCTTCTCAACAACTCCTATGTCTGTGTCTTATTTGATAGTGGTGCAGAAAGAAGCTTCGTAAATCATAACTTTAAACACTTACTCAAACAAACCCCTCAACCACTTAAAGAAACATTCATCGTAGAAATGGCTAATGGGAAAACAGAAAGTTCTAGCGAAATCTACATAGGTTGCACTCTCACGTTAGACGATCACTCATTTCCAATCGATCTTATACCAGTCTCAATCAAGAATTTCGATGTTATTGTTGGTATGGACTGGTTGAGTCTTCATCGCACTGATGTCCTATGCTACGAGAAAGCCCTTCGCCTGAACCTTTCGGATTCCGAAGCCCTAATGATCTATGGAGATAAACCAGGTACGAGCCTTCGTATCATCTCCAGTATTCAGGCTCAGAAATACTTACGTAAGGAATACCGCGCCTTCCTTGCTCACGTCGTCAACACAAGCCAGAAATCGAAAGATCCAAAAGACATTCCCGTAGTATGCGATTTCCCTGATGTTTTCCCGGAGGATGTTCCAGGCCTACCTCCCGAACATCAGGTTGAGTTCAGAATCGACCTAGTCCCAGAAGCTACCCCCATAGCAATGCCTCCCTATCGTCTAGCGCCCAGTGAAATGCAAGAACTATCTGGTCAACTCAACGAACTGCTTAGCAAAGGTTTTGTAAGACCGAGCTTCTCACCTTGGGGAGCTCCGGTCTTGTTCGTGAAGAAGAAGGATGGATCGTTTCGGATGTGCATCGATTATAGGGAACTCAATAAACTCACGGTCAAAAATCACTACCCTCTCCCTCGTATCGACGATCTATTCGACCAACTACAAGGAGCAAGTTACTTCTCCAAGATTGATCTTAGATCCGGGTATCATCAGTTACGGGTGCTTGAGGAAGATGTCCCGAAGACAGCCTTCCGAATCCGCTACGGACATTTTGAGTTTGTAGTGATGCCCTTTGGACTGACTAACACCCCCACAGTATTCATGGACTTGATGAATAGGGTGTGTCGTCCATACCTGGATCAGTTCGTCATTGTCTTCATTGACGATATCCTCGTTTACTCTCGGAGCGAGGAAGAACACAGGGATCATTTACGATGAGTCCTGGAAACGTTGCGATCCGAAAAGTTATATGCGAAGTTCTCTAAGTGCGAGTTTTGGATTCGAAGAGTTGAATTCTTAGGTTACGTGGTTAGTGAAGAAGGAATCCACGTGGATCCCTCCAAAATTAAAGCTATTGAGAACTGGTCAGCACCGAAGACGACTACGGAAATTCGTCAATTTCTAGGCCTCGCTAGCTACAACCGCAGATTCATCCAAAACTTCTCTTGGATTGCGAAGCCTCTCACTATGCTGACACAAAAGGGTCTATCATTTGACTGGGAAGAGAAACAGGAGAAGGCATTCCAGACCCTGAAGCGAGCCCTATGCACTGCACCAGTATTATCCCTTCCCAAAGGGACAGAAGATTTTGTTGTATATTGTGATGCATCCAATCAGGGGCTCGGTTGTGTCTTGATGCAATGAGGAAAGGTTATCACCTATGCCTCGAGGCAGCTAAAGACCCATGAAGTGAACTACACTACTCACGACCTCGAGTTAGGAGCGGTCGTCTTCGCAATAAAAATATAGAGACACTACTAGTATGGGACGAAGAGCGTGGTGTACACTGATCATAAAAGCCTTCAACACATACTGAACCAAAAAGAACTCAACATGAGGCAGCATCGATGGGTCGAGCTACTTAACGATTACGACTGTGAAATTAGATATCACCCGGGGAAAGCCAACGTAGTAGCAGACGCCCTGAGTAGGAAGGGGTATTCTGGTTGAAGGACCAAATCGATGATGAAGACTATCCATTCACATCTATCCACACAGATCAAAGAGGCTCAGCAGGAAGCCTTAAAGCCTGAGAACGTGATGGGAGAATCCCTGCACGGAATGGATAAAAAATTGGAGGTTAAGGGTGACGGAGCCTACTACTTCATGGACCGAATTTGGACTCCACACCATGGAGGTTTCATAGACTTGGTCATGAGGGAAGCACACAACACTAGCTACTCCGTCCACCCGGGTTCAGATGAGATGTATCTAGATCTTAAAAAGCTGTACTGGTGGCCGAACATGAAAGCGGAGATCGCTACCTTTGTAAGTAAGTGCCTTACTTGTGCGAAGGTCAAGGTCGAATATCAAAAGCCATCAGGACTCCTCCAACAACCTGAGATACCGGAATGGAAGTGGGAGCGGATCACAATGGACTTTATAACCAAACTGCCCAAGACAACGGGTGGGTTAGATACCATTTGGGTCATTGTCGGGAGGTTGACCAAGTCCGCACACTTCCTACCCATCAAGGAGACGGACAAGATGGTGAAGCTCACTAGAACATAACTTAAGGAAATAGTACGAGTACATGGCGTCCCTATATCTATTATCTCGGATAGGGATAGTAGATTTACCTTAAGATTTTGGCAATCACTACAAAAGGCGCTAGGGACGAGGCTGGACATGAGTACAGCCTACCATCCACAGACCGACGGACAGAGTGAGAGGACGATCCAAACCTTAGAAGATATGCTGCGAGCTTGTGTGATCGACTTCGGCAAATCATGGGACACACAATTACCTCTTGTGGAGTTTTCCTACAACAATAGTTATCATACGAGCATCAAGGCAGCTCCATTCGAAGCCCTCTATGGCCGGAAGTGCAGATCCCCTCTGTGCTGGGCTGAGGTGGGTGACACTCAGTTAGCTAAAAGGCGAGTTCCCGATAGCGCCCTCACTGGTCCGGAGATCATTCGAGAAACGACTGAGAAAATTGTACAGATACGTGAACGATTAAAAGCCGCTAGGGATCGACAGAAAAGCTACCCTGACAAACAAAGAAAACCCTTGGAATTCTAGGTGGGAGACCAAGTCCTTTTGAAGGTCTCGCCCTGGAAGGGCGTGATACGTTTCGGAAAGCGTGGAAAGTAGAACCCAAGGTAAATAGGGCATTTCGAGATTCTCGCTAGAATCGGGCCTGTAGCCTACAAACTTAACCTACCCCACGAGCTAAGTAACATACATCCTACCTTCCACATCTCAAACTTGAAGAAATGCCGGTCTGAAGAAACTCTCATGATTCCCCTCAACGAGATCGAGGTCAATGAGAGCCACAACTTCGTGGAAGAACCTGCGGAGATTATGGATCGGGAAGTAAAACGAAAGAAACAAAGTCGCATCCCAATTGTGAAAGTTCGGTGGAACGCCAAGCGGGGACCCGAATTCACTTGGGAGCGCGAAGACCAAATGAAACTCAAATATCCTCATCTCTTCGCTGAGTAGTATAGTAATTCTTATGAGTATGAATCCTAAATTTTGGGATGAAATTTCCCTAACGGGGGGATGATGTGACAACCCAAATTTATTTCTGTTACAAAATCCCATCTTCACTAACAGAATTCGTCGCTATATGTTATTTTTCCGTAATGTTTGGGTCGCCAATAAATAAATATCTAGTTATTTATATTTCTTGATATTATCAAAAGTAATTATAACTTATAAGTGTTAACCCCGTTCAACTAAATAGAGTTAAACTACTTTTCAACCGCTTCACCCGGGTAAAAAGTTTTAACCCCGTTAAACTTTAGCATTGGGTAGCCGTGTACCGGGTGCACTACCCGAGGCACATAAAATGAGAGTAAACACCACTTGGACACTCTTTTACCACCCATTCACCCTCTCTCACAACTTTCTCTCTCTAGACCCGAACCCGACTCCAAAATCGCGAATTCCAGCTTCCAAACGTAACAGTTACTTCCCTAGCTTGTTCTAAATGTATTTCATTGTATTTAGAACACAAAAATCATATGAAGTAGTGAGAAAAATGGAGTTTACGGCCTAAGAAGCCCCTTAGGCTGTAAACACCTCAGATCTTGGCCAACATTCCATTTTTCCTTCCTTTAAGCTTGTGTACTAACTAAGGGATATACCTAGACGAGTTTGGACACCAAAACAAAAGATTTTAGATCCTAAAAGGGAGTTTAGGCCCCAAGCCTATGCTTAGGCCGTAAACACCCATTTTCCATGTTATAAAGTCCCAAAAACTCATCTAGGGCATGTAGGAATTTAACTATGACCCTAGGAAATGTTTAAGGCCATTAAACATTTCATTTTGAAGCCAAAGGAGGAGTTTACGGCCAAGGCTATGCTTGGGCCGTAAACTACCCAATTTCTATGCCAAAATGTCCCCAAACCCACCTAAGGCCTCCTAGAATTTAACTAAGACTTAAGGAAGTGATTTGGACCATTTAACAATCCATTTTGAGGGACAAAATGGAGTTTACAGCCCAAGCACAAGTTTGGACCGTAAACTCCTCCAAATGACACCAAATGAAGGTTTTAACCCCCCAAATTAACCCTAGGCATTTACCAGAAATATATGGAGTTGAAATAAGGCCTTAACTTGCACTTTTGGAGGAAAACAAGAGTTTACGGCCAAGCCTAGGGGCTTATGGCCGTAAAATCCCAAGGAGTGGCCTTTGGGCCGTAAACTCCAAGGGAGTGAACTCTTGGACTCCCCCGCAAACCCCTCTTGGCCTTATACCACTCCCGAGAACCCCATCTAAGCCCTAGAATCCAGAAGCGATGTTAAAATGCCTAAATACCTTAATGAAAAGCATAAAATGATTAATTTCTTGTAAAATACATATTTCATATGACATTAGGGTCCTAAAAGGTGCACAAGTCGTTATTTGGTACAAAACGCTCAACCGACACTCTCACCCGATTTACGCGATTTCAGGTGAGTTCATACCCCTTAAATGAACCTTCCAAATGTTTTATATGTTTTAGGGGGGGGGGGTACAAGTTGATTATACATGTTTATGGAAATTTATACAAGACAATTACTCATGTTACGGAAATTAATCACATGTGATTCACTATCCCTAGTTCAAATCACATGTGAATTATTACTATGCCTTATAAATAGATTCTACGTTTTCAAAACTATTTTAGATAATAATCAAGTTTTTAAATGTTTCTTTTGGACAATAATTTTATTAAACAAATCTTCTTATAAAATGTAACCATGCTAATATAATTATATAAGTAAGACTTGAAGGACTTAGGACCGATATCTCGCCATATTTTCTGTTCTTGTTTGATTGTGGGCTTAGGGTAGGGGTTATCCGTCCGACTGTCGTTGATTTCTTAGTTATATATCTTGTATATTAGTATGGGACACGAGTATTTATCATTTCATTATATGCCTAAATCACTAACATGACAAGAACCATACACACTAAGTTAACTATAATAGGTATAGTTAATGCTACTACTACTACTACTAGTCACTATCGCTATTACTCTCTACACTATAATACGCACTATTACCAGACAATACACTAGTAAGAGAACACACTATGAACTATACTAAAAGACTACTACACTATAACAAAAGAGAAAACACTAAAGAGACGATAACACACTAACTCACTACGGGATACTCTATTCGCTACCCACTACGCCCATAGTTTTCCGACAGGAAGACGACGCTATATGTATAGATCTATATGGGGCAGACGCTATTACATCCCGACTGTTAACTTCAGTCCGAGTCACACAAGTCCAGGGATGCCACTACTTCACTACACTGTGCATGACAGGGAAGGTCATGGGGTCCGCTATTACTCACGCTATTGGTAACATACAAGAAATACACTATAACCACACTAAAATACTAAACTAAAGGTTAAGTTAATATCCCGAAGTAACAAAGCATCTAACACTAAAGGAAGTTGGTACCACTATTATTGACTTCAGGCATATCTCACTATATTGCATTACTGATTGGAGAGTCACTATTATACTTTTACGATAAATGGTTTTCAAAGATGAAAATGACATGTTTCTTAAAGGTTTTCACTTACAATGCATTTCTGGAAAATATAAGATTTTCTAGGTTTTACTACTACTTATGACTGTAAATTTCAGCTTTTGATATTATCGGTTCTAATGCTTTTTATACGAAAACTCACACTAGAGTCTTATGAACTCACCAGCTTTATGCTGATATTCGTTTTCAAAATAACTTGTATCCTCAGGTCAAAGATAGACAGGTACAGGTGCAGCATTTTGGAGAAGGTGGAGCATACAAGATCCATCTCTTATTTTTGTATTACTTTTGGTGTTTGTTGAACATTACAAAACACACTTGTAACTAAACTCACTATGTAAATGAAATGGTTGTATGTTTCTTGTTTTTACTATTATGCAATTGTGATGATAATGTACATGCCGTCCTCCGCCCCGAAACGTATTCCGCCGTTATCGGTTTTGGTGTGTGACAGGTTATTTGAAGATCAAAGGAAGGAATTTCTAAATTTTCAAATGTTAGCTTTTTTGGAACAGGAGGTCTGACAACTGGATTTTGAATTGTATTTGAATCTGGATTTCTGTTTGAGAATATTCTAAGTAAATCCTCATCCATTTTTTTCTGTGAATGAATCAGACCAAGGGAAAAAATCAATAGATATACCTTTTGGATTGTGTTTTGGTGTAACAATTGAGCTCTTACCTATGTTGTCTCCAACCACCTTGTCTACAATATTCCCCTCCCTAATATTCTCCCCACGAATCATTTCACCACCCTCAACAAGATTTTTGCTCTCAACATTGTCTTCTAAATTCTTCTTTTCAATAGTCTCGTCTATATTATTCACCTCTAAAGCCAAATTTATTTTGTCATTAACATTTATGCCTTCAAATTCTATTTGTATTTCTGGATTATGCAGATGTCTAATGGTTTCCTCACCAATATTATTCTCAAAACCCAAATTTATTCGGTCATCAACATTCATATCTTGATCTTCTTCTTGTGTTTCTTCATTCTCTGGAAACTTCTATTGTAATCATTTAACAACTAAAAATGCAACCAACTTTGTATTCATTCCTTCATCTTTATCATCATCAGAATCATAAATGTTTGTTTTATTAAGCTCTTCATCTCTATCTGTTTTGACTTTAGTTCTCTCCTTAACAGTTTCTGATTTTTCTCGACTAGAAAAATGTGTAGTTCAAAATATGTCTCTAAACTTTCTTATCATCTCCTTCATTCTATTGTCTTTAGGGAACTTCGATAGACAATGAAAAATAATATCTTCCATATCATTCTTTCCAGTTGAGACATTGCTGAAAATTTTTTCATACTTTTCTTCATACTCCTGGGAAAAAAAGACATTACAATATTTTTCTTATATTAAGTTAGGATATAATTAAAATATATTCTAAAACATAATTTAATAATATATTCTACTTAGAAAATACCTCAATACGCGTGTCCTGATTCTCATTCACCTGATTTTCATTCTTCTCACGTTCTAAATTTGAACTTTATTCAATTAGATTCCCAACCCCATATCCACCAGCTTCAATCTCAAAAGATTGTCTTTCCTTCAACTTATCTACTGTCCACATCGTAACTAATGGTGTTTTACGTTCTATTTTTTGGAGCTTGCATTCAATTTCATCACAATAAATTAGCTGCATTATTTCAACATCATATTACATATCCATTTTTAAGAAAAAAAATAAGTATATGAAAAAACATACCAATAGCAACAACATCGGGCCTATATAATAACACTTGGGGTTGTCTGGAAGCCATCTCCTTTTTGATTTTTTCACATAGTACAAAAAATATGCACACCAATCGATTTTAGAAATGTCATCTACTTCAACAAGTGCTCTAACTGGAACTAAGTTGTTTGTCCCCATAGGAATGGATTCTACAAACGTATTAACAAATAAAGCTATGAAACCCAGCTTGAAATTCATATCCACTTGTTCGGATTTTTGAATAATCTTCTTGTAGTTTGTTTCATTTGCCTTTCCGTCTTCAAGTTCCTTCATCCATCCATCAAACACTTGATGATCTTCACTAACCTTGTCCAAGTCAAATAAGCTTTTTCCAGTTTTGGGTAAACCAAAAACTTTATGATTTTTTTCCTTTGTGATCTTTATTTTTTTTCCTTTAATCAAAATACTGTTTGTGCCTTCATCATAATGCTTAAGCACAAAATGGCAAAGTTTTAAGGGAATACTCTTAATGTTGATCTTCAAAAATGCTTTAAATCCCATCCGTTTCACCCAATCTTTTTGTTCTGATGTCAAAGAACTTACAACATCTTTCATCAATCCAGGTGTCGATCTAGTGTTTATTGAAGGCAACTCCTTCAATATATCTTTCACAGTCTTTTGCTCTTTCACGGTTTTTTGTTTCTTTATTGCTGCATGATTGTCCCCATTATTCCTCTTCCTTTTTACTTCTTTAATCTTTGTCACTCCTTCAACATATTTTCTATCACCGGTTCTCTTTTTTACATAGATTTCTTTATCAGATTCATCATCTAATTCATTACATCAGTCATAGATGTTAGTAACCCTACAAAAATCCAAAAATCATATATCATTTAATTACAAAGTAATATTCCAAACAGAATATTATACATATACACTTATTATATCAGAATATTCTATGAAATTTAATCCAAAAATACTATATCATCTAAGTAAAATGTAGATATTTATTCAAATTATATTATTTTTAAAAAATTAAACTCAAATGTTGCAAAATCCTATATTAGCTAAGTAAAACAACAAAAAAATCACGTATAACATGATTTATGATATAACAATATATAGAATGTGTAATATGAACCATAAATATTTCATATCATAGAAACATACTTTCACATCAATAAACAATAGAAAAATATTTTCACATCAAAATACCAAAAATTTCAGTTATGATCCATAAGCAATTCATGTCAAACATAGTCTATGAAAACTATTCTTCGAAACACTCTAATATTTATATTGTTCCATAATATTAGAATTGTAAAGTATAAAATCATATTTCATAAAAAAAAAGTTTAGATTATTTTACCCGTTGACTATGTATATGATTCTGTCTCTGATTCTGTTGAAGAATCAGAAACATGTTTTTTCTTTTTGTGCTTCACATCATTATGGATTAATTTGTTGTGGCGCTTGAAATGTTTTTTTGACTTTTATTTTTTTCTTTTTATTTACTTGATCTGCATCAATAAATATTCTATTATAAAAATATAATATACTTTTATTGGATGTCAACATATATATTATAAAAGACAACATATTTTACCATAATCATCACTCTCTGTTGTGGATATCTCTGACTCTGATGTCTCTGACTGTGAAGATGAAGAATCTGAAACAATAGTATCTTTTTTTCTTTCCAAGTCTTTTCTTCCTTTTTGTATTTTTAGCTGTATGAAGAAATTTAAAAATTAAAATAAATTAGAATATTTATTTTAATCAACTTGAATGTCATAATAACCAACCGAAAAAAATAAATCCAAAAAATTTATTTTGTTAAGTGTTTTAAAGAATGATTATTGATACCTTTTTTAATTCTTTTTCTATGCTATGAGGATAAATCAGAAGAAGAATCAGAGTTGCTTTCAGAAGTAACAACGTTTTTTTTTTTTAATTTTTTTCTTTGATTTTCCTTCAGCTACCTTCTTTTTCTTTTGATTTACAATTTGCAAATCTTTTAACATGAAATTTAACAATTAAAATCAATTAGAATATATGATAAAACAAAATTAGAATATTCAGAATAACTAACTTAGAAAAATAAATCCAAACATTTGTTTTTTTTTATGAATTATTTGAAAGAAAGTGTGTTCATACCTTTTTTAACCCTATCTTTACTCTCCGAATCTGTATGAAGAAAATTATCAAA
This sequence comes from Lactuca saligna, assembly GCF_052625555.1. NCBI lineage: Eukaryota > Viridiplantae > Streptophyta > Magnoliopsida > Asterales > Asteraceae > Lactuca > Lactuca saligna. The sequence continues at coordinate 182,421,214 of NC_136424.1, read as the reverse complement.
TAAAAACAATTAGAATATTTATTAAAAGCATTTAGAGGTTAATAAAAGCAATTAAAATATTTAATCTAATAGTAATCACAATTTATACATATATCGATATAAATTTCTTTCCCTGTTTTTCTTACAGTTGTTTGCACTTTTTTAGTTGCATCAATAACAACAAAATCCATTAGAATTTGCAAATCTTTTATCATGAAATTTAACAATTAAAATCAATTAGAATCTATGATAAAACAAAAATAGAATATTCAGAATGACTAATATAGAAAAATAAATCAATTAGAATATATTAGTTTATGATATATAATCTGGTCACAGTTCTATAAATACATAACAACAAATTTATATTTATCAATCAACATAAGATTTGTCTTCTTTTTCTTTTGATTTACAATTTGCAAATCTTTTGTCATGAAATTTAACAATTAAAATCAATTAGAAAAATAAATCCAAACATTTGTTTTTTTTTATGAATTATTTGAAAGAAAGTGTGTTCATACCTTTTTTAACCCTATCTTGACTCGCTGAATCTGTATAAAGAAAATTGTCAAATAAAACAATTAGAATATTTATTAAAAGCATTTAGAGGTTAATAAAAGCAATTATAATATTTAATCTAAAAGTAATCACAATTTATACATATATCGATATAAATTTCTTTCCCTGTTTTTTTCTTACAGTTGCATTTGTTTGCACTTTTTTAGCTGCATCAATAACAACAAATTCTATTAGAATTCATATTAGTTTATGATATATAATCTGGTCACAGTTCTATAAATACATAACAACAAATTTCTATTTATCAATCAACAAAAAAATCACTAGAATACAAAGATTTTTTTTGGCTAAACACTATACTACAATCATAATAAGAGATTTGTGTTACCAAAATCTATAGTATTAGACAATTTATGGATCTAAATCTAATTAAATGATGAACAATTAGTTAGAATAACATAACATCTTTGCTGATTTTGATTAAGAATATTTAGATCAAATGAAATTGGGAATAATCAGAACACTCTGTAGAGTTAACATTTAGATACATAGACTCTATATAAATCACACATTGAGATTTAAGTTTAGATTGTATGCTTTATAATGTTATATTCCATTACATCCTGACTGCGACATATACATCTCTAGTGAACTATCTCGATTATTTGACATTTATTGAACACACACAACGATTTAAAGTGAAAAAACTTTCTATAATAAGAACAGATAGGTTTATTGAGTAAGAACAAGAGGTTTGTAGTATTATACTTACTTGGAACAACTGTTGATACAAAATCATAATCAGAATCTGTAGAATGAGCCATTTGATTCGATATCAAATTCAAATTAAAAATGTTTTTAATGTTCTAGTTGATTATCGAGTGGTTTTTCGTGCAATAATCGGAAGATGAATTTCAGGTATAATCAGAATCAGAGTCTGAAACAATGATCGAGATTTAGAAGCAGAACGATGATCCAGATTTGGATCAAATGGGTTTTAGGGTTCGTACCGGGTGTTTTTTTGTGTTGAAAGAAAAAGAATGCAAAATTCCATTCATGCCCCTCCGTGTCTTGATCTAATCCAAAAGTTCCATTAATTTAATAAATTGTCACCACCTATTTTATGGTTTAATCTGAATTAATATTAGCCTTTGATTATTTAGGATGAGTGGTCAAGATTTGGTCTCCTCGTCTCACAAAATCACGTGGTCTCACATGAACTTAACCCTATATATATATATATATATATATATATATATATATATATATATATATATATATAATTTCATATAAATGTGTGTTACTTAGACCGGTTTAGAATATATTGGTCCGATTTTGTCCAACTTTGGTCCAAATTGATTTCATTTGGATCGAACTAAATTGCGGTTTTGTCGAAAAAAGTTAACAAAATTAATGCTACCGGGTTATCCGCTCTCAAAACCGGAACCGCCGGTTCCGGGGCTGGTTCCAAACATTTAAAAATTGCCTAGAGCGGTTCCGGTTCCAGTTCTAACTTTCAAGGAACCGCCGGCTCTGGTTCCAGTTCCGGTTCTCGCCAAATGAGGCGGGTACCCGCCTATGTTCATCCCTAATATCATCAATAAAAACAATCACTGACCGATCTAGCATCGGCCTACATATCCGATTCATGAGATCCGTGAACGTTGTTGGGGTATTGGTGAGCCAAACGGCATCACCACAAACTCATAATGCCCATATCTAGTCCTGAAAGCCGTCTTTGTTATATCCTCCTCCCGAATCCTCATCTGATGATATTTGGACCGAAGATCAATCTTGGAGAACCAAGACGCACCCTGAAGATGATCAAATAAGTCATCGATCCTTGGCAAGGGATAACGGTTCTTCACCGTCAGTTTGTTCAGCTCTTTATAATCAATGCACATCCTATGCGATCCATCCTTATTTTTCACGAAGAGGATCGGTGCTCCCCATGGAGAACTACTCGGATGAATAAACCCTTGGTCTAATAGTTCCTAGAGCTGCGTGGATAACTCCTGCATCTCAGGTGGTGCCAACCGATACAATGCCTTGGCTATTGGAGCCACACCTGGCACTAAATCAACGCAAAACTCCACCTTCCTCTTCGGAGGCAATCCCGGTAACTCTTCGGAAAAAATATCCCGAAAATCCCATACAACTGGTACACTACCCACATCCGACACAGTCTCCGTTCTCGTATCCGAAACATAAGCTAGAAATCCTGAGCAACCCTGTTGTAGAAACCTCCTTCCCCTCGCAACCAAACAGAGGGTCAGTCCATTCCGAACACAGCCCTGATATACCCTCGCCGCTCTTAATCAATCATGGCCCCATTGGCCCCAAACCAGTCCATTCCGACAATCACTTTCAATGCTCCTAACAGTATTAGAACTAGATCCACACGGAACCTCTTGCCCATCACATTTAGAACACAGCCCTGATATACCCTCGCCGCACTAACGGTGTGGTCATCATCAATCTCCACCTTGATCGGGGAATCCAAGGTCCCCGGCGCATCCCCAAACTTATTTCTAAGCGCAAGAGACACAAATGACCGGGTAGCGCCCGAATCAAACAAGACATGAGCAGTCATACCATTAACCAAAAAGTTACTTAAACAGGATAATGCATACATATATATAAGCACTGCAATTAAATAAATATAAAGCTGAGAAGAATGCATACGTACCATCCACAACGTCCGGTGCTGCTCGAGCCTCCTTGGTAGTCAGCTGAAATGTGCGACAGTTTACCACTAGAGCTTCCGCCTTGATAGGGTGGCCATCAGTAATCCTCATAGTGGCGGGCGTGGGCACTGACACGACTCCTCACCCTCCCTGCAACCTAAGACAATCGGCCTGCTTGTGGCCAGTCTGGTTGTAATGAAAAGATATCAAGCCCTTCTTGGGGGAAGTCCCCGCTCATGTAACCCGACTGACGGCATGTGTAATACACCATGCCCTGACCCCTACATGCTCCTCCATGCGATTTGCCACACTTGGAACACTAGCCCCGGCCCTGTTGCCCCCTACCTGAAGAATCAGAGGTCTTAGGCTTCTTAGCCTGAGCCCATGCTGCATGTACCTGCTCAATCTTCCGCTTCGTGCGGGACTCCAACTCCATCTCCCTCTCACAGGCCTTCTCCACCATATCATTCAGGGTTTTGTACCCCATAAAGCTCACAAACTCCTGAATATCATCCCTCAGCATGGAATGATATCGGGTCTGCCTCATCTCCTCATTAGTATCATATTGTGGAATCAATAAAGGTCGCTCCCGAAACTTGACGTTGATCTCCACCACAGTCTTGGTGATCTGCTGCAACCCATGAAACACCCGCACCAGTCGTTGCACCTCAATGGGTGGTGCAAACTCAAAATCAAATCGTCGTACAAACTCAGCCCATTACCTCTTGGCCACTCCGGCTGGCCCCTCCTGTCTAGTAACCTCGCTTCACTAATCTCAGGCCTTATCCCTCAGCATACAAGAAGCAAACCCAACCTTTGCCGCATCCAGGAAGGAACCCGTGCACTGGGTATTCTCGATATCTACTATCCAGCATCGACTGAGTATGGGGTCCCTGGCCCCGAAAAACTTCGACGCCCTGCACGCCTTGAAATCCCGGAACAAGGGAGTTCAGGCCCTGACCTGGCCCGTAACAATCTCAACCTTAAATAATCTAAGTCTCTCCTCCATGAGATCTATAATACCCTCCCTGACCGTCCCAAAGATGACTCGGGTCGTGTCAAGGATGCCCCTTGCAACCTTGGCTGCAATGACCTCGCGCAATCTCTCATCAATGACATCGGTAGTGTCTCCTGATCCCGCCCCGGATCCAGATCCCGATCCTGATCCCCCAGCTCCAAATTGTGTCACCCCCATGCTAAATTGAAATATAATAAATTTCAGTGATCAGGATTACTATATAAGGGATCTTCCCACACCGGTCCTCCTTGAATTCGTCATATCCAACATTGGTTCGGGTATAGGTCATGTGCTTCCAGTAGTATGGGCCCAATACTACCTTCCACAGCTACCTGTACCTTTCCCCACTACTCTACCTGATAACTCCAATTCGTCCCTCAACCAAACCATATTCCCCAACTACCCTACATCCTAATCTCAGGCGGACCTATGATTTTCCCTGTTCATATCAATTAGACCAATCATAGCAGGTTGCCTTAATGCTCGCAAATTGTACACATAAAGGATCAAATAGACTTTCGAATAAAGACTCTACCCTAGGACCCCAACCATACAAGGAACAGGAAGTAAGGCCAAATCAATCATTCTGAGGCTATAAGCTGCTAACCGTATATAGTTTTAAAAACATACACAAAACAAGTTTCCACATAATCAATTAGGCTCGAAAATCAGTATAACATGGATAACACATTGGTAAACTACTTACATGGCTTGACTGATCACACGCGTTGCACTCTCATCTTTTCATATTTAGAAAGAAAACTTTTGTATTACATTTGAAAACAATTTTACCATTTCCTTATTTTGAGTCCTGACACACTCAAGAGTGTGCCTGATCCCTCAAACCAAGGCTCTGACACCAACTTGTAAAGACCCAATTTTTACAAAGAAAATTTTCATTTTTCAATAATCAAACCATTTGCATAAACCATAAAATCCAAAAAACATATGTTTTCAAATTTACATTCATTATATCATTATCTTCCTTTAAAAACATTAGATTGTCCCGAAACACACTAGTAAATGAGAGATAGAGTGCATGCTACGTCATCACGCCTTACCCTTGCCCTTGGGCTCAGATGTACCAGAAACAAATCCACAAACGGTAAGCTTAAAAAATTAGTGAGTTCCCCAGAGCACACCCACACAAACATGTATAACATAACATACTAGCTAAACACTAACCAAAACACATAAACTATGCATGCCAATCACATAAGGACGCCCTGGAAGCCCTCCAGTGTCTTACTTTGGGTTCCATGGGAACCCCCACATGGTCTTAGCCCAATGACTCGGGAACCCCCCGAGGTCTTTGACCTAGGATGCCAAGGAAACCCTCCAAGGTCTTACAACTAAGTTCCTCAGGAACCCCATGAGGTCTTTCATACAAACACAATCACATAACATATCAAATCACAGGATGTTTAACACATGTATCATAATCACATAATGGGCCGGACTTGGTGCCTTAGACCCATTGGTATGGTGAGGAGACTCACCTTTGTCTGCTGAATACAATAGATGCTCTATTAATCAATGTTAGAACTTTGGCTAATCAAGGGAACCTAGCTCCCCAACCCCTCCATACGGCCTAATGTCCATCCTTTTTTAATGGGCCTAAAGCCTAAGTCCAAAATCCTTAACGGGCTTCTTGGCCCAATAAATGCCCAATACTAATTCCATGGCCCACAAAAATTATACAACTCATAATTCCCAGATTATACCAGGCCCATCGTACATGATCAGGCTCTTCCGCGATCAAGCATGCAGAGTACACTAAGCGTACCCATAGGTACGCCCAGCGTACTTGATGGACCAATTATGCTCATAAGTAAAATCTTGAGGGTTTCAAGACATACCAGATTTAGGGTGTTACATTATTAAGCTGGCAATCGAAGAAATAAACGTATGTTTCGGTATCAACAACAAAAGCAGAATATGTGGCTGCTACAACTTACACTTCTCAAATAACTTGTATTCAAAGCCAACTTCGTGACTATGCAATAACTCTGAAAAAAATTGCTTTGTATTATGATTCAAAAAGTGCTATATGCATTGTCACAATCCTATGCAACATCTGAAAAAAATTGCTTTGTATTATCATTTTATAAAAGATCATGTTGAGGATGGCAATATTGTAGTTCACTTTGTGAAAACCACTGATCAACTTGTTGATATTTTCACAAATCCTCTAGATGAAAAATCATAATGATTGAAGGAGGTTCAGTTCCATGATGTAATTTGAAAGAATGATAAGGTGAAAAGGAGGATAGTTGTCGGAGTCAACAATTACTGTTCATTGTTAATGCTTCGATACACTTCGCTTTCGATATTCTGGTGAATGGATAACATGAAAAATCTTCGCAAATTTGGTACATTTACTTTTCTTGTTTTCAATTTTTTTTAATTTTTGAAAAATCAAAAAGACCAAAAGATTTTATTTTTGTTTCGTTTTTCAATTTTCGAAAAATCAAAAAGACCAAAAATATTTTATTTTTGTTTTGTTTTTCATTTTTGAAAAATCAAAAACTACAAAAAAAAATTCTTGTTTTTGGTGTTTGTATTTATTTTCTTATTGCAGATTTAGAAAGAGATCATTGATGCTTCATGCTTGCAGTTCTAGGGTCTGGTATATTTTCGATAATCTTTGTATTAGTTAGGATGTCCCTAGAAGCATGCTGCAGCATGTCGCCCAAGCCTCTTTTGACTCAGTGTGTGATTTTGAAGCCTTAATGAAGTTTTCATCTCGAAAATTTCTACCCAATCGGGTTATATTCACATTAGGTCATGAGCTACCTTACTCTTCTCATTTGAGTTAAGAGTTTACTGCTTGGTCCATACACAATAGAGGTACTTATGAATTCTTAGCCAAATCATTTTCATCCTAAAGTTCTTACAGTTTCACACACAATGACATATGTCCAAGAGATTTCTGGTATAAACGAATCAGGATCTAGACATATCAAAACTCTGTGTTAATCATTTAATATCATGAGACCATGATGGAAGTGAAACCCTAAAAGTCGAACCTTTTTAAGGAATTGACAGTGAACTTTGTTCCATATTTTCACGAAATGTTTGCTTCAGTGCCAACTTTTGACACTCAAAATCATATTCTTTTCGTTATGAGTGATCTTGATAGAATGTTCGAGTCCGACGACATTTTACACCCAACAAGATCCAGTCCTTTTTGTTATTTTCTTGAATATGATTTCAGTCTGAGTATCTATTCGATTCATTGTTACTTCAAAAGTTTCTCCAAATCCTACTTGTCACTGACTACAATGGTCAAATAGGTAATTTTGAGTACAAATTGACACTCTTATCTTTTGTGGTGCATTGTAACGAAATGTTAAGCGACCTTTAAAGAGATGTAAAAAGAAGTCCTTCGATACTTATCAACAAGTATTTGATTGTAATTCACGGGAAACCACACAAGCAGTTGATCATCTCTCTTGATGATTAATGAAGTAATCTTTGCCAAGGATTTATTTGCTTTTGTGTTGAAAATCTAATTTTTCGACATCACAGATCCATTTTTTTTAATTTACTTTTTATCTTATTCCATTGCACACTACACTCACGAAATCCTTGAGGTTCTGAGTATTACCAACTCAGACTGATGATTTCGAAAGCCTGGAATATGACTTCGCTTTTTAACCCAAAAGTGAAAGAGCCTAACCTCCATTCTGAAGGTTTTTGATGGTTCTCATTCCATTGGGGCAGGTTACTAGGCTATGTGACGTAACGTTTTGTATTCTGTTCGACTTTCAAGAAGACGTGATGTTCACTTTATCACTCATGGCAATTTTATTGGCGTATGGGTGCGATTTTCTAGGTGACACATCAGATATGATTTAATGTTGATCCCGCTTCAGATTCAAATCCAAGGGTCACCTATATAACGGGTTTCAAGGGTTTATTACACGGTTACGCTTTCTAAAATCCCCAAATTGCAAAAAGAACTTTTTGTCTTCTTCATACTTCTACAAACCCTAATCATGGCTACTCCTGATACTGTTGCTGATCCATCTCAAACCACCTAAGATGTTTCTTCTCAACCGATCATGAAGATTCAAATTACAAATTATCAAGTTGATAGTGGTGTCTCAGTCTATCCAAAAGAATTAAAGATGTTGATTGTGGTATTACAACATTTTGTTCTAAAAACTACAATCTGGTGAATGAAAAGATGTTGATTATGGCATTATCAAGTTCATACTTCTACAAACCCTAATCATGGCTACTCCGGATGTTATTACCTTTAATCTGGTGAATGAAAAGAAATTTCGTTTGTCTAAGAAACTGTTCTGTCAAATTATGGAAATACCCAATTCTCCACCCTTCTACAAAGTTGCGAATGATCAAGTTCTGCATATGTTCAATGAGATGGGTTATCAACTTACTCTCACTAAGATAAGTAACTTCAAGAAATCAAACCTCCCATGTATTTGGAACTTCTTGTTTGGCATTTATCTTAAATGTCTCACAAGTACAAGTGTTGGTTTCGATAAAGGAAGATTGGAGGTCTATGCTATGGTAGCTGGCATATATTATGATATTACAATTGATTATGCTACACAGATGTGGAAGGAATTTCTAAAGAGTGTTGAAAACACTAATGTTGTTGATGGGATTTCTTGTGCAAGATACTGGAGTCTGATTCTTCATTTTAGCATATGAGAAGGAATGAATTTTGGTACCCAATGATGAGGCAAAATAAGAGTTTCTGAAGTATAATTATCCAAAACCAGTTGAAGATAATGCATATGAATTTCCTAATCTTTCTAGGATTCCTGATTGAATGCTCAAAAAGGTGGAACCTTCGAATTCTGTATAAAAAGCTTACTCGCAAACTATCAATCCATCAATCGAGACTGGTGTTCATTTATCTCAGTCTGATGAGGGTTCTTCCAAACGATCTCGACGATCAAAGAAGGTTGAGGAAAGTCCTTCAAAACCAATTAAGGAGAAGAAAAGATCTAAGTCTCCAAAAAAGAAACAAACTGAAGAAATTTATGTTTCAAAGCCTGTAGACAAACCAATTGAACCAATGTCTGTTGATCCTATAAAGGAAGTCGTTCCTTCAAAAACAGGGGTTTTCAAACGAATCAAGAAGATAGCTCATAAGTCAAGAAGTTCTTTTGAAAGGTCTCCTAGTTTTTCTCCTTCAATGATTCGCAAGCCACATGTTACACGAAAAGGGTGGTGCTTCGTGAAGCTCCTGTTCCTATTTCTCCATCTGCAAAGAAATGAAAGGACGAAGATATGGCCAAACATATTTCAAAGAAGCAGAAAAGGAAACTTCGAAAGTTGGTAATTAATGACGAAACTACGGAAGAAGAAGTTGTTAAGGATCATCTGATAGCAAAACTCTCCAGAAAAATCAACTGACAAAATGATTGTTGTTTCTTCGCATGTGTCAACACTAGAACCAATTATTGTTACTCTACCTTTGGTGTCAAATTCGAAACTTCACACCCTCAAGTTACCCCTATTATTGTTTCTTCTTGTGATAACTCGAAATTTATTTTTTCACTAAAACCCACTTCCATTAATAAAAAGTCATTTTTATTCAAGTTTTCCGTTAACTTTTGAGTCAGGTAAATACACTTAGGTTACTATTGTATATTTCATATACGCTTGAAAGCAATAAACTCATGTGAAATACCCTCGATTTCGTTCGGAAAAATTTCTAGCTCACGACTAAGTCGGGTTACAACCATTTAATCGAGTAAAATCGTAAACTTCATTTGATGTCGGGAGTGGGTGGATCCCCACCTGGCTGTGAACTCAACCCTATATAAGGGTTGAGTGGTCACCATTTGAACCTTTTTCACACCCTTAGAAATTTCTCTTTCTACTCTCTCTCTCTCTCTCTACAAAAGTTGGATTTTGGTCAAGAATTGCCCCTTTCAAGCTTCATAACAGTAAGTAAACCCTCCTAGCTTGTTGTCTAGCTTAGCATACTTACAAATTTAAGGTTTAATCATCCAAAAACCCAAAGAACATGTTTTAATGGTTTAGGAATGTCCCAAAACCGTAAACACCCTAAAAAGGGGTTTTGATGCCCCAAAACCCTTCCAATGCTTAGCTAATGGCCTAGGGACTTGCATGAATGATCTAAGAACCCAAAAACATGAAAATAGAGGTGTAAACATGAGTTTACAGCTTAGGAATGTCCTAAAACCGTAAACACCTCCAAAGGGTGTTTGAGTGCCCTTAACACCTTGTATAGCTTATATTTGGGTTTAGAACTTTGCATGCTTAACCTACAACCTCCAAGACACATGAAAAATAGACAAACATGAGTTTACAACCGTAAACTCATGTGTTTACAACCGTAAACTCACCAAAGGGTCATTCAAGAACTGTAAACTCCATTCAAGGGTCATTTCAAGTTACAATCACTTCCATAGCCCTTGATTCAACCCTAGGACCCTTCCTTGAGTGAGATAAGACCTTTGAGCACCCAATAACACCACTCCCACGAGTTTACAGTGGTAAACTCATGGGGATATGGTCTTTGTTCCGTAAAGACACCTAAGGGTTTACACTTGAAGATTAAACTCCCCAATGAGGCGATACACTCCTTAAATGCAACCCGTATCATTCCTAACACTTGAAATAAACTGTTTTTGCGCATTAGAGTGTATCTACTTGCTTAATTAGTGGTTCAATGACTAAATAGAAACAATTATGTATCACTTCATGTTACATAGGATCCTCGCGTGTGTTCAAGTCCTAAATTGACACTTAGCGTCCTACCCGGCACACACATGTCAGGTGAGTTCATACCCCTACACTTTTCCGAGTTTTTCATGTTTTCAAGGGGGGATACAAGCAAAACGTAAAGGATTTCGTATTTCAAAAACTGATGTAATTATAACGACTTTCAATCAAACTTTTAGATACCTTTATCCCCTTTGTATTATCCAACGCATAAGGGACGCTTTCTAAATATAATTACATAGTTTTCTAAACAACACGGAACTTATCAAACCATTCAAATTATTATGGGAATAATTTGGGATCTTAATTACTTGCTTTCAGATTCTAATTTCATGCAAAGTCAATATATCAACTATGTCTGATTTAGTTTATCCGTTATTAACATAGAGTATCATACTAAATAATTACCTAGTGTTTAGTTATTTATACTCTACTTTGTTCCAAACGATTTAGAAACTTGATATCAGTTAAATATTCCTTGAATTATTTAATACTAGCTTGTGAGACTTATCTTCGTTATGCCCTATGGGGTACCAATAAATCCTCTCTTGTAGTATAACCAGAGTCTCCTGGAGGGAGAGCGTGAAATTTGTGGATAGATCTATTCGGGACTGACAATTGCACACCTAAACTGCTAGGTACAGTTAGGCGGGCACGCCTAGCGTGACAAATTTTGGAAATCGTACGACGCCTGAAGAATGTCAAGGAGGTCACGGGTGAAATCAGTATGGTTATATGACTCACAATACGTATTAACTAACTATGTTCACGATTACTTTCTTTCTTCTATAGTTTTATTTATGTAATAAAGCTACCTACTTACTTACTGGAGGGTATTCTAGGGTCATAACTTATGGTTTTATCTTACGAAATAAAACTACTATACTTACTGGTGGTAGCCAGGGTTTTCCTACAATATGGAAGTCGACAAACACGTTAGAAAATATGGGATTTTCTGGGAAAACATGCATATGTATTTCATAACTCAATAATGATGGTTTTCGTTATTTACTTAAATCTTTATCAATGGAACTGAAGTATTTTCATAAGATTTAGTAACCCATTTTTCCTTAAAAAACATGCTTATGAACTCACCAGCTTTATGCTGATATTTTTAAAATTGCTTGTATTCTCAGGTTCACGTTAGACAGGTATTTCGCTTACTTTTGGAGAAGACGGTGCATATAGAAGTCTCGTCTATACTTTTTTTATACTGATTGTATATAAACTATGTATTTCTTAGTTTTCAAACAAATGTAAATATTCTTATGTAATGTAATGGTTGTGTTTACTATGCTTACTATGTACAATGGTTGTGATACTACGCATGACGTCCTTCGCCCCAAAACGTTTCCGCTGTAGGTTTCGGGGTGTGACAGATTGGTATCAGAGCTTTTCTTTTATAGTGAACTAAGTATACCGAACCTTACATGGTATACAACTATAAACACTAAGGGGCCGAAGTGCTCTGAACTAAAAGTATACTTTAAAATACAAGTATTTTTTTTACAAAAAGTATACAAGAATACCTAAAATATCAGAACCAGTAACCACGAGTAGAACAAAACAAAAGTAATTGGGTGTTGGGCACTGTGGTTAAACTTGGGAAGTTATGTAGTCGTGTCTAGGGTCATTATAGCCTGATCAGCAATATTCATTCGAGACACGGCCAACATATGCTTGGGAGTGACTGCGGTGTACAGCAGGCCTAAAACTTACCAAATATCCGAACATCAAGTCATCATCGCAACCAAAATATAAAATACTATAGGAGTATTTTAGTCAGAACCGACTACATTGTAGAAATTCACTCCAAGTGTTGCTACTCATTCTTTCGTTAGCGATAGTTTACTTGCTTTAGTAACTTTTTCCTATTCTATCGCTTAGTAGAACACTCTATCTGCCATAATGAGATATCTCTTGTTTCATATCTCTTGATTCTATCCAGAGGACTTACCATCCTCTCTTTCCTGATCATTTTAGACCAAGATGCCTCCAAGGAGAAGACCCAACTCAAGGAACAACAATCCTCCTCCGCCACCTCCTCCATTTGATCCCGCCATGTTCCAAGCAGCTGTTACTGCTGCTGTGGCTACTGTAATGTCACAAATGAACCCCAGCGGCTCTGGTGGGCCAGGAGGTGGTACTCAGCCTCAAAACCAGGAAGGTGGTCAGGGACACCAGAAGGAGTGTTCCTATAAAGATTTCATGAATGTGAAACCCACATCCTTCAATGGCACTGGACGTGTTATTGCCCTAACTCGATGGTTTGAGAAGATCAAGTCTGTCTTCGAAATTTATTCTTGTTCGGAAGCCAACAAAGTGAAATATGCCGCCTGCACTTTTACTGACAAAGAATTGACTTGGTGGAATGGCTGAGTCAAATCCTTAACCCTTCCTGTAGCAAACAATATGGGTTGGGAGAGCTTGAAGGAGTTAATGCTTGCCGAGTACATGCCCGCAGGGCGAAATGCAGAAACTAGAGCATGAACTCTGGAACCTAAAGATGAAGGCTTCCGATATCACTACCTACACTTCTAGGTTTGAAGACCTAGCACTCCTTTGTCCGGGAATGGTCACACCGGAAAGCAAAAAAGATTGAAAGATTCATCTGGGGGCTGACCCAACCAACCAAAGGAAACGTCTTGGCTTCTAGGCCAAAAACCTTCGACAACGCTAAGTTCCTAGCACAGACTATGATCGATCATGGAGTCAATCTCGATGAAGCAACAACCCCTTCGAAACCAGAAAAGGAGAATGGGGAGAATAAGAAGAAATTCTGGAACAAATGGAAGGGTCAAAGTTCGCAAGGATCCTCCAAAATGCAACAAACAGTGGCGGGTCATGCTGCTACTACTCTTGTCGCCACTCCTACAGCTCAAGCACCTACCAGTGGATACCCCTTCCATGGTGTAATAAGTGCAATTAGCACCATCGTATCCACAACCAATGTCGGTAAATGATCTGCAACAATTGTGGAAAGAAGGGTCACCTTGCGCGAAACTGCAGAACACCAGCCCAACGAACTAATCAAGCATCCGGAGCAGGTGTCAGTCAAGCCTGTTATGGTTGTGGTGAGGTCAGGCACTACAAAAGGAATTATCCCAAGGCAACAACAACTAGAGGCACCGGTAGAGTTCTAACTATGGGGCAAGAGGAGGCAGTCGTCGATCCCACCGTTGTCACGGGTACGTTCCCTCTCGACAACTCTTATGCATGCATCCTTTTCGATTCTGGTGCTGAAATAAGTTTTGTTAGCCATTCATTCAAACATCTTCTTAAACATAATCCTCAACCATTAACTGAAACATTTACTATCGAGATGGCTAACGATGATAAAGAAAACGCTAACGATATATTCATAGGCTGCACCATTACCCTGAACGATCATTCTTTTCCCATCGACCTTATGCCAGTTACCATAAAGATCATTGATGTTTTCATTTTCATGGATTGGTTGAGCCCCAATCATGTTGATATTCTTTGTTACGAAAAAACTATCTGTCTCAATCTTCCCTCTTGCCAGACTCTCATGATCAACGATGATAAACTTAGTTCCAATGTTCGCATCATTTCATTCCTTAAAGCTCAAAAGCTTCGGCGAAAGGAGTGCCTTGCATTCCTAGCTCATATAATCAATGAGAAACAGGAAGTTAAAGACCTCGAGAGCATCCCCAGAGTGTGCAACTTTCCTAATGTCTTTCCTGAAGAGCTCCTGGGAATCCCTCCCGAACGCCAAGTTGAGTTTCGCATTGACCTAATTCTCGGAGCTACCCCCGTAGCTAAGTCCCCATATCACTTAGCGCCAGCAAAAATGCAGGAGTTATCTAGTCAGCTTAATGAGCTACTCAGCAAAGGGTTCATCATACTGAGTTCCTCACCTTGGGGAGCCCTGGTGTTATTTGTAAAGAAGAAGGATGGATCCTTTCGGATGTGTATAGACTAACGTGAACTGAACAAGCTGACCATCAAAAACCGTTATCCTCTTCCTCGAATAGATGACCTTTTCGATCAACTTCAGGACCCAAATACTTCTCAAAAATAAACCTTAGATCAGGGTACCATCAACTACGAGTTCATGAGAGTGATGTCTCCAAGACAGCATTCAGGACTCGATATGGGCACTACGAGTTTGTAGTGATGCCCTTTGGTCTAACCAACACACCCGCAGTGTTCATGGACCTGATGAACCGGGTGTGTCGTCCTTTTCTTTGCAAGTTCATCATTGTGTTCATTGACGATATACTTGTCTATTCCAAAAGCGAGGAAGATCACAAACAACACTTGAGATTAGTGTTGGAAACCCTTAGATTGGAGAAATTGTACGCGAAATTCTCCAAGTGCGAATTCTGGATTCGGAAGGTAACCTTCCTAGGTCACGTGGTAAGTGAGGAAGGAATACACGTGGACCCTTCCAAAATCAAGGCGATAGAGAATTGGTCGGCAACAAAGACGCCCACAAAAATCCATCAATTCTTGGGTCTCGCCGGCTATTATCGTAGATTCATACAAAATTTCTCTAGAATTGCCAAACCCTTAACCACTCTGACTCAAAAAGGTGTTCCCTTTTGTTGGAGTGAAAAGTAAGACGCTGCATTCCAAACATTGAAGCGAGCCTTCTATATCGCACCCATCCTGTCCCTGCCTGAAGGGACGGAGGACTTCATTGTCTACTGTGATGCATCCAATCATGGCTTAGGCTGCGTGCTCATGCAGCGAGGAAAAGTTATTGCTTATGCCTCAAGACAACTGAAAGCACATGAAGTCAACTATACAACTCACGACCTGGATTTAGGAGCAGTGATCTTCGCACTGAAGATTTGGAGACATTATCTCTAGGGAACCAAGTGCACGATCTTCACTGACCATAACAGCCTACAACACATCTTCGATTAGAAGGACTTAAACATGAGAGAACGACGATGGGTAGAGCTACTCAGTGACTATGAGTGCGAAATCTGCTACCATACTGGCCAGGCCAATGTGGTGGCAGATGCCCTTAGCCGAAAGGATAGCTCAGGCTGCAAAGTAAAGACACTGACAATAACCATCCATTCCCACTTATCCACCCAAATCCGAGAAGCTCAACTAGAACCCCTAAAACCAGGGAATGTGTTGAATGAAGCCTTGAGGGGAATGGATAAGAATCTTGAGATCAAAGGAGACGAAGTTTACTATTTCATGGACCGGATCTAGACCCCAAAGTTCGGCGGTTACAGAGAGGTTGTCATGAACGAAGTTCACAAGACCAGAAACTCCATGCACCCAGTATCGGATAAGATGTACCTGGATCTCAAGAAACTATACTGGTGGCCAAACATGAAAGCCGAAATCGCTACCTTCGTGGGCGAGTGTCTAACTTGCGCCAAGGTGAAGGTCGGCTATTAGAAACCCTCAGGCCTGCTCCAGCAACCCGAGATACCTGAATGGAAGTGGGAGATGATTTCTATGGATTTCATTACCAAATTACCCAAATCTCCGAGTGGGTACGATACCATTTGGGTAATTGTCGATCGATTGACAAAATCTGCTCACTTCCTACCAATCAAAGAATCATTCAAGATGGAAAGACTCACACAAATCTACATTCAAGAGATAGTACGACTGCACGACTAGCCTATATCCATTATCTCCAATCGAGATAGCAGGTTTACCTCAAGATTTTGGCAGTCCCTTCAGAAAGCTCTTGGAACTAAGCTAGACATGAGCACAACTTATCATCCTCAAACAGACGGGCATAGTGAGAGAACTATGCAGAACCTGGAAGACATGTTAAGAGCATGTGTCATTGATTTCGGAAAGTCGTGGGACACTCATTTACCTTTGGTTGAATTCTCTTATAACAAAAGCTACCATACCAGTATCAAGGTTGTCTTTTTCGACGCCCTCTACGGTCGCAAGTGCATATCCCCTCTGTGTTGGGCCGAGGTAGGGGACACGCAGCTAGCCAAGGGTCGAGTCCCCGACAGTACTCTCACTGGTCCTAAAATCATCCGTGAAACCACCTAAAAGATCATTCAAATCCGAGAACGACTGAAAGCCTCACGAGACAGACAAAAGAGCTATGCCGATAAACGACGAAAACCCTTGGAATTTCAGGTTGGACATCGTGTCATGTTGAAGGTCTCTCCCTGGAAAGGCATGATACGCTTTGGAAAGCGCGGGAAATTGAACCCAAGGTACATAGGACCTTTCGAGATCGTTGCTAGGATCGGTTCCATAGCCTACAAACTCCGATTACCTCAAGATCTTAGCAACATCCACCCTGTCTTCCATGTCTCTAATCTTAAGAAATGTCTATCCAATGAAACTCTTGTAATCCTTCTTGATGAGATCGAAATCAACAAAAATCTTAACTTTGTGGAAGAACCAATCGAAATCATGGATCGTGAGATCAAACGAACAAAACAAAGCCGCATCCCGATAGTGAAGGTTCACTGGAATGCCAAGTGGGGACCCGAATTCACTTGGGAGAGCGAAGATTCAATGAAAAAGAAATATCTACATCTGTTTTCAGATCCATGATTGTATATTAATTCTAAATTTTAGGACGAAATTTCCTCTAATTGGGGGAAGATGTGACAATTCGAAATTTATTCCGTCACTGTAACCCACTTCCGTTAATAAAAAGTTGTTTTTATTCAAGTTTTCCGTTAACTTTTGAGTTAGGTAAATACATTTTGGTTACTTTTTTCTATTTCATATACGCCTGAATGCAATAAAATCACGTGAATTACCGTCAATTTCGTTCGGAAAAATTTCTAGCTCACGACTAACTCGGGTTACGGCCATTTAATAGAGTAAAATCGTAAACCTCGTTTGATGTCGGGATTGGGTGGATTCCCACCTGGCCGTGAACTCAACCCTATATAATGGTTGAGTGGTCACCATTTGAACCTTTTTCACACCCTTAGAACTTTCTCTCTCTACTATCTCTCTACAAAAGCTGGATTTTGGTCAAGAATTTCCCCTTTCAAGCTTCATAACAGTAAGTAAACCCTCCTAGCTTGTTGTTTAGCATAGCATACTTACAAATTCGGGGTTTAATCGTCCAAAAACCCAAGAACATGTGTTTATGGTTTGGGAATGTCCCAAAACTGTAAACACCCTAAAAAGGGGTTTTGATGCCCCCAAACCCCTTCCAATGCTTAGCTAATGGCCTAGGGACTTTCATGAGTGATCTAAGAACCCCAAAACATGAAAATAGAGGTGTAAACATGAGTTTATAGTTTAGGAATGTCCTAAAACCATAAACACCTACAAATGGTGTTTAACTGCCCCTAACACCTTGTATAGCTTATATTTGGGTTTAGAACTTTGCATGCTTAACCTACAACCTCCAAGACACATGAAAAATGGACAAACATGAGTTTACGGCCGTAAACTCATGTGTTTACAACCGTAAACTCACCAAGGGGTCATTCAAGAATCGTAAACTCCATTCAAGGGTCATTTCAAGTTACAATCACTTCCATAGCCCTTGATTCAACCCTAGGACCCTTCCTTGAGTGAGATAAGACCTTTGAGCACCCAATAACACCACTCCCATGATTTTATGGAGGTAAACTCATGGGGATATGGTCTTTGGACCGTAAACACACCTAAGGGTTTACACTTGAATATTAAACTCCTTAATGAGGCGATACACTCCTTAAATGCAACCCGTATCATTCCTAACACTTGAAATAAACTGTTTTTGCGCATTAGAGTGTATCTACTTGCTTAATTAGTGGTTTAATGACTAATTAGATACAATTATGTATCACTTCATGTTACATAGGATCCTCGCGTGTGTTCAAGTCCTAAATTGACACTTAGCGTCCTACCCGGCACACACACGTCAGGTGAGTTCATACCCCTACACTTTTCCGAGTTTTTCATGTTTTCAAGGGGGGATACAAGAAAAACGTAAAGGATTTCGTATTTCAAAAACTGATGTAATTATAACGACTTTCGATCAAACTTTTAGATACCTTTATCCCCTTTGTATTATCCAACGTATAAGCGACGCTTTCTAAATATAATTACATAGTTTTCTAAACAACATGAGAACTTATCAAACCATTCAAATTATTATGGGAATAATTTGGGATCTTAATTGCTTGCTTTCAGATTCTAATTTCATGCAAAGTCAATATACCAACTATGTCTGATTTAGTTTATCCGTTATTAACATAGAGTATCATACTAAATAACTACCTAGTGTTTAATTATTTATACTCTACTTTGTTCCAAACGATTTAGAAACTTGATATCAGTTAAATATTCCTTGAATTATTTAATACTAGCTTGTGAGACTTATCTTCGTTATGCCCTGCGGGGTACCAATAAATCCTCTCTTGTAGTATAACCAGAGTCTCCTGGAGGGAGAGCGTGAAATTTGTGGATAGATCTATTCGGGACTGATAATCCCACACCTAAACCCCTACCTACAATTAGGTGGGCACGCCTGGGGTGATAAATTTTGGAAATCGTACGACGCTAGAAGAACGTCAAGGAGGTCACTGGTGAAATCAGTATGGTTATATGACTCACAATACATATAAACTAACTTTTTTCATGATTACTTTCTTTCTTCTATAGTTTTATTTATGTAATAAAACTACCTACTTACTTACTGGAGGGTATTCTAGGGTCATAACTTATGGTTTTATCTTAAGGAATAAAAGTACTATACTTACTGGTGGTAGACAGGGTTTTCTTACCTTATGGAAATCAACAAACATGTTAGAAAATATGGGATTTTCTGGGAAAACATGCATATGTATTTCATAACTCAATAATGATGGTTTTCATTATTTACTAAAATTTTTATCAATGGAACTGAAGTATTTTCATAAGATTTAGTAACCCATTTTTCCTTGCAAAACATGCTTATGAACTCACCAGCTTTATGCTGATATTTTTTAAAACTGCTTGTATTCTCAGGTTCAAATTAGACAGGTATTTCGCTTACTTTTGGAGAAGACGGTGCATATAGAAGTCTCATCTATACTTTTGTTATACTGATTGTATATAAACTATGTATTTCTCAGTTTTCAAACAAATGTAAATATTCTTATGTAATGTAATGGTTGTGTTTACTATGCTTACTATGTACAATGGTTGTGATACTACGCATGGCGTCCTCCATCCCAAAATGATTCCGCCGTAGGTTTCGGGGTGTGACACTTCTATCTTCGAAACTTCAACCATTGACACTTCCACCAAATTGCCTTCATTTGTTATTACTTCTGTTGATCCCAACTCACCCACTTTTGATACCATTCTTAATCAACCAATTACTTCCTTATTCTCTTCACAATCTACCGACCCACCTGTTACTCATGAAAACCCTCCAACTCCATCTGATGATGATGAGAATATCTTCGGTGTAACTGATGAAGATATTCAATTTGATCAAGAAGAGGAGGAAATTCCAGATAATATGATTCTTATGGGCAAATAGTTTAAAATCCTGAATCCAAAGCTTAATTCTTTGTTACAAATTCAAACTGCTGGAGGAGGGAAACATTCAGTATCGAGTTTGGAAGTTGATCCTATGCTCAAATGTCAAGAAGGCAGTCTTCATGACGCTATTCAAGATGTTGATAGAAAATAACGAAAAAATGGTGAAACATCAGCTATCCACGTTTGCTTTAGATCTCAAAGACTTGAATCATGTTGAAAAGAAACGTCATATATTGTTTATTCAAGATCTCAAGAAGGTTAGGGAGGATGTAAATTTTAAAATTCAAGAACTTTGAGAAGATATGGCCAAGGAAATACCTGTTGTTCAACAAGACTATGCTTCACTAAATTAGAAGAATGACATAATTGCTGATGTAGTTACTAAATTTGTTAAGTTGTATGAAGTTTTTGGTACGAAGGTTGAGAAAATGTCCAAGGATGAAGTTCAGAGTTTTTCGGAAACTAACAAGTTGTTAAACGAATTAAAGTAGTTGGTTTCGAAGTCTGGGTCATCTTCTCTGAGAACTCCTGAGTTTTTATCTCAGACGTTTCATTTATTTTAAACTGTTATTCAAAAGGAGTTAGCTCCATTGTCATAGCTTGTCAGTTTTCTACCAATGAATGCCCCACCTGTTGTTACAGGGGTATAAGGGGGAGAGAGAAGGTCGGTTGGTAAAGGTGAAGCTGCTACTGGGAAACTTGAAGATGAAGCAAAAGTTGTTGGTAAAGTGTTTGCCACAAACATTCCTACATCAAAACCAATAATATCAAAAGCTGATCTTGTGGTTTCTACTGTTACAATTACAAGACCAATTTCCAAAGGTATTGTAATTGGGATAAATGGCAAAGATACTGCATCGAAACCAAAAGAAGCAAAAACAAATCAAGATAGGGGGAAAATGTGATATTTAAAAAGTCAAAGGAAGAAAAAAAGGCGGAGATAGAGGCAGAAATGGAGTAGCAATGTCAAATTCAAAGTATATGATACCAATTGTAGAAGAGATTTAATCGAGTAAGAATGCAATCAGAGTAATCAAAGTAATATGAACACAAAGAGTAAATAAGATTTGGTTTATAGCTCAATTATACTTTCACATACACTACTTAGTATCAGACATAAAGACTTGGAAAAGGTTCTATCTGACCTTGAGTACAACTCCTATTTATAGGAGAATTCGAAAGTATACAAAAAATACTAAAGGTTAAACATCAAGACTTCGAAACATAATATGCCTTAGTAAATAAATAAAATGACTTTTGAAATAGACATCAATAACTTCGACACATTACAACATATTCGACACTAACAACTTATGAGAACTACTTTTCTGTTTATTTTTTAGTTTAATTATGTTTGCATGACCATCACTCTTAATTGAACTTAAATCTTATGATCTTTCTAAATTGCAAAATTGTAGGACTAGTGTGTTGACAAAAACCTATGGTTAAATAGAAAAGTGGGTAACTAATTATAGGAGCTAATATACGACGATCAATAATATATTGAATTGATTTAATGAACCAAATTGATCAATCCATTATAAGTCTAATTTAACTCGAACCGAACACTAGTAAATTTGTTAGTTTATACTCCCGATCACCGTATGAATGAACTTATTTGCTAAAGGATTAGGCTAGTGAATATTAACCTAGTCCTCTTAAGAATCGGTAACCAATGAAGCATTAATCTATTGCACTTCCATTGAATCAATCATAATAGCAAGTATATCGAAGCTAAACGAGAGTCACTCAATTATCTTGGTTAAAATCGTCTTTTGTGTTTCTTTCTTTAGTTTTGCTTTTTATTTCATTAATTGATAGTTTGATTTAATTTGATTAATCAAGTTTATAGTCTTGCAAAACTAGAGAAAACCCCTTGCCTTTATTAAATAGTAATTTAGGCAACTAGTAGATAAAATTAGATAATCGTTCCCTTCCCTGTGTTTAATACCAGGCTATTGTGCTATTCTATTTTCAACTAAGTACACTACCTTAGGACTAATAATTAGTTACATTAGTAGGTTAAAACTAGTGCACAATTATTTCCACAACATGTTTTATCCACCATTGTCGTGGATCGGTCCATTTCTTGTTCATATGAATCTACTATTTTATTAGACATTTTTCTCTCTATTTTGTTTAAAAATTTCATTTTATCTCTTTAGACAATAAAGGAATAAATATTTTAGCTTAGTCTTGTATAAAAGAAACCAAATTAGTATTCAAAGTTTAAAGTTTTTTTCAGTGTCGAGTTATTTTTTCGACCCCTCTAGTTCTAGTAATCGCGTTCTACCCTTGCCCCCTACAGCTATGCATCATCATTTATGACTGTTAATTTAGTTAACTTTTTACCATAACTTCTTTTAAATAGGTTTTATTTCATATTCTTAACAAGTTTAGCTAATAATTATATGAAGACACTAAAACTAAATACACTACAACTATTATCTTAAAAAGTTGAGACAAGCCAGTAAATAAAACAAGGGAAACCAAAATACGTGGACAGACCCTTACCAACATCTATTTGATTTTGTTTCTTTACCAATCAAAACGTAAAACATAAGTTCAATAACATTAATTAATTAAGAAACAACAAATTGGAGATATTATAAAGGGTATTAAAGTAATAGTTGTTCAAGTTTTTATCCTTATTCAAAATAGAACTAAGGTCTTCCATCTTTACTTGGATGAAAACCAAATCCCATTTGTTAGAATCACAGGAGCATCTATGACTTGAATAGGAAGGATACTTTGGTCATTTTGTATATCTCCAATGAAAAAATAATATGCTCAACATTTTCTCCTTACTCTCTTCTCTCTTCAGTTCTTGAAATGTACATGGTTGACCAGGAAAGGGCAAAAAAGGTCCAATCCAAAAACAATTATCTAGAAGTCAATTAAAATTGGAAAAATAACCTAATAAATCTATAAAGAGAGAATATCATGAGATTTTATGTGTATGCATTGCTATATTCCAATGATCTTTGAGTTTAACAATACAAAATCAACATAATCCCCAAATTATAATACTATCCCTAACAAAGTTCGAATTAATGAAGAGAAAGGTTAAATTAAAAACAGAGTGAAACAAAAGCATAAAAACTAACCAGCTGGAATTGATAAGATCTAACCAATTCGGGGAAGAAACTTTATGAGGTCCACATACATGAAACGTGTAAGGGTGATGAACCCGATTGTTTATTTCATCACTTGTTTCCTTCAGAACCACTCTTTGATTCGCCATTGTTGTTAATTGCATAATCAACTCTTGATAATTTATCAACATTAAAACTAGAAATCAATATATATATATATATATAGAGAGAGAGAGAGGGGGAGGGAGAGAGAGAGAGAGAGAGGAAGATAGATGGTTGTAGACTACGGCTTATCATCTGATACTCTACAACAATCGAAGAAATAGGTAAATATAGGGTTTCGGGAAATTTGAAGCGGGGCTTTACAGATCTTGTGAGCATCACACTGATAGAATACGAGAAACCTTAAATTGATTTCAACGCTTTTTAAGATGCAAATAAATTGAAGCAAATCCTAAAAAGTAGGGTCTCTTTGAAGCAATCGATGGATTATTTCGTAACTTGGTCGATCGATTTTAGTACAGATGAGATTGGTTACGATTGATTGATTCCAGTTCCATACGAGGTTTGAATTCAAAATTTATAAACATGGTTTTTTTATTTTTTCGATCAAGAATCCCTCTTTCTAATAGTTCTAGCTTACGTATATATGTGATGAGAATGAGAAGTAGATGAATAATGGGATGCGTGTTTGAAATAAATATAAAGTGACGTCTCTACATGACACACATTTAAGAGAAGGTGTCCTCTGTGTTTTAAATTTATATTTGTTGGACACTAGTTTTAGGGCACGGAAAAATGCATGTCCTCTATCCTTTAAATTTTAGAAAACTGACATTATTTTTATGACGCACAAAAAATGCGTATCTTAAATCACCATGTGTCATTGTTCGTGTGTCATTAAAGGGTTGTTTTCTAGTAGTGTGCTTATCTTATTAAATGTTTTAGGGATTTAAAGATAATGTTGGACTAAAGCTTTTAAACCTAAAATCTACTAGATACATATTTGTATAATACTCTAAATGTGGCTTAAATTATTATATGCAAACCCAAAAAGAATGAGTT
The DNA here is from genome assembly GCF_052625555.1 of Lactuca saligna. Classification (NCBI taxonomy): domain Eukaryota; kingdom Viridiplantae; phylum Streptophyta; class Magnoliopsida; order Asterales; family Asteraceae; genus Lactuca; species Lactuca saligna. The sequence goes on along the minus strand of NC_136424.1, from coordinate 182,396,669 downwards.
CTCTTATTCTTGTGAAAGCTAAGTTAACAGAAAGCAAGCTTCTAATGAAAAAGTAAGTGGGAGGTACAAGGAACTTGAACCAACTCAAGAGCCATAACCTGATGTAGTTATAGTTGGCACTAGTTTTAAAAAGGATAGTTAAACTTGAATAATAGCTATTTATAAACACAAATTTTTCGTATTAGTGATTGAAATCATTTGTGACTTGAGAAATGTGGAATCTCTCATTGATGAGCTTTTCTTGATGATCTATGGAAAATCCATCAAATACCAAGATGCTATGTCAGATCTTGAACCTGATAAATGACTTAGAGCCATGAACATGGGATGTAATCCACGTAAAATAATCATGTATGGTCTTGATTGAACTTTCTCTTTATAGCAAAGCTAGAAGGAGAAAGTTATTCTTCTATAAAGAATACATTACATGGATAATGATACACATTTAAAGCAAGACTTGTTATACAAGGATTTTTCATACTTATGACATTGATTATAGTCATTATCACACTCATGACATGGACTGTGATCAAACCTTTTTCACAAGTAGCTATGATTAGATCAATAAGGATATTGTTTACTATAAATTCATATTATCAATATGAGATATAGCAAATAGATTTCAAGAAAGACCGATTTTCTTAATAGAAAACCACTATAAGATAGATTAGCCTGGCGATTTTCTTTATCCATGTTATCCTAACAAAATGTGTAAAGCTTGAGATCCATTTATGGATATCAAGCAAAGATCTCAATGTTTCAATCATCATTTTAATGTAAAACCATAAGGTATGCTTTTATATCAAACTGAATAGAAAATATTTGCTTACTAAGAACTAGTGGAAGCATAGTGACATTCCTAATCTTATATGAGTGAGACATACTGAATCATGAGAAATTACATTCTAACCATGCCAGGCCTTCTTCACTTTGACTCAGAATGTATTTATAAAATGAAAGGCTTAAGAAGGACAATATACATTCTTGGAATGTAAAATCTATAGAGATAGATAAAATGAATGTTAAAAAATTTATATTCTTATACATATATGTACAATAGCTTGAAAGGGATTAAGACAGAAAATTCCTTTGGAGGAATCTTACTATTGTCACATGGCATTAAGTTGGAGCCAGCCTCAAAAGGACCTAGCTCATAAGTTTGAACTAGATGAAATGATTTATATTCTATTTGATTAGAAAATGAATCCATAATTTATGCCATATTATGCTTAAGACCACATATATACACATGCTATGAGCATATCTTAATATACCAATTTAATGATGGTTAAGTCACCGGATGACTATATATACATTCTAAGAGTACTTTGGAAGAACTAATAGAATGTATATGAGTCATATAGTTTAGAATAAAATCATCATGTAAAGAGCTACATAATATTCTGATTCTAAACAAATGTATATAATTATGAATTATAATTTGATTATGACTTCATTGAGGGATGAAGAGTAAGTTTAGATGGAATGAGGTCCAAGAAAAACAAAATGACACAATATACTACAAATAAGAATACACTACTTTAGAAATTGAAATTCAATATGATTAGATGAATGAGTTCATTGAAAAGCTATGTTAATCCCTTCCATTCTAGGATCACATAGAAATCTTTATGACTTTGAGAGTATACTTAATCCAGCTAAGAGACTCTATATCATGAAAGAACACCATTCATATACTCCAAGATATTAACTATACCTACAGTAAAGTTAAAATATGGAGATGATAGTATTCGAAAAAGTCACACAAATTAAGTTTAGTCGAACCCGTTAGTAAAGTCATTCTTCTAAGCTAAGTATGAATGGCCACACTTCATCTGTGAAACTTTATTATTCTACTTGGATTTGGATTTAGTATTTGGATATTGGAGTATTATGACAACAACTATTATATAATGTTTTTATATACTTGGATATGGTCATAACATCAATACTTGTTGTGTTCTATATCAATATGTTTAATCCATGAATAATCTTATTAAATCCAAAAAGTTATAGTTGGTTATAATTATGGGAGCAATTATGAAGTGATACTAATATGAATTGGATTGGTTAACTTTCACTGGATGAAGGTAGGAAATGGGTTGTAACCAAGTTTCATAGGTACTTGTCAGAGAACCGGTATTGAACTGACCCGCATCAAGATCATATAATGCATCACTATCGTGAATGATACTTGATTAAAAGGCATTATCTTTGTATCATTAAAACCTAGTGGGACTTAAGTATAGGGAGTAATATAATATTGATTGTGATATTTATCTCATGTTTAACATGATCTCTGTGACAAAGGGATAACTGATAAACTCACATTATAGCTTTGACCTTTTTAGGAATTGGGCGTTGATAGAATGGCACAAAGTCGTATGTTAATGGGGCAGTGAAATGTTACTAGACGTTCACCACTATCTATATCAATCTAATATGAGTCTTGCATAAGTGGGAGATTGAAAGATCTATTTGATGGGTTTTGAGCATTCTAACACTTCCTAAGTGTACATGGAACCCTAATAACCTTGGATCTATGTTTGTCTAATTATCATGCAAAGTTGATTTCCAAGGTTATGATCCTATCTAGCATACATGGGGAACAATTTTAACTTGAATAAAAGATAGAACTACATACCTTGTTGTTGCTTTTGATCCTTGAACCTTGTGAGCCTAGCACCCCAAGTGTGATGCCTCAAATGCTTCACACAACACCAAATTCTATGGAGTAAACTTGGAGAGAAAGTATAACACTCTAAAAATCGGCTCTAGCCCTCAAGTATGCATGTGTAGCCGATTTTGGGAGAAACATGAACTTTATATAGTGTTGACACATCTAGGGTGACACCATGTAAACCCTAATGTGTCATGACTCTTCATTTCCATGACCCATGGGTTTGTAACTCCCATGGAGCCTCCATAGAGCATCCAATGGGTTTAACCCAACTTGATTATCCATGGAGCCTCTTAGCCCACTATACAAGATATGGATGATTTACATAATCAACTCATATGTTTAATTAGTTATCTTTTGATCACTTAATTAATTCTAAATTAATTCGTGATCAAACTAATTAAATAATATTATTAATATATTAGCACTTATAATATATTAATAATCACAAGTTTTATTTCTCTCATTTAGTCTATCCAATTGCATGGTGTCATGCAACCCAAATGGACCATGTCGGGTCGGCTCAAGTATTTACCAGATATAGTTATGGACTTAGACACCTTATTCAACAGTCTCCCACTTGGATAATCTAATAACTATAACTGTAATACTTCAGGAACCGATCAGAAGTCGTAGCTCTATTCAAGGTTTCTTGGAACTGAGAAGATGATGGTACGTCATTTTAGATAAGGGATCATATATTCCTCTGTTCTAGATATCATTCGGACAAATACATGGAACATGGTCTTACTTATTGTCTAGCAGTTTGTTTCCCGATTTCTGATTTGTTTGACAAAGAATTTGATTGAACACAACAACTTAGTTCTAACCAGGCCTGGTACATAGGTCAAAACAAAATCATCGAGGGGCCCAGATATCAGCTTCTAATCCAAGAAGGAACATATAAACTTTGACTTATATGCTTGTTCTACTACTTGTTAAATTACACACAAACACACGTTTTATAACAACGAGTTACCAATGCAGTTTTGCACGATCAATTCATAACTAACTCATAGTTAACTAGTCATATCTCTAGGTTTGAAGACTTATATGATATTACCATCTCGCAATCACTCGAGATAAATTCCATGAAGTGATACCAGCGAGCGTGGTTTGAATCCAATACTTAGAACTTATGAGCACTCATGAGTGTTGAGGCCATGTCCAACATCTTAGACCTCTACAACCAACTCATGACAGTCTTACTTCATATCTACTTTCAACATATGACTGACTGTGGATAATTTGAATAATATGTAAAACAACATAAATATTCTGGAAGTGAAAACATGCAAAAGAAATAATAGTAAACGATTTACATGGGATAGCAACACTTTACTCATAAATAAACACACCTTTTATTCATCATCAAATGTCAATTACATTTTACAAATTTCAAAATTATCTAACTACTAAGACTAATATCATCCTTCAGCCCTATGCTCCTATCATTCTGGAGATGCTTCCTACCCAGTCCCTTCGTGAGGGGATCTACCGGGTTCTCATCCGATGATACCCTTTTTGCCATGAGGAGTCCTTCTTCTATACGATGTCTGATGAAATGATATTTTCTGTCATTGTGTTTGGATCTCCCATGATCCTTTGGTTCCTTTATCTAAGCCAACTACACTTTCACTATCACATAAAATCTCTATGGGCTTTAATATAGTTGGTACAACTCCAAGGTCTCCAATGAAGTTCTTTAGCCACATAGCCTCTTTTGCCGCCTCGCTTGCCGCTATATACTCTTATTCGCAAGTTGAATCAGCCACTGTCTCCTGCTTGGAACTTTTCCAAGTTATTTCTCCTCCATTTAAGGTAAAGATCCAGCCCGACTGAGAGTGGAAATTATCCCTATTAGTCTGGAAGCTAGCATCAATATACCCTACAACTCTCAAGTCATCACTCCCACCAAGGGTAAGGACCTAGTCCTTAATCCTCTGCAGGTACTTGAGAATGTTCTTTACCGCTGTCCAGTGAGCCTTACCAGGGTTCCCCTGATACCTGCTAACCATGCTTAAAGTGAAGGCTACATCGGGACGAGTACATGTCATAGCATACATGATCGAGCCTACTGCTGAAGCCTAATCTAACCGACTCATTTCTGCTATCTCATCCTCAGTACTCGGGCTCTGAGTCTTGCTCAATCTAATGTTACTCTGGATGGGTAACTCTCCTTTCTTGGAATCGTGCATGGTGAATCTCTTCAGCACCTTATCCAAGTAGGTAATCAGACTAAGTCCAAGTAGGTAACTCTCCTTTCTTGGAATCGTGCATGGTGAATCTCTCAAGATCCTTATTCCTAGAATATAGGCAGCCTCTCCTAGGTCCTTCATAGCGAAACACTTCCCAAGCCAGGACTTAACTTCCTGCAGATTTGGGATGTCATTTCCTATGAGTAGTATGTCATCCACATACAACACCAAAAAGCTAACTATACTCCCACTAGCCTTGACATATACACAAGATTCATCTTCACTCCTAGAAAAGCCAAACTCTTTGACTTTCTCATCAAAGCAAAGATTCCATCTGCAAGGTTCTTGCTTTAATCCATAAATGGATTTCTCAATCTTACACACTCTATTAGGGTACTTTGTGCTGACAAAACCCTCTAGTTGATTCATGTAAACATCCTCAGCCAACTTTCCATTAAGGAAAGCGGTTTTGACATCCATTTGCCATATTTCATAGTCATGAAATGAACCTATGGCTAACAAGATCCAAATAGACTTAATCTTGGCTACTGATGAAAAGGTCTCATCATAATCAACTCCTGGAGTTTGAGAAAAGCCTTTTGCAACCAGTCGAGCCTTATAAGTGTGTACATTACCATCCATGTCGGTCTTCTTCTTAAAGATCTATTTGCACCCAACTATCTTACGACCTGACACATTGTCAACCAAGTCCCAGGCTTGATTGTCATACATGGATTGTATCTCGCTATCCATTGTGTCTTTCCATTTAGCAGACTCGGGGCCTGCCATGGCTTCCGCATAGCTTTTAGGTTCATCCAGACTTACCAGTGTCTCATCACTGATAAGTGTCTCACCTTCTGCAGTAATATGGAAACCATAGTAATGTTCAGGTTCATTCCTAACCCTTGTGGAACGCCTCAGAGGTGCAATTGGAGGTATAATAGGATCAACAGGAGGTTCCTCCTCAAGTTGACTGCTAGGGTTTGAGGTTCCTTCACCACTTGACTCTTGAAGTTCTTCAAGGTTAATTAGCCTCCCACTGTCTCCTTGGCTTATGAACTCTCTCTCTCCAAAGACAGCCCTCCTTGCTACAAAGACCACATTCTCACTAGGTTTGTAGAACGGGTAACCAAAAGATTTTTATGGGTAGCCGATGAAAACACACCTCTCACTTCGAGGTTCGAGCTTGTCATGAGTCTCGCGTCTTACGAAAGCCTCACAACCCCAAAACTTGATGCGGGCTAGACTAGGAACTTTTCCAGTCCACATCTCGTGAGGTGTTTTGGCAACCTTATTTGTAGGGACCAGATTAAGCATATGGGTGGCAGTCTCTAAGGCATACCCCCAAAATGAGATTCGTAGTGTAGCTCAACTCATCATGAAACGAACCATGTCCAATAAGGTTCGATTACGCCTCTCAGCCACACCATTCAACTGCGGTGTCCTAGGAGGTGTCAATTGTGAGACAATCCCACATTCCCTTAGATAGTCAAGGAACTCGTAACTAAGATACTCACCACCACAATCGGATCGAAGCATCTTAATATTCCTGCCCAATTGATTCTCGACTTCCTGTTTAAATTCCTTAAACCTCTCGAAAGTCTCTGAATTATGCTTGATTAAGTAGACATATCCATATCTTCTGTAATCATCAGTAAAAGTCAAATAATAACAATTAGCATCCCTTGTGGCATGTTTGAATGGTCCACACACATCCATGTGTACAAGATCCAACAAACCTTCACCTCTCTCACAAGAACCTGTGAAGGGCAAGTTTGTCATTTTCCAAGTAAGCATGATTCGCAACTATCATCTGACTTTAGGTCAAATGACTCCAAGAATCCATCCTTTTGGAGTTGGCCTATGCGTTTCTTGCTTATATGTCCAAGACGACAATTCCATAATGATGCTTTATCCAAGTTATTATCATTAGTAGAATCAATAGACAGTACATTATTTCCTAAATTATCTACAACAGACACAGCTTCATACACACCATCACAAGGTAATGCTTTAAAATAAAACACATTATTAAAGAAAGCATTTATTCCACCAATTTCATTATCAAAAGGAAAGGTAAAACCTTATTTATACAAAGCATGAAAGGAAATAACATTTCTTTCCATTTCTGGCGAATAACAACATATATTCAAATCTAAAGTAAATCCATTACTAAGCAACAAAGTATAAACTCCAATCTTGGTGACAGGTGAAACTTTCATATTCCCCATTATCAAGTTTATCTTTCCATGCTCCACATTCTCACTTCTTCTTAGTCCCTGCAATTCAGAACAAATATGAATACCGCAATCGGTATCAAGGACCCAAGAGTTAGAATAGATTGAATTATTAGATGAGATAGTGTAAATACTTGCATGGTTGGGTTTAACTTTCTCATCCTTCAAATCTTGTTGGTACTTTGGACAGTTACGCTTCCAGTGCGCCTTTTCGTGGCAATAGAAGCATTCAGCCTCTTTGGGATCAGAAGAAGGTGTAACGGAACCTTTCTTGGTTCCGATAGAAGAGGAGCCATCAAGGGTCTTACCCTTGGTACCCTTCGAAGGGTTCTTTCTCTTCTTCCCTCTACCTTTCCCGATTGCCAGGACAAGTGCTGAGTTTGGAGTAGATGTAGGAGTGGTCACAAACCGAATTACCTTTAAGACCTGATTCTACAGTCTTTAGGAGTCCCTAAAGTTTGCTAAGTGTAACTTCCTCCTTATTCATGTAGTATGTCATGCAGAATTGATCATAAAAACGAAAGTAAGGAGTGAAAAATAATATCTATTGCTAACTCCTCAGGGATGTTCACATTCAACTTCATCAATCGATCCATATACCTTTGCATTTTTTGCATGTGGCTCGTGATGGATTCACCATCTTTCATTCGGGTTGTGATCATAGAGGAGATGATTTCATATCGCTCTTGACGAGCACTCTGATGGTAGCTTTCCATTAAATCCTGGTGCATCTCAAAAGGATAGTAGTCCTCATAGGACTTTTGGAGCTCGGCTGTCATGGTGGCCATCACGATGCATGCCACTTTGGTAGAATCTCTTTCATGAACCTCATATTCAGCAAGCTCCTCAGGAGTAGCAGTTGGCTCAGGCACCTTGAGCTCCTTGTTAAGAACATATTCCTTGTTCTCGTAACGAGTGACCATCCTGATGTTTCTGATCCAGTCAGTAAAGTTGGATCCATCAAAGATGACTCTCCCACAAAGGTTCATGAGAGAGAAGGAGCCAGTAGGGTTTGAGCAAGGAGTAGAACTATTGGAAGACATCTGAAAGGAAGAAAGTAAGTTTAGTTTGGATATAGGGATAGTCCTTAATAAAACACCCAAATGTAATATTAAGGCTAGGATCCAATCATAATATATTATAACCTAGAAGAGGGATGTCGTAATCCAAGTTATAACATATTTGAAAGGTAGGTGAATGACGATTCACCAATTTCCACCATGAAAACGAAACATAAATTATTAGGTTTTATTTGGCTTTTAGAAATTCCTAGATTCTTTGAGATTCATTGAACTTTTCAATGGCATGCTTCAATCTCGAGTGTGCCCTTCATGTTTTGTGACTGGGATACCGAGGATCACAAAACAAGGTGTAAAGTAACCATGCAAATTACTTGGTACCCTTAATGTTTTTTTCACTTAATCGTAGTGCCGCTAAACCACACGCGCTCCTTCTGACCTCATGAAAAACCTTAAGTCACCCTTTTCCTTCCTTGTAAAGTCCAAGTTAGTGTGTCGGTAAACCACACACGCTCCACCAACGACTTAAACACGGTGCAAAGTGTAATTCCATGGATTAGCACCTTATTCACATTTTTCCTAAAGTAACTAAGATTGGGAATTTATAAAACATTTAGTTACTTTATAATAATCATTATACTTTTAATGAAAATTTTTAAGTCATTATCCTACCCGTTTGGCTAACGACCCTCCACCAGTCAAGCAAGCGGTGGGTGAGAGTGGACACCCATTAAGTTGCCATTTTATAGGAAACAACCTTATACCCACCTTATAGACTAGCTTCGTGAATGAGGCGTACTAGCGGTAAGACGTCTTTGATCTTATATATATATATATATATATATATATATATATATGTGTGTGTGTGTGTGTGTGTGTGTGTATGTATGTATGTATGTGTGTATATATATATATATATATATATATATATATATATATATATATATATATATATTATTAACTTATAATATTATAAGTATAAGGGTTGAATTATAACTGTTAAAATTCTAAGGGTTGGAACTAAAGTTCTAATCAAGACTTTACTTGTTCCAAAACTTGAGGGCAACTTTTGTAAACTTTCAAAACTTTTATTTCTTGTAACTTATGAGTTAATAGAGTATTAAAAATGAAGACTCTTCATTTTCATAACTCATGTGTTATTTTAATGTTTTTTAACAAAGTGACTTTTGGATTTCCATAACTTGAAGACAAGTTATGGACTCCATTAAAACACATAATGATCACGAATTAATCTACCACATAGGTTACAAACAATTCCTATGATCATCTAAACATCATAAGAACAAGAACATGAACATGAACACTTTCATGAATCAAAAATTACACTTTAAAAACTTGTAATTTTGATAATTGTCATTGTAAATGGATTAGCATAAACATTACACCAACTAAAACATGTTTACAAAAACCAAAAGAATTTAGGGTAATGTTTCTACTCCATTTCCAGCAACTAAAATCGAAATTCTGAAAACTGCAGCTTCTACTCCTCGAGTGCAAGAACAAACTCGATGAGTAGCTTGCATTTGGTCATGGACTCATCGAGTCCCCCCATGGACTCGGCGAGTTCATACGAGCAGAAAACAGAAAAAATGATTTTTTTCAACAGTTTTAACAAATAATCAACAAACAAGCCTAGACTCTGATACCACTGATGGGTTTTGAGCACTCTAACACTTCCTAAGTGTACATGCAACCCTAATAACGTTGGATCTATGTTTGTCTAATTATCATGCAAAGTTGATTTCCAAGGTTATGATCCAATCTAGCATACATGGGGAACAATTTTAACTTGAATAAAAGATAGAACTACATACCTTGTTGTTGCTTTTGATCCTTGAAACCTTGTGAGCCTAGCACCCCAAGTGTGATGCCTCAAATGCTTCACACAACACCAAATGCTATGGAGTAAACTTGGAGAGAAAGTATAACACTCTAAAAATCGGCTCTGGCCCTCAAGTATGCATGTGTAGCTGATTTTGGGAGAAACATGAACTTTATATAGTGTTGACACATCTAGGGTTACACCATGTAAACCCTAATGTATCATGACTCTTCATTTCCATGACCCATGGGTTTGTAACTAAAATGGAGCCTCCGTGGAGCATCCAATGGGTTTAACCCAACTTGATTATCCATGGAGCCTCTTAGCCCACTATACAAGATATGGATGATTTACATAATTAACTCATATGTTTAATTAGTTATCTTTTGATCACTTAATTAATTCTAAATTAATACATGATCAAACTAATTAAATAATATTATTAATATATTAGAACTTATAATATATTAATAATCACAAGTGTTATTTGTCTCATTTAGTCTATCCATTTGCATGGTGCCATGCAACCCAAATCGACCATGTCGGGTCGGCTCAAGTATTTACCAAAAATAGTTATCGACTTAGACACCTTATCCAACACTATTATGCGCAAGAATCATATTAAAGTGATATTTTTAATTAACATATGATACTAATGCATCACACTAACACCAACTTGATATAATTGATTATTTATTAGAAATTGGTTTTAATAAATATTCAATAAACTCTTATAACTAATTGGAAATTATTTATTTCATGGAAATATTAATTTTCAATGGAAAGTAACATTATATTTCATATGGTATGAATTAATAAGTCATGTACAATATTTTGGACTAGAAATGCTTTTTTTCTTTTACCTAAATGTTAAGGTTTATATTTTATAAATTTGGGTTTTATAAATTGTACAAATTACTTTCTTTTTGTGAATAAAATCCAAAAATAGAGTATATGAAGAAAAGAAATGGATTTCACTTTGTTTATTCATAAGTAATAGGTCTGGGAGAAAGCATGGGGACAATCTTGTCTAAAGGGCCTAATGAGTAAGGACCTTTAAATTAAGTCTTCACTTCACCTAGCTTAGAGGCTTTCATGTTGTGTGTCCTTTTCTACATGCAAATTTCAAAACTCCTAAGCTCTCTCTTATTCTCTCTTATTTTCATAAGAAGACTTGAAGATTACTTGCATTTATACTCTCTTGAAGTTCATATTTTGGTTATCAACTTTAATCTTAAGAGTTATATGAGTTTTACAAGACTAGCATCTTAAATCGAGTTGGTAACTTGTTGGTGTCTCAAAGGTTCCACATTCTGCATCAACTTGCAATCCCCCAAGAGGACCCAAAGAACTACAAAGGTTGTTACTTTTTCATCTTCTTCTTTGGTTGGTGTTTAATCTTTCTACAACTTGCAAGATAATCATTGGTGGGTTTAACTTGTTTATGTTATTAAAAAAATGATCAAGTCTTCCATTGCTAAATCTTATTTTTTTTAAACTAATTTTGAATAAAAACCCAACATTATCAAATTTAGTTCTGTTGCAACTTTCCTAATCATGTAATCAACATTGATCTAGTTATTCAAGATGTGTTATATCTAAGCTGGTACTGAGAAAAACTAATAAGATCTAGTGCATTCTCTTTTACCTAATTAGTTAACCAAAACAAACTCTTCAATTAACCCTAACTTTTTACTATCTAATTAAACAAGCTCTTATTAAATCAAAAAAATTACATTAAGATCTATGTAAAATTCCCAACAGTATCCAATACTTCTACAAGCAAGGAAGCATAAAGATATGATTTTACAGTTTACATCAGAATTAAATCCCAATACGGAACCAATATGATACTTTTTATTATTTCTAGTTGACAAGAACAATTACAGATTCTATTAACTGATTAACTAGATTAATTAAACCCTAATTAGGTAATCAGACTAACAATAATCAAAACCAAACATTCATTAAGCACAAAACTGAAATTACTAAATAGAATCACATAATGAAAACAAAATCTGATGTTTGAACACATGAAAAGTACTAGTCTATGTAGAATTGAAAATTAGGGTTGTAGCTAGACATGATTGAAATCTGATCAACGCTAATGAAATGAGAATATAAATGACTAATCTTTCTAATCTAACTGATTGAGATGATCCACAACCTTCAGATTTTTAGAAAGTGATTAAAAGTGCGTAAAATCACCTTCGAAAAATGTTTTTATTTTCTAGGAACGTCTAGGATTCAAACTGATCATAGTGGGAGCCTTTATATACGAGCGAACAACTTCCGGAGCAAGAAATTAAAAAAAAAATATGATCACATTTTTTGGAAAATGAGATCGCATCTATGATCGCATTTTTGGAAGAAAAAAAAACCCAAAAACTTTATTTAATGAAGTACATTGCTATTTATGTACTTTTCGGAACCTCAATGGTAAAATGCGATCGCATATTCTTTCTTTTCTTCCTCAAATTAGTTTTAGACCCAACAAATCTTAACACATTTATGTGATCACCATTTTTGAGAAATGCAATCGAATTTTTCCTTTTTCGTTGCAGTTCGGTCGTGATTCTTCCTTTTAAGAAATCCAGGTCATTCCTTAACATCCTTTCCAGGTTCCACCTCCAATCAAACTCCAAATATATATCCAACTGCTCCCAAAGTATTGCTCCACTAGAATTATCTGTCAATTACATCAAAACATGAGCACTACTGAAGAAAGACATAAGTTGAACATTATTTGAACTAATGCACATGAAATAACATAAAATATGATGCAAAATGTTCATAAAAATTATCCTAAAAGATGCATAAAATGGCATCTATTAAGTGTTGAGTAGTGAAGTGTTTTGATTAGAAGTGATAGCGAAGAGTTGTATCATCTTGACTAGTTTTTGTCTTTTGTTATACCGTAATGTCGAAAAAGTAATCATCATGTTTACTGACTTTGTGTGTTAGTTTGGTGTTGCCAGTCCCACGCATGGGAAGTATGATTATCATAGTTATATTTCTTTTTGTATTATTTTATTTATAGATTTATACTATTTCCTTCTATAAATAGACATTCTTGTAATCGTTTGAAGAGTGTGGCTGAATTCCATCTTCATTGTACTCTTATCAGTTCGAAATACAAGTCTCCTTACCACTTATATCTCTTTGTTTATACTTTATTGTCCATCATTTAATAACTTGTGTTTAGTTGCAAACCAAGTTATAATTCAACAAGTATCTCTTTAATTTGTTTATCTTTAATGATGTATGTTGTTCTTATGTTTACTTATAATTTCGCTATCTTTTATTGTTTAGCTTTATCAAAGATCATGAGATTAACTTAAATTTTGCACCATAATCTATTTATTTGTAAGTTCTTCCCTCAACAACATTTATATCCTATCTCAAAGACGATCAAGAGGAATTTGTTGCAGCATTGTTTGATATAGAAATGTACTTATCATCTCAAATGAACCTTCGATTGCATCAATATGTGTAAGAATGGTTTGGTTTCTTTACTAACCATCTTTGTAAGTTAAATGGGTAAATATGAATGGACTCCGTATACTTTTCCATGTCATTTGCATATAATATCAATGTAGTGGTCTTAATATGTAAATAAAAGTTGTAACCAACAATACTAATTATTGTTGATAATAATGGTCTTTACTGAACAAATTTCATCACTTTTAGTAGCTGGTATTCGGTGTACAAAATAGGAAAATGGTCAAAATTCGTACACAAAAACACTTTGTTAACCTCCCAAATCTTTATGTCTAAAAACTATTGTCCTGTAGTTACTAAATAAGTTGGTAAACTATAATACCTGATTACGACTACGACAATGTCTTTTGAACAAAGAAATAGAGCTCATTGTATATAATGTTCAAAAAAAAAAAAACCAAATACATACATAGATTATAGTTTGGTTAACATCTTAAATCATTAACCGATTTAAAGAATCAAAAGTTAAACTTCAATAAAAATATAAATGATAAAGTAAGGTTGTTAATACTGAGATCTTACCCATTGAAAGATCTCACTAAATTGAAATAGTTATAAGTTTACATCTTAAAATACAACTTTATCCATATGAAGTTTGTAATCTAGTGATGAACTTAACATCAATATAGAAACTTTAAATCTAACCATCTAAGATAATTATACATGAAAAATATACACTGCTATCATTTTCATTTTTCTATAGTGTAATTACCTTTATCTCATAATGCTTTTTACCAGGTGGAAAGGAAAATATGATGTATAAAAAAACTTATATTTGTCAACAATTATGGAGTCATGGAATAAACAACTCACGTGATTGTGAGTAGAGGTGTTCGTTTGGATGGACCAGCTTGATCCAATCCAATCAAGTGAATCCAAATTAATTTTGGTTTTCAAAACATAAATCTGAATAGTCCAAACAAAATTCAAATCAGATCCGATCCAAGCTAATAACAATTCGGTTGGATTGGTTTTAATAATTTGGTTTTCAACAACCGAAACATTTTAAATCGACATATAATTATAATTTTACTAAGTTTTACACAAGAAGCAAAAACAAATTATTTGGTTGTGATTTGAAATTTGTAAATAACTACTAAGAAAGTATATCATAGTTTAATATTTTATAAATAAAAAACTTTTGAGAGAAAGTGAATATTAATGTTTGTTATTACATGAAACCTTTTGAACCTATTTGAAAAATAAATTACAAAATTAATAAATAATTACATATATAATAAAAGTAAATAAATAGTAAATTGTTTTTTGGTTTTTTTGGACTATTCGATTCTTATTTTATAAACTAAAACCAATCCGAAATCCAAAATAATTATTTGGTTTTATTAAAAACCAATCCAAAAATTCGAATATTCGAACCAAATAGTCCAATCCAAATTGTCCAATTGGACAATTCAGTTTATTCGAATAGTGAACAGCCCTAACTGTGAGGCTATGTGTGGTTACGTGATATGTGATGTTCAGTTTCAAGTTCAATGAACAAATTTTAAGGCCAATTTCGAGTAAAATATGAATATTGTAAGGTTATATGTTGAATTATTGAATTAATATATGAGCTTAATCTTCTAATATTAAGAAAAACTTTAAAGTTTACAGCACCGAATACCAAATTAAACTAAAAATGTATAGATCTTACAATCCTATGACTTTGGTCCAATCTTTCTACAAAATCGATCTTATTCATGGGCAAATCTACCCGGAAGAATAGATATTTTTATTATTAAGATTGTAACTATCCGTTCAAAATTTATTAAAGATAGAAATAATACATTTAAACTTAAAGTTAAGATTCCTACCAAACCAACAAAATTTTACTTGGCCGAAGTGGAAATCGTGAATCTTTATAAATTCTTTGCAACTTTCCATTTATGTTCTTTAAATAGGCTAAAGATTATAGATTTTTTTATGTTATTTAAACTAGATTATGATTTGCGTTTAACGCGGGAACATAACATATCACATTAATAGGTTGTTTTGTCTTGGGTTGAAATTTAATACAAAAAAATGTTAGTTAGATTTATTTTTAGAGTTTTTGAACCAAATTTATTAGATAAAAAATATTTAATATTTATATTAGAGCAATTTGATTTTTTTAATACAGTAATTTTTAATATAAATGATCTATGTGATCTTTGTTTTATCACAACATAATGCGACTTCTTGATTAAAACATGTTTTGTAGTAGCTTGATGAATTGACTTTGTTCGGTGTACTAACCTCCATGGATGCTCATATGGTTCTTTTCATATTGGCCCTGTAAAACCAAAAACAATAATAAGTTGTTACATGTACCGATAACATTAAATTCTGCAAAGAAATTCCATAAACATTACACATAAAATGAATTGTCATAACCAAAAACATCAAATTCAGACATTGTAATTTGGCCGATTTCAAAGTATTTTGTCCTTATAAAAATTAAAATATTATTTTTTAGGCTTCACCCAATCACATATACATATCTTCCAATCAAATAAATTATTACAAAAAAACATGTTATGAACAAAAATATAATATTAGTTTCATAATTTGCTAAAGCTTAACACTAATAAATAATAATGAACTTTCACGAATCTTGCATTTTGATCACTACATCCAACTAACAAATGAAATTCGGTTTAGAGGATTGATTCAAGAAGTGCATCCATGACTTCTTATAGTTGAATTTTGGGAAATGTTAAGACCTACTGAGATATGAGGGAATGATCTATGAGGCAACGGTTGGTTTCTATAGGGCAATACAAATTCAAAATCGTTAGCACATATCTTTCCTATCTGCTTCAATTATCAAATTCAGATCAAACTTATCAAAATCAAATTATATATAATAAAAAAAACAGATATGTAACCTAACAATCAAACAACATATTTTTCATTGAAATAAATATCATAAATCTACAATTTACACTTTATATATTACTCTTAAATTATATATTACCTTTTCAACTTTAATGGTCACTAACACCTCTTTCTGCCTTATTGTTGTGACACGCATCTATATCGAAAATAAGAGAAATAGCTATAGAGAAGAATGTTGACAGAGTGATACTTCATTGAAAACGCAGCAAAATTCTTCATAAAACCGTTAGGATTCTTCTTTAGACTGCTAGAAGGTCTATATAGTGACAACCGGTGTGGCATCCATGAGAACGAACCACTTAAAATAATAGTTTTGATTAATGTAAGTGAAAAAAATCTTTTAGAATGCTTACCAGTTGTGAGTGTTTCCACTTGGATGTGAACATTAACAATCTTGTAGAGAAATGGAATTTCAAATGAACCCTACATAGCCAAATCAACAAACATGACAACACAAAAAGAAGCCTAACTTGACATATAACCAAATTTCCAATAAATTTCAAAATTTGAAGGTTTTGTTGAACAAAAGCTTTCAATTTATCAGAATTTTATTTTATTACAACCTTATATGAGTAATCAAGGATCTAAATCAAGTGAAAGAAGTAATTGTTCATTTAAATCCAGTAAAAAAATTACAATACTCTAAAATTGCATATAATTTACATGTTTTGCTTATTGTCTTGGAGGTACCCGACCACTTGGATATGTACTATTATTTGATTAATTAGTGCATAAATTACATTATAGAATATGAAATTTAACGATTGTTCATATTCATTTGCACTTGATTTAACAATAGAAAATGGATAGATTTATAATCATAAAAGTATGCTTAATTCAACAAATTTGTTATCAAAGTTAATAGAAAACTGAGTTTCTAGAAGAAATAAATCAAATACACAAAAGCAAATAAAAAACAAAGAACATTTGAAGATCATGTCAGAAAGGTATGATCAATAATATCTTTTTGGCACTTTTCAATATAGACATGGTTAATCTTTTCTCATCTTTTGGATGATAAGTGTAAGTGAGTAGAGAAAACAAATTTATAATCATAAAAATATGCTTAATTCTAAAAATTTGTAATCAAAGTTAATGGATACTACTATTTCCGAAATAATCAATTATTAGGTATGTATGATATTACCACTAAGGGATTTTGAGTTTTGCATCATCCTCAAGATTCAATGAAACATCAACTAATGCTCATCACTTTCAAGTAAAAATCTCTGCAATTTAAATTTAATTATAGTAAATCTAATCAATAATGTTATAGAAAAAGGTAAGGTTAAGAATAATTACATAAAATTATTGAGTTAGATAGTTGGAAATCGAGCAATTGTAATTTAATATATATGAGACCAATTATTATCTTCAAACGTGAAAGTATTTACTGTATTAATAAAAAATTAAATACAAGGTTACTGTTTTATCCTTGATGGATTTTGGCACCATCGATGTACACTAAGAAAGAAATAGAATAATTAAGAAGATATATCATGTTGATTCGCAAACATATAGAATGGCCAGTTCATAAGTTATAGCTTTAAATTTGGGGAGTATTTGAATTTTATTTTAGGGATAACAAAAATTAGTGAACGTTTGAGTAAAAACATTGATGGATAATGTGTTTGACCAAACAATGGTTAAGATGACATAAACAATTTCCTCTAATGGTGAAAAAAGTATAAGTGAAACACAATCAAAAATATTTATTGCTTTAGATAATGAAATAAAGTTTCTATTTTCGACATTTAAGTCAATCTTCTATTTTGTAAATGAAAATGTCTTACATTTGGGTTTTTGTGACTTAGTAAGACATGTGGAAGATATGATGGGTAACCTATTAACCCATGTTCATATCCTGGTACTACTCAGCATTTGTGTCCATGGATGTTCGCATTCAGTGACTCCAGTGCACGAGGCATAGCCTCATGTTCGCAACGGGGATTAGTCGGTGCACGAAAGCTGGTTTGGAAACCCTCGTTCGGAAAGTTCCCTTTCCAAAAAAATGTAAATGTCTTAGTCTTCGCCTCTCTTGAGCATCATTGTAATGTGTTTTATTATTTAAATCTCTAAAATTATGGATATCATTAATATCTAAAGAATAATAATATTTCAATAATATATGTTTTACTAATAAATTTATCAATAAATTCACACTGAACTATAAATAATTGTTTTAGAATGGTTAGAAGATTTATAAAAGTTTATAATTTTATAAAAAGTTGTAGTTTGTTAATATTTATATTGAAGTTGTAATGAATAACATTGTAACAATGCTGACAAATTCACACTCAAACAGAATAATAGAGTAAAAATGATTAAAATTCTAAATTCATGAGTTTAAACCCAAAAGGAAAATAGATGAATAATTTAACATTTCATAAAACCCAAAATGTATTTAAATGATCAAAATTCTAACCCAAAAAACGAATACTATGAAACACATTAATCAAAAACCAAACTCAAAAACCAAATAGTATGTAAATATAATATGACATCAACCGTACTCAAATCACCCAACTATTCATATAAAATCATGAAAATCATATATTATTTTTCTTTCTTTGGAATTAACAGTCTTGGTTTGCCTTCTCCAGAAGTACGATATGTCATTGGTGTTAATGATCGTTGGTTCAGGACATTGTTTCCAGATTATCAAAATCATAAACATCTTCCAATTTGTGTTTTAATTCTTCATGTCTACACACTTTTTTAAAGGATGTCCACTTAGTTGGTGGACTTGTAATAATACTTTCATCAATATTCGAAGCGAGTATGACGTTATCACCAGTAAACGAAACTGCATCCTAAATATAGACAATAAATTCATATGTCAATCTAAAAGTTAATAATATTTTAAAGTATTTAAAATATTAGATTTAGTTATATTATATTTAAAACCTTTAAATTTAATGTGTATTGACATCCAAATTTCACTGATAAAACGTTAAACAAATCGGACTACAACGTCTATATTTATAGTACATAGAAATATATTAGTTGATCAACTAAAATATAAAAAACGAATATAATAAATGTAGTGTTCGTAGTATGTTTCGTAAAGAATGTTATCTGTTCAATGTTAATTTTCTTTTTTTAATTAAATTGTGGTTTTATTATCAACATTGAAGTTTGAGATTGCATAACCATCACCATTGTTCTTCAAATTATAATGATAAATTTGAATTTTGAATGTCAACTTCTTATCCAAAAGTAATTTCAAAGCAAACGGATAAATCTTCATATTACCCTCCTAAAAATGAAAAAATTAACGGTTATAAAAATAGAAAGACAAAAGGTAAAAATTAGTTTTATGTAAATGAAATTAATATCGATAACTTCATTAAACTTTTGAAGCAACTCTTCTGTGTTTTTTTTCCAAAAGTTTCTTTACGTCACGATCAAATAACATAAGTGACACCACGCCGGTAAAGTCTTGCACTATAATGGTGATTTTGAAACTAAAACCATTGATATAAACAAATTCAATAATATAAAATTAGAAAATTTAATTGAAGATTATAATAATATGTATAAAATAGTTATTGAAAACCTTGAAACAATAGATACGTGTTTGTTCATGTAAGTCGAAGTGTAACAATAAAAATTTTCTTTATCCTGCTTTTGGTCCGTTCCATTAGCTTTGCCATCATGCATTAAAACGACTTTTATGGTTTTCTCTTGACAAACATAGGTCAACACATTAAAAAATCGATATAAATGATATAAATTTGTTTCTGTAACTAAATGAATGAAACTAATATGCTTAAAGTATATTGATTAATTTTTTTCATGACCTCTCAACAAGAACACAGCAATAACAAATAATAAGAACATAGTAAATGCAAGAAATTGAAGAAGAATAAGGAGAACATAATAAAGTAAGAGCTTGGAAAAAAGAACTGGAGGAGAAGATTGCTCAAGAACACTATAAATCATAAGACTCAATCTAAAGATTATATATTTTTTTTAGATTTAATAAATCTAAATGGTTTAAATTTACATCAAATAAATAATTGGTTAAAAATTGGTTTTAAAAAAATGTCTAACCATTCAAAGAAAAAAAAAACACCAAAATATAAAATAAAATCTTTATCCGTCTTTGATCCGATTAATATAAAATCGTACAATTTTACTATTGATCAGAATCTCCATCTAATGTAGTTTTATAGCGTATAGAATCGTACGATTTTACTATTGAACAAGATTAAAATATAAAATGCTTTATTAAGTTTGTTGACTAATTATTAATTACATATGTTGAATATTTTTAGTTTTTTTTTAAAAGTTAACTATAAATAATTCTTTTGGTTTTTAGTTATAGATAATTATTTATTTATAAAATATAAGTAAATTATAATACCGTCTATATAAATAAAGTTGATACGAACGGTTTGGATTAGAGAAAAATTTAATGAAGTACGAAAAAGAAGTACTTTTCATCCGAAGATTGAAAAAATGTATATGGTTGGAGATGAAGATGTATTGAGTAAATATTAAAATTAATATGATAATATTTGATAGTCCCTTCTACACACATGACGTCACATTTGTTTACAGCCACCAGTTTTATATTTTTTTATACCTATGACCCCACCAACATAAATTTCTTCCTAGTCATGATATTTCTTTTGCCACGATGATATTTGTGACTTTGTCTTCTATGTTTTAAGAATACTTTCATTTAACGCTGAAATTTGTTAACGTGATGTAATATCCCTTGTCATATTATAAATAATAATTTTTTCAGTCAAAAATTAGGCAAATGTCACACAACTAGTCATAAATTTCGTATGTAGTACATGCGAAGTCGTCATTTGGGCTGTAAAATCATAATTGATCCGATAAATCATGGTTTATCTTTTGGGCCGTAAAAAATAAAATTTAGAGGTTGTTTGGTAGTTATTGGTTGAGTTTGGTATTGATTGTGTTAGTGCTAATTTAATTAAAACTTATAACTAAAACCATTTTGTTTGATTATTTTTCTGATTGAATGTGATAATAGTGAAAAATGATCATAATACTCTTGTATTGTTTCTTGTGTCAGGATAAAATTATTATAAAGAATACAGTCACATAAAAAATCTAAATTAAATATACATCATTTAAAATATAAATACAAATTGTTATACAAAATCAAAAAATACATAATAATTTGCATACAAATTTAAACTTAACTATTTGAAAGTAGTTGATTAACAATTTGATCATGTAAAATAGTTATATAATCAACAGTGTCTAAACTTCATTCTATATCTTGTATGTTTTGACTCTCAATTACTCCACTTTACACGTCAAAAATAATCATAATGTTCTGTTTAACGTTTGTAAATAAGTCATACTGAATATTGTATTTCCTTATAAAATTATGTATTTTGACACAAACAATGACTATATCTCTTTTGCACTAAAAAAAGATAAAAAAAAAAAAAAAAAAAGACATTTGTATTAAGATTGAAAATTTGACCTTCAATACATCATAAACACATTCAATAACATTTATAAGTTGTGCATGATCATGATTGAACATATCTTCCTTACTTAAATATTTGTTTCTTCGAAAATCGGCTGACCAATGTTTAGTATTGCGGCAAGAAACCATAAATCCATGGATGTTGGTGTATAAGTGTCACAAAGGTAATATTTAGTTGTAGACGAGTGCCATATTTATTATATAAATAATATAGATAATAAAAATTATATAAATATTACAGATCTAGTGGAGGAAATGAAAATCTGGAAGTCGGATTAAATGCAATTTCTTTCAAAACTTTTGAATCATCTGTTATGTCCTCTATTCCCACCCATACAAAGGTGAATATCATATCAAAATCATAGAATTCTGATTAAATTTTTTACAACATTCACATTTATCTTCCTGCCCAATTGATTCTCCACTTCTTGTTTAAACTCTTTGAACATTTCAAAAGTCTCTGACTTATGCTTGATTAAGTAGATATAGCCATACCTACTGTAATCATCAGTAAAAGTCACATAAAAGCGGTTAGCATCCCTTGTGACGGTTCTGAATGGTCAACACATTTCAGTGTGTATAAGGTCCAACAAACCTTCACCCATTTCACAAGTACCAGTGAAGGGTGACTTGGTCATCTTTCCAAGTAAACAAGATTCGCAAGTGTCATCCGACTTTAAGTCAAATGACTCCAAAACTCCATCCTTTTGGAGTTGGGCAATGCGCTTCTTGTTGACATGTCCAAGACAACAATGCCACAAGCATGCCTTGTCCAAACCAATGGACGAATCAATATTCAACACATTATTTCCTAAGTTATCTACAACATTCACAGTTTCATATACACCATTGCAAGGTAATGCTTCAAAATAAAATACACCGGTATAATAAGAATAAATAGCACCAACCTCATTATTAAACGAAAAGGTAAAACCTTGTTTGTACAAACTATGAAAGGAAATAATATTTCTCGCCATATCGGCCGAGTAACAACAATTATTCAAATATAAATTTAAACCACTTCTAAGCAATAAAGAATAAACTCCAATCTTGGTCACATGCGACATTTTCCTTATTCCCATGATTAAGTTTATCTTTCCGTGCACCACATCCCTACTTCTTTTTAGTCCCTACAAATCAGAACAAATGTGAAATCCATAACCTGTATCAAGGACCCGAGAATTAGCATGTGATGAGTTATTATATTAAATAGTATAAATACCTGTAAAGGAGGGTTTGATCTTCCCATCCTTTATGTCCTGCAAGTACTTGGGGCAGCTATGTTTCCAGTGCCCTTTTTCATGACAATGGAAGCTGTCAGCATCCTTCGGATTGTAAGAGAGATTAACGGAACCAGCATTGGTTCCACTAGAAGAGGATCCATCAAGGGAATTTCCCTTGTGGCTCTTAGAATGAGCCTTCCTCGTCTTTCCATTTCCATGTCCTATTTCCAGAACAAGGGTGAAGCAGTAGTAGGAGTAGACACAACCGACTTGCCTTTAAGGTTACTTTCTGTAGTCCTTAAAAGCCCTTGAAGCTTGCTAAGAGTGACCTCCTCATTGTTTATATGATAAGTCATACGAAACTGATCATAACAAGAAGGTAAATAGTGTAGAATTATGTCTATAGCCAACTCTTCATCAAAATTGACATTCAGTTTTAGCAAGTGGTCCACATATCTCTGCATCTTCTGCAAGTGGGCTGTGATGGGTTTGCCATCCTTCATTTTGGTTGTGATCATGGAGGAAATGATATCATACCTCTCCTGCCGAGCACTTTGATGGTATGTTTCCATCAAATCATGATACATTTCATTGGGATAGTAGTCCTCATAGGACTTCTGTAGCTCAACAGTCATGGTTGCAATCATAAGGCATGGAACCTTTGTCGCATCCCTCTCATGAGTAGTGTGCTCAGCGATTTGTTCAGGAGTAGTAGTGGTGACATCAATCTCCTTTAGCTCTTTATCAAGGATATATTCTTTGTCCTCATAACAAATATCCATTATGATGTTTCGAATTCAGTCACTGAAATTCGATCCATAAAAAATGACCCTCCCACATAGGTTCATGAGGGAGAAAGAGCGTGAAGGAATTGGTGTTGAAGCATTGTTTGGGGTAGACATCTAAAAAGGAAGAAGAACAAATTTTACATTAGATGAGAATCCTTAATACTACACCCATTATGAAATATTAAGGTTAGGATCCAACACAATATTCTACTATTGCAAAAAGGGATGCCGTAATCCAATTGTAAAATATTTGAAGGTAGGTAAATATCGATTTATCAATTTCCACCATGAAAAACGAAATAGATTATTAGGTTTTAATTGCTTTAAAATTCCTAGATCTTTGAGATTCATTGAACTTTTCAAAGGCATTTTTAAATCTCTATTATGCCCTTCAAGTTTGTGACTGGGATGCCGATGATCACAAACAAGGTGTGAATAACCATGCAAATTAACATGGTACACCCAATGCTATAAATCACCTAATCAATGTGCCGGTTAACCACACGTGCTCCATTGATCTATGATTAACATCAAACTACCCTTTATCACACATTGTCAGTCCTAGATTAGTGTGTCAGTTAACCACACATGCTCCACTAACGCCTTAACAAGGTGCAAAGTGTAAGTTCACGGATTAGCGCTATTTTCAGATTTTTCCCAAAGTAACTAAGATTTGGTATTAAATAAAAAGTTCAGTTACTTTATAATTATCATTATACTTTTAATGAAGTAGAATTAGTGTCCTATCCTACTTGTTCGGCTAGCGACCCTCCACCAGTCAAGGAAGCAGTGAGTAAGAGTGGACACCCACTAAACCACTATTTTATAGGCAGTAACCTTATACCCCCCCTTATACACTGACTTCGTGAATGAGGCCTACTAATGATAAGAGCGACTTGTCATATATATATATATATATATATATATATATATATATATATATATATATATATATATATATATATTAAACTTATAATATTATAAAGTATAAGAGTTGAATTTTAACTTATAAAACTCTAGGGTTTGGAATTAAAGTTTCATTTAATGAGACTTTGCAAATTCCAAAACTTGAGGGTAAGTTTTGAAACTTGTCAAACCTCTTCACATTCATAACCTATGAGTTTAATTTGATTTTAATGATGAGACCTTTCATTTTCCATAAGTTGAGGACAAGTTATGGAGGTCATTAAACATCAATTAGATCATTTTACTAACAACTAAATTATCATATAATTCATGATCTAACTAAATTCATAAACAGGACAACTCCATATCAACAATTTTAAAAAACAATTTGGTTATCATATAAAACAACAACTATTTTTTATAAAACTTTAATAATTATCTTTCAATTGGATGAGTATGATCACTATCATATCTTTAAAAACATATTCTTATGATTCAAAACAGTTTGGGGTAATGATCAGATCCAATTTTGGCCAAAACACAAATTTCTACACTATGATCAGCCAACTCGACGAGTCCATGAACTGGACTCGTCGAGTAGCTTCATTTCTACATGGACTCGTCGAGTCCCCAGTGGAATCGGCAAGTTCATTAGCCAGATATAATAGAAAACAATCATAGGCTTTGATACCACTGTTGGGTTTCGAGCATTATGACACTTCCTAAGTCCACATGCAACCCTAAATGCTTTGGATCTATGTTTTCTCTAATTATACATGCACTTCCTATTTTCAAAGCATTCACCCTAACTAGCATACAATTGAAGCTATATAACAAAACTTTGGTTAGGATGCTTACCTATTGAGTAGGGTAGAGTTCTTGACCTTTGAAATCTGGAGCACCTCAAGTGTGATGCCTCTAATGGTCCACAAACACCAATATGCAAAAGGAGGTTCTAAGGGAATAAGTTACTTGTCTTTCTTGAAGGTGCAACCGATTTTGGAGCATGAAGGGGGCTATTTATAGTTGTCGCAAGTACTAGGGTTACACTTTGTAAACCCTAATGATCCATGACTTTCTACATTCCTATGATCCATGGGTTTAATCTCCATGGACTCTCCATGGGTTATATTATTGGTTTAGCCCACTTACATAATCATGGATCACTTAGCCCATACAATAAGTATAATTGATTTACATAATCAATCCCTCCATATTTAATTAGTCTCTTTTGACCACAAAATTAATTACAAATTAATTATTGGGCAATCCTAATTAAATAACCATATTAATATATTATACTTATAATATATTAAAAAATTGTAAATAACCATATTCTCATAAAACCATCCTATCAAATTACACTAGTGAAGGCAAACCAAAAGGACCATGCTACTATCGGGTCAAGTAAATACAAGTTATAGTTATGGGCTTAGACACCAAATCCAACATTTTCTTGGTAGTAAATGGCCATTCGTGGTGCAAAATGGAGTCAAGGTTGGATTTGGACTTATCACAAGAATATGGTTCCAGATATGGAGCTCTCAAGGTCCCTAATGGCATCAAGTTGCTCACTTTATGCAGCCTAGCCCTTTCCATGCACAAAAACCTTGTAAGAAGCCTAGTTTTGGGGTTATGACCTTTTAGGGCCTTGCATGCACGTAAAGTTTGCAACTTTACGTGGTATCTGCACTAAGGGAGTGTGGATCTAGAGTTTTCTACCATAGATCCCACTAAAAAGGGTTGAACTTGTTAAGAACTGAAGGAACCCGTCGATTCCCTTAGCTGACTCGACGAGTCAGGGTAGGTTTTCCCCGTTTCTGGGTTTCTGGATAAGTGCAACGAAGGATTAGGGATTTGGTCCGTTTAGATCTTTGTTTTCTGGAAATATGATGAACTCGACGAGACAATAGGGTGGGTAGGAGAGTTAAGGTGGGACTCAGCGGGATAGACTCGGGAGGAACTCGACGAGTTCATGGGTGCACTCAACGAGTCGAGGTCAACATGGACTGTTGACCTTGGTTGTTGACCACGATTGACCAGAGTTTACTTTGAGGGTAATTATGGGATTATGACAAGTTAATGGTTATAGGCAGTTTAGGAGGAGCGGTGTGTGGGACATACCTGATTCTAGCTTGTCATTTCAGCATTTGCGAGGTGAGTCTTCTCACCATACCAATGGGTCTGAGGCACCAAGGCTGACCCATTTTATGATATGTGGTACACTACCTGTAGTAGAGATATGTGGTATGATAGTTAGCTTTGTGCTAAGTTGTATGTTACTGATTATGTGATTCTTGCATGAAAGACCATGGGGGGAGCCTGTGGCACTTGGATGTAAGACCATGTGGGGGAGCCCATGGCTGTCCGACAGGGAATGACCATGGGGGGAGCCCATGACACCTAGGTATAAGACCATGTGGGGGAGCCCATGGCATCCTTATGCAGGAATATTTGGTAGAGATAGCTTTTATAGCTAATGTTATATGGTGGAGATAACTTTATGGCTAAAATGATATGTTATGTGGAAGAGATAGCATTCATAGCTAATATGATATGTGTTATGTGGATTGTGTATCTGGGGTATGCTCTGGGGGCCTCACTAACATTAGCTTATAATTTTTTTTAAGGTACTTTTGATCCCAAGGAAAAGGGCAAGGCGTGATGACGCGACTTGCACTCTCTCATCAATATTTTGTAGATCACTCTGATAGTTTTAAATAAAAATGTAATGAATGTGGATTTGAAAAAAAAAATATGTTGGGATTTCATGATTTATGGAAATGTGTTTGATTAATTAAAAATGGAAATTTTCTTTTGAAAATTTGGGTTGTTACAAGAGTTTTGTAACAACGTGAATTTTCATTTCATAAAACATGTTTTCATCCAAATCAAGTCATAAAATCCAATGTATCATAACATAATACAAATCATATAAATCCCAAGATCATAAATAAATCCTCCGATAGTGTGTACAGATCACGTCGGCGCCTTCCCACGGTCCTCGATAGTACCTGAAACACGTAACACAACAACTGTAAGCATAAATGCTTAGTGATTCCCTAAAATACTACTTACGCACATACGCCCTTCCAGGCCATGACCTTCCGGTCCATGTGTCTCAGGGGACTTCCATCCCAACCCGGTAAACCTTCCAGTTCTACCCGCTTCGACTTTCCGGTCCACATCACAATGCCTTCCGGCCCATAACATGAATGCATTCCGGCCCATAACATAATGCCTTCCGGCCCATATCAAGCATAGCATACATAGCACATATAAACCGTTAACTTATTCATATACAATGCATACAACACATAACATATCCGACCTTCTGGTCACACAAAAATACCCTTCCGGGTACAGTATAGTGAGAAGACTCACCTCGTAGGAAGTCTAGAATATCACGTGCGCGCTATCTCTGAATCTCGAAACGATGACCCAACCCCGCCTGATCATATCGAAATATTATTCTAATTAATATAGGCTTCCAAGACTAGGCTACACCCATTTCATTATCCCACAGAGGGGTAAAAGACCATTTCACCCCTCCTTGACTCAAAGTCCACAGGTTGACCAAAACCCTAAAAGTCAACAAAAGTCAACAGACTACAGTACGCGGGGCGTACCGGCTTCTGTACGCGGGGCGTACATCGAAGAACCACAATCGGGGTCTCAAGCCCTTATGCTGCGCGTACTGGGAGTTACGCCCAGCGTAATTCCCAGATTCAGCCATACCATGTTTTTTGGTCTTAAATGGTTAAGACACTTCTTCAACTTCTAGATTCAGCTCTCTTTAAGTCTCCTAACCCATAAAGTCGGAACCTTTAAGCCTTGGCATGGCTGTAAAGGCTCCTACACTCTCTAATACCTTTCCTTTTCAACTCAAAAGATCTAGATCTCATGCATGGCTAAACATTTACGTCCAAGATTACATTTTTATGAACATACAACTCAAATAGACCTGGAATATGATAGATCTAAGCCAATGGAGACTACTTGCTCAGAAAGTCTCCATCTTTGGGACTAAAACCCTAGAAATTGGTCCAAGAAGCATACCATAAGAACTACAAGGCAAGATCTAAACTTTTTACCTCATGAAGAAGCTCCAACCTTTGCTATCCACGGATCTACACTTGTACACCAACTTATAGCCTCCACAATGGACTCATCTTCTCTTTTGCTACATTAAAATAACACCTCAAAGCTTAGAACACTCACACACAAGCTATAAACGAAGGAATAACTCTCTTAGGGTTTCTTTCTGAAGGATGGTGGCCGAGGAACGAAGCCATCTCATTCCTTTTAAAGCCAAGAACCCAAATTAGGGTTTTGGGTCTGAACTGGTTTCGCCCAGCGTAACCTTGGGTACGCCCAGCGTACCCGGGTGATAAAGCATTTAATGAGGTGCACGAGTACGCACAACGTACTCCTTGTACGCCCAGTGTACTCGCCCAACAGAAAGGCCAAAAATGATAATTATAAAAAGATGAAGGGCTAATTGGTTGCACCTGAATTTCGGGATGTTACAAGTTTTGATTTTCAAGTTAAGGATCTTGAACTGTTTACCTAACATGATTAAGTTATCCGATTTTCTCTAAACCTTGCATCGGTAACTATCTATTGTTGACCTGAGGATACATGTTATTTTGAAAGAGAGTATCAGCTTTAAAGCTGGTGAGATCATAAGTATTAATGTGTCTTAATTTGTAAAACTTGTAATTAAAGACTTGACATTGTTTTGAAAGAAAGCTCGTATAAATATGAAAATGTTTGTAGACAACTGTAAACGTTTTAAAAACCCTAGAAATCCCTATGATTCCTACTATTATAAAAGGGAGTCTTCTACCAAGACCTAACTGCTCTGAATGTAGCCTTCTACCAAGACCCGACTGTGTTACTATTATTATTATTATAAGAAATTGTATCCTTTGGTACTAGGATACTCAAATATAATTCACCTCATCGGTTATGTGAATGATTCACAAAATAAAGGTAATAATATAACTAACCTAAGTATTACCTTTTGGTACTAGGGTAAATAACAGTGTTAACTTATGACATTCGTAGATGTACATTTACCTCTGTTGCTAACAGCTGGGTGTAGGAATAATTAATCCCTTAAAGTATACCTGTAATGGTATCAACCGTTGACATCAGAGGATGTGCTTTTATCTTTGCAGCTAACAGAGATTTTAGGAATGGTTAATCCCGCAAAGTATCCTTTGGTACTAGGATATTAAATCCAATCTATCTCGTCGATTATGTGATTGTATCACAAGGTAAAGATAAGAATGAGGATTTTATAACGTAATCTATACATATAAAATGTAATAATAACTCATCATATATTACCTATGTAAATGTACTCATGTAAGCGTGTTTATGCAAATGTACACATGTAAATGTAATCATATATGTGCTGTAATATTCTACGTGTGCTAGCTGTAACATGTGTTCTCTCTCTCTCTCTCTCTCTCTCTCTCTATCTATCTATCTATCTATCTAGCAAGTATTGACTCATGAATGGACTGACTCATTGTATGATATCGTGTTCTAATAATAACTCTAGTATCTTCCTAAACTACCCCTATGGTAGTTTACTAGTAATCTAACTGGTACGTACGGACATGGATGTATACCCTTGCTACCCAAGGGCATTGGATCAACTGGAAGGACCTTTATGACTATATATGTACACATGATATATAACTAATATTTAAACAACATTCGGACGGGTACCCGACATCCCACCAGACCACATCTCAAGCCCGAAAAGGAAATAGGGTGGATACCCTTCCTAAGTCTTTTAAACATTTCTTATATAACTATACATATATAGGCATGCAATTGATAATATAAAAGCATAAAATAAGTTTGGTAAAACCTTTGAACATAATTATTATCTAAGAAACGATCAACTTGATGTCAATCTATAAAACGGTTTGAAAGCGTGGGTTTGATAAAACAGTTTAAGTATAAAGGAACATTTGTTTGAAACAAAATTATAAATGAGTTTGAAATGAAGCGTACAGAGTAAAGTGTACAACTTAATAAGGAGTTTTAATCATATAAAATGTTTATGAAAATCATTTGAAGGAAACTGTTTGGTAAAATGGTTAATGAGTAGTAAATCATTTAAATGTTGCTTACTAATCACATGTGATTGATATAGTAACTAGCATAATTCTACTTGTATCCCCCCCATAAAACATTTAAAAACAAATAAAACATTGATTAAGGGGGTATGAACTCACCTGTTGTGGGTGATACGGATGAACCGAAGAGGTAGGACTGTTAGGTGTCAAGTGAAGTCTTGAACACACTCTATGATCCTAGTTAACATATAATATCACATATATGTAACAAATTAGTCTATAAACAACTAATAAACAAGTCAAGTCACCCTAGGAAATGCTAAACACCTTTATCAACTGTTATTAGCCTCTAGGATTGCATCTAAGTGTTTGTAGGGAAAAGTTATTGTGTGTAGGGATCAAGGGAAACTCCCTAATGGATTTCACAGCCCTAATGTCACCAATTAATGAGTTTATGGACGTAAACTCTTGAGATTACGACTGTAAGCTCAAACTTACTTGGCCAATTGATGTTTGAGGCTCTATAAGACCCTAAGAAGCAATTCTACTTAATGGCTTGGTCTTTGGAAGAGTTTACGACATTATATAACTCCTTTTGGAAGTTCACGGCCCTGGGACCAAAATCCCATGGAGATTATGGCTGTAATCTCCCTTGGATGGGTGTTTTTGGTGTTTTCAAGTCCCTAATTTAACTAGGAACTAAACTAGGCTAGTGTACAAGGCTTTAGAAGAGTTTATAGCACCATTTGGCACTATTATTTGTAGTTCACGGCCCTGGGACTTCTTGGGCCGTGAAAATGTTACTCTTGGTGTTCTAAGGGTGTTTTCTAGTCCTACACTCATTAGGGTACATGCCTAAACTAGTCTCTTGGCTTAAGGAAGGCTTTTGGGGCATTTTCGCAACCTCAAATGGAGTTCACGGCCCAAGAACTTCCTTGGCCGTGAACTCACTTCTAGCCATTGTTTCTAATTTATTTTGTGGTCTAAACATTTAATGGTGTCTTCTAGTTAGAGTTCCAAGGCTTTGTGGGACATTGGTCACTCTTTTGGCCCTTAAAAAGGTGTTTACTCTCCAAGTGTTCTTGGGCGGTAAACTCCCAAATCTTGGGGTTTTGATCCGATTTTGATGTTATGAACACAATCTAAGCTATATAATACAACTAGATAGGAGTACTCACGATTTGGGATAAAAACCCGAAGATCCGTGAGAGAGAATTTGGCTTTTCTCTGTTTGGAAATGTAACTAATGAATGAATATGGTTAAGATTTCTATACATAGTCCTGAGATTTTTGGCAGAAAATATTTTATTCCCAGAATGAACTCTAATATCATAGAATATTGGAATAACAATGTTGCACAAAACCCTAGTGCATTCACTCTCCTGATATCTCCTTAAGTGCTAAACCTGAAATACTCAAACTTATACCCAAAGTCTGGAATTTCACTGTAAATGTTCTAACTTCTATTGGCTCGATATAGTTTGTTCAGAATGGAAATTTTGGGTTGTCACATCATCCCCCTGTTAAAGGGAATTTCGTCATGAAATTAGAATTTAGATAAGGAAGTAGGCATGAAAGATCGAGTCGTGGGGAGGAAACTTCCTAATCGATTGGTTCTAGTGCTCATAAGTGAAAACGGGTTCTCAGTTGGTATCCCAATGAACCTTCACTATTTGGCGACGACGTTGCTTTGTCTGCTTGACCTCTCCATCGAGGGTTACTACCGTTCTAATACGAAGGCGAGGATCTCGACGAGTGGACTTACAAGAGTCCTAACGGAAAAGTATGGTTTCACGATCGAGACGCAAAGAGTAGAATGTATGTTACTAAGTTCGCGGACTAGATCTAGTTTGTGAGATACAGGACCGATTCTGGTAAGAATCTCGGAGGTCCTATCTATCTTGGATTTAGCTTTCCACGTTTTACGAAGTGTATTAAGCTATTCCCAAAGTGAGTTCTGCTAAAGAACTTGGTCAGTCACTTGGAATCTCCAAGATTTCTTTTTCTTGTTTAACTTCTCAGTCAAGGGCCACCCCTTGCTGGGTCAGAGTCGTAAAGGTTTCTGTAAGTTGTGAGGGGTTCTGAATGAACTATGACAGTAAGTCCGTAAGACCTAGAATTTGGCGAATGACTGTCGGTGTCTCTGGTGTCGACAACTTGTCAACGGTTTTGACAAATTGTAAGAGTACTCAAAATTTCCCACATCACTAAAAGTGTATCATAGAAATTTGACTCTTTAATTTCAAAATTCGTGCCTAGAGAACTTTGCGAAAAGTACCTCTGAAGGTAATGTTTCCATGGGTTTCTTCTTACTATGAGGGTAGATAAGTAAGTCATTACATGGAGAAATGACAAACTGATCCAAGTAAGAAAGATGTACCCTACTCATTTAGCTCATGAAAACTATGGGCGTATTGGTCCTATCCGAGGGGTATCACTGCAGATTCGAAGTGTCCGCATCGAGTTCGGAAGGTAGTCTTTTGGACATCCTTCCCTAACACTCGAACTGGTGATATTCGGATATCAGATCCATTTCTGAAAGTAATTCTTTCCTTGCATATGCTCAACCAAATCATTTATGCGAGGCAGAGATAACGATTTCTACTAGAAAATCTTGACGGAGTCCTCGATATCCGAGGTACATACAATGCAATCCGTCGATCTCTACAAGAATATGACCGGGGTTCTCTAGGGTGAGAAGCCTAGTCTTCTAATTCTATTTATGTGTAGTTCACTAAGTTGTCCGGGCTGTTCTTGTACCTCCGTAGGTGTTTAGACTGTAGGGCAATCTGTTTGCAGAAGTTGTACTGGGTTCTAAGTTTGTTCACATGACGATGCAATTACTCGTAGGCTTGAGCAGTCTCCATCCTGAAGATCATATTTAGGATTCATACATGGTTTCACAATCACAATCTCGTGTATATGAGTCGTATATAATTAAGATTGAAAAGGTAGTCGAATAACTGATTCTTCTTTAAGCTCATATCCCATCGGAGAAAAAGGAGTTAAAGTGGAATCATCAATTCTAAACCTGTAGAACCTTTATTATATATTACCCTTATGTATACATTCCCCAGTGATAGATCAACCACATGAATCCTTGGATTAAACTTGAAGTACTGCACGAGTGGTACTTCGGGGATTTATTCGGAAAAAGAAAAGAGCTATGAGGTACTCCCTGCATGAGTACTTCGGTGTTTTGATATGACGGCTTCGCTAAAACGATGTTTACTGACAAAGAGATGTACGTATGAAGCTGCTTTTTTGAGGATCAATTTGAATCGAGTCATATGAAAATGTCGGAATCATACAGAAACTTAAAGACATTAGATTTGAACATAAGGCGCTTACAGACAAAACACAACCGTGCAACCATGAACAGAGTTACAGTACTTTAGACTTACTACAAGACTATTGCTACGAATAAGGTATACTACAAAAGACAAGTATACGCAGCACAAGCATCCTTATACTGATAGGATCCCGTAAAAGATAAGACTCTAGTTGCACTAGTTCTGGATAGTTTATAAGTCTGTTACAACGAAACGCCTAAATTACATTAACGAGGGTCTGACGTAGTTTCTCCTGTAGCTGTGATCCTTAGAATTCTGCCGTCGGCACCACAGTTCTTTGTTATAGGACAATCTTTCTTGAAGTGCCCTATCTCACCGCATTGGTGGCATGCCTGTCTAGTACTAGCATTAGTGACGGGAGTGCGGTTTTTAGCCAGTGTTATGTGCACACGAGTGCCTTCCTCATTACTCCACCTTGGAAATTGCTTTTTAAAGCGTTCTGCAGGAGTTTCCACTTGTGGCTATGGCATGGCAAGTCTTTGGGCTTTCTTGTGCTCCTTTAGGGCTTTACGATATTGTCTCTTCCTTTCGGTCTTACGGCTTCGCAAGTCCATGACTGTTTCCATTTGTTGGTTTCCCGGTTTGGTATTACCATCGGAACTCTCGACTCCTTTGTCAGTCTTGCTTGTGTTGCCTAAGTTGATGTGCGTAAAGAAAGTTGTCACAGCAGCTGCTACTACAGCTTGTAATGTAGCGACATCGATATGGAGGATAGGGGTTTCGTCGTTCGACTGATTGTCTCCGGATGATGACATGATTCTGTAACACGAAAGATAAGGATTTTGTGAGCGATTCTGGTTGACCCTAGATGTACTTTGATTGTCTAAGTAAAGAGTAAGACTATGTTCTCGAAGCTTTGACCTACATCCCTATGATGCAGTCCTAGTACTGAGTAGAAGTAAGTTCGTAGAATGGTCTCAAGACGTTTGTCGTTCAAGCCGAGGTATTGATGGTTGGTGAATAACAGGATCTAACCACTTAAAAGAGACTTGGAAATGTCTTCGGAGCTAAATTACTATAGTCCAATGACTTGACTAAAGCATGAATTCAGATAGACTCCAATGAAAGTATGATAAAAGTACTTGAATGAAGAATGACACAAAAGTTAGCCGACTGTCAAAATATTTGATATTCATGACGTAAAAGTTTGGGAAAATGAGCTTGTAAAGGTCTTACATCATATCCATAGAAGATAGTTCTTGATAGCATAAAGACCTAACCAAAAGTACTTACAGTACAAGGTAATTTCATAGAAAATGCCACATCGGGCATAGACAGAAAAACGATTCCTTTAAATAAGGAAAATAAAGTAAAGCGTCTACTACCGGCGACGGTCATCCCTCTGATGAACTCCCAGCTCAGCCAATTGACGTTCCATATCAAGCAGGTATCTTTCGTATACCCTCAGACGTCCTCAGAGCTCTATGACTTCGGCTTGGGTTTCAGCTAGTGCTTGCAGCAGGGTTTTGTGGTCTCTCTCAGATCTCTCACGAGCATGTTCAAGGTTGTTGGTGTGAAGGATATGCATCCCTCCATTGGTGTCAACTTCCTCGATACGACGTAGAGCTGTCCTGCCTTGAATTTCATTTCGAGAAACTCTACGGATCAGGATTGGTAGAACTCTATTTGCTCTGCTCCCTTCATTTACGTTGTAGAAGCTTCGGTCTCCATTTAATGGCATAGGTTGATTTTGATCTTCACTCCATGCTTCCAAACATTCAACCCATGGAGGCGTTGGGTCATGAAAAGCCGGACGAGGGTTAGGAATTGGAATGGGAGCTGCCTGGGGTAGGTTCTCAACCTCGGGTTCGGAGTTAGCACCATCCGAAAGGTCTTCATCATGGTGATCATTCAAAGGAATCGGATGATCATTCTCTGGTTCTTCTCGAAACCATCCAGCAATGATTTCGTTTGGTTGCCGGGGGGATGGAGTCCAGCCATGTTATCTACGCGAGAATTGGGGTTAGAAAATAATTATAAGACGAAACTATCTAGATAATTATTTAGAAAATATTCATTAGTTACATCGCTATTTGTGAAGTGCATACCAATTATATGTAATTGAAACAGGATAGGCCTTTGAATAAGTTATATTAACTCCAAATTCACACAGAATAGGGGTAAACTAAAAATGTCCATAGATTCTAAGTCTATAACATCCTAATTACATATAGCCTTAGTGTATCCACTTAGCAACTATCAACTTAGTAATGAAGATCCCGTTTTAGTTCTCAAGTATAAAGTACTTATAGTAACACCAAATACTCCTATAGTATTTTAAGTTAAATGTTATGTTCTACTGTTCTCATTGTGGTAGGGTTGGTAAGATTTTAGACATGTTGCAACCACACAACTACACTTAGGCACATGCTAGTCAACCCTTGGATAATATAGGTGATCAGGCTATATCTTCCCAGTTTTGACTATATGTCTCTAAGTCCACCTGTGTTGCCCAACAATCGTAATTCTTTTGTACTGTCCTAGTGACACTGATTTTAGCATGAATGCAGGCACGTATACTTAATTAAATATTTTATTATTTAAAGTATAAACTCTTGGTTAGAGTATTTTTAACCCCTTATGTATTTATAGTTAGTATATCTTTTATGGGTTGATATACTTAATTCACTATAAACAATGCTCTGATACCAATCTGTCACACCCCAAAACCAAGAACGGCGGAAACGTTCTGGGGCGGAGGACGTCATGTACAGTATCACAACAACGAAAAGTAGTAAACAAGCAACAACATCATCCATTGCATTAATAATATAATTATTATACAAGTGTTCTGTCAAATTTTGATAAACACTAAAGCATAAATCAAAATGAAAGAGGAGTCTTGAACGAGCTCCATCTTCCTTTCTCCTTGCATCGGTACCTATCTATAATGACCTGAGGATACAAGTAATTTTGAAAGCGAGTATCAGCTTTGAAGTTTGTGAGATCATAACTATTTTAGTGTCTTAATTTGTATGTAAGAATTTGTAAGTTTATGAACTATAAGTATAAAAGTGTTTGTAAAACAACTGTAAACGTTTGAAAAACTCTAAAAATCCCTATGATTCCTACTATTATATAAGGGCATCTTCTACCAAGACCTAACTGTTCTCAATGTAGTCTTTTACCAAGACTTAACAGTTCTAAATGTTCGTTTTATGTAAAAGTGTGTAATTTTCCCAAGTGTAACAATCATTAACAAAATATAGTTTTTACATTTATAGTTTAAGTGAATAGATCACTAAATATATGTATAGGGATAATTAATGTAGTACTAAAATGTAGCGCTATAAGAACTACTATTGTAGTAACTACCTTAAACCGGATTTATACTAAGGCATCATGTGATTAATTGTACCATACTATTGACTGGTAAGAACGACATAAGAATGGTCGTAAAAAGGTATGACGTTTGGCACCCGTAGACCTGCAATTCCGGCTGTAGCTAGCAGCAAGGTGTAGGATAGTCAATCCAGTATAAGATTTATACGCAAACACACGCTCTCCCTTCAAGAGACTCTGGCTACAACACGGGCCATGACATTTAAGTCATGCTCCGATTCATATCACAATAATTAACGTATTCATGTATATGTAATGTAACGAACTATTCTAGCTGTAATGTACATGCTCTCTACCTAGAAAATATAGTAATGTACTCGTTCTAGTATCATTGTATATGTTCTCTTTCTAGTATAGGTGTATATGTTCTCTTTCTAGTATAGTATGTTCTCTTTCTAGTATAGTTGTATATGTTCTCTCCTGGTATAGTTGTATATGTTCTCTTTCTAGTATAGTTGTATATGTTCTCTTTCTAGTATAGTTGACTCATGAATGAACTGACTCATGGTATGATATCGCATTCTAGTAATAGTTCTAGTATCTTCCTAAACTACCTATATGGTAGTTTACTAGTAATTTAACTGGTACATATGAACATGGATGTATACCCTTGCTACCCAAGGGCATTAGATGAACTGGAAGGACCTTTATGACTATATATGTACATATGTTATATAACTAATATTTAAACGACCTTCGGACGAGTACTCGATATCCCACCAGACCACATCTCAAGCGCAAAAAGGAAATAGGGTGGATAGCCTTCCTAAGTCTTTTAAACATTTCTTATATAACTATACATATAGAGGCATGCAATTTATAATATAAAAGCATAAATAAGTTTTGTAAAACCTTTGAACATAATTATTATCTTAAGAAAAGATCGACTTGATGTCAATCTATAAAACGGTTTGAAGGCATGGGTTTGATAAAAAAATTTAGTATAAGGAAACATTTGTTTGAATCACAATGGTAAATAAGTTTGAAATAAAACATACAGAGTAAAATGTACAGTGTAATAAGAAGTTTTAAACATATAAAATGTTTATAAATATCATTTGAAGGAAACTATTCAGTAAAACGGCTAATGAATAGTCAATCATTTGAATGCTACTTATTAATCACATATGATTGATGTAATAATTAGCATAATTCTACTTGTATCCCCCCATAAAACATTTAAAAACTGTTAAAACATTGATTAAAGGGTATGAACTCACCTGTTGTGGGTGATACGGATGAACTGAAGAGGTAGGACCGCTAGGTGTCAAGTAAAGTCTTAAACACACTCTATGATCCTAGTTAACATATAATTTCACATATATGTAACAAATTAGTCTATAAACAACTAATAAACAAGTCAAGACACCCTAGGACATGCTAAACACCAATATCAAGTGTTATTAGCCTCTAGGATTACATCTAAGTGTTTGTAGGGGAAGCTATTGTGTGTAGGGCTCAAGGAAAACTCCACCATGAAGTTCACGGCCCTAATAACACAACCAAATGAGTTTACAGTCGTAAACTCATGAGTTTACGGCCGTGAACTCATACCTATGTGTCCATTTGATGTTTGATGCTCTATAAGGCCCTAAAAAGCATTTCTACTTAATGGCTTGGTCTATGGAAGAGTTTAGGGCATAATATAACTCCTTTTAGGAGTTTATGGCACTGGGACCATATTCCCTTAGATATTACGACCGTAATCTCCCTTGGGATGATGATTATGGTGTTTTCAAGTCTCTAAATTAACTAGGAACTAAACTAGGCTTTTGTTCTTGGATTTAGAAGAGTTTATGGCACCATTTGCATTAATAATATAATTTTAATACAAATGTGTTCTGTCAAATTATAATATAGACAATAAAGTTCAATCAAAATAAAAGATGAGTCTTCATCGGGCTCCATCTTCTCTAAACCTTGCATCGGTATATGTCTATCGTTGACCTGAGGATACATGTTATTTTGAAAGAGAGTATCAGCTTTAAAGCTGGTGAGATCATAAGTATTAATGTGTCTTAATTTGTAAAACTTGTAATTAAAGACTTGACATTGTTTAGAAAGAAAGCTCGTATAAATATGAAAATGTTTGTAGAACAACTGTAAATGTTTGAAAAACCCTAGAAATCCTTATGATTCCTACTATTATAAAAGGGAGTCTTCTACCAAGACCTAATTGCTCTGAATGTAGCCTTCTACCAAGACCCGACTGTGTTACTATTATTATTATTATTATAAGAAATTGTATCCTTTGGTACTAGGATACTCAAATATAATTCAACTCATCGGTTATGTGAATGAGTCACAAAATAAAGGTAATAATATAACTAACCTAAGTATTACCCTTTGGTACTAGGGTAACTAACAGTGTTAACTTAAGACATTCGTAGATGTACATTTATCTCTGTTGCTAACAGTTGGGTGTAGGAATAGTTAATCCCTTAAAGTATACCTGTAATGGTATCAACCGTTGATATCCAAGGATGTGCTTTTATCTTTGTAGCTAACAGAGATTCTAGGAATGGTTAATCCCGCAAAGTATCCTTTGTACTAGGATATTAAATCCAACCTATCTCGTCGATTATGTGATTGTATCACAAGGTAAAGATAAGAATGAGGATTTTATAACGTAATCTATACATATAAAATGTAATAATAACTCATCATATATTATCTATGTAAATGTACTCATGTAAGCGTGTTTATGTAAATGTACTCATGTAAATGTAATCATGTAAATGTACTCATGTAAATGTAATCATATATGTGTTGTAATGTTCTACGTGTGCTAGCTGTAACGTGTATTCTCTCTCTATCTAGCAAGTATTGACTCATGAATGAACTGACACATTGTATGATATCGTGTTCTAATGATAGTTCTAGTATCTTCCTAAACTACCCCTATGGTAGTTTACTAGTAATCTAACTGGTACGTACGGACATGGATGTATACCCTTGCTACTCAAGGGCAGTGGATGAACTGGAAGGACCTTTATGACTATATATGTACACATGATATATAACTAATATTTAAACGACTTTCGAACGGGTACCCGACATCCCACCAGACCACATCTCAAGCGCGAAAAGGAAATAGGGTGGATAGCCTTCCTAAGTCTTTTAAACATTTCTTATATAACTATACATATATAGGCATGCAATTGACAATATAAAAGCATAAAATAAGTTTGGTAAAACCTTTGAACATAATTATTATCTAAGAAACGATCAACTTGATGTCAATCTATAAAACAGTTTCAATGCGTGGGTTTGATAAAACAGTTTAAGTATAAAGGAACATTTCTTTGAAACACAATTATAAATGAGTTTGAAATGAAGCGTACAGAGTAAAGTGTACAAGTTAATAAGGAATTTTAATCATATAAAATGCTTATGAAAATCATTTGAAGGAAACTGTTTGGTAAAATGGCTAATGAGTAGTAAATCATTTAAATGCTGCTTACTAATCACATGTGATTGATATAGTAACTAGAATAATTCTACTTGTATCCCCCCCATAAAACATTTAAGAACAGTTAAAACATTGATTAAGGGGTATGAACTCACCTGTTGTGGGTGATACGGATGAACCGAAGAGGTAGGACTGTTAGGTGTCAAGTGAAGTCTTGAACACACTCTATGATCCTAGTTAACATATAATATCACATATATGTAACAAATTAGTCTATAAACAACTAATAAAAAAGTCAAGACACCCTAGGACATGCTAAACACCTTTATCAAGTTTTATTAGCCTCTAGGATTGCATCTAAGTGTTTGTAGGGAAAAGTTATTGTGTGTAGGGATCAAGGGAAACTCCCTAATGGAGTTCACGGCCCTAATGTCACCAACTAATGAGTTTATAGTCGTAAACTCTTGAGTTTACGTCCGTAAGCTCATACTTACCTGGCCAATTGATATTTGAGGCTCTATAAGACCCTAAGAAGCAATTCTACTTAATGGCTTGGTCTTTGGAAGAGTTTAGGGCATTATATAACTCCTTTTGGGAGTTCACTGCCCTGGGACCAAATCCCATGGAGATTACGGCCGTAATCTCCCTTGGATGGGTGTTTTTGGTGTTTCAAGTCCCTAATTTAACTAGGAACTAAACTAGGCTAGTATACAAGGCTTTAGAAGAGTTTATAGCACCATTTGGTACTATTATTTGGCGTTCACGGCCCTGGTACTTCTTGGGCCATGAACACCTTACTCTTCGTGTTCTAAGGGTGTTTGCTAGTCCGAAACTCATTAGGGTACATGTTTAAACTAGTCTCTTGGCTTAAGGAAGGCGTTTGGGGCATTTTGGCAACCTCAAATGGATTTCACGGCCCAAGAACTTCCTTGGACGTGAAATCACTTCTAACCATTGTTTCTAATTGATTTTGTGGTCTAAACATGTAATGGTGTCTTCTAGTTTGAGTTCCAAGGCTTTGTGGGACATTGGTCACTCTTTTGGCCCTTAAAAAGGAGTTTACTCTCCAAGTGTTCTTGGGCGGTAAACTCCCAAATCTTGGGGTTTTGATCCAATTTTGATGTTATAAAACACAATCTAAGCTATATAATACAACTAGATATGAGTACTCACGATTTGGGATAAAAACCCGAAGATCCATGAGAGAGAATTTGGCTTTTCTCTATTTGGAAATGTAACTAATGAATGAATGTGGTTCAGATTTCTATATATAGTCCTGAGATTTTTGGCAGAAAATATTTTATTCCTGGAATAAACTCTAATATCATAGAGTATTGGAATAACAGTGTTGCACAAAACCCTAGTTCATCCACTCTCCTGATATCTCCTTAAGTGCTAAACCTGAAATACTCAAACTTATACCCAAAGTCTGGAATTTCATTGTAACTGTTCTAACTTCTATTGGCTCGATATGGTTTGCTCAGAATGGAAATTTCGGGTTGTCACAGACATGTTTAAGTAGCCACCACCTCTCCTTGTCCCAGAAAATGAAACCCTCGAGTGTTTTGGTGAGTTTTGAACTTGAAGAGTGTTTGTTGGTGGTTTGTAAAGGAGAACAAGAAGAGGAACACTTAAGGGGATTGCTTGAGCTTGTGGATCCAGGATCATCTCCACATTTGTAAGCATTTTAGGGTAAAAACCTTACATCTTTATGCTCTTAGTTAGATTAAGTTTATGGAGTATTTTGTGCACTTTTTAATCCTTATGATAAAGGTGAGCTTTTGATGTAATCTAGAGGAAATGGATGCTAGATCTTAGCTCTAATCATTCCCCCTGTTCATAAAAATGTTAACTTTATGGAGTGTTTGGACCCATGCATGTATTAAGATATTTTAAAGCACTTTTTGAGCTATTGAGCCCCATTAAGCCATGCA
This sequence comes from Lactuca saligna, assembly GCF_052625555.1. Taxonomy (NCBI): domain Eukaryota; kingdom Viridiplantae; phylum Streptophyta; class Magnoliopsida; order Asterales; family Asteraceae; genus Lactuca; species Lactuca saligna. Next base: position 182,353,779 of record NC_136424.1, on the reverse strand, counting down.
TGTATGTAAAGTTTCCAACTTTACGTGATAACTCACCTTTAGGGACCAGATTTGTGAGTTTGGTGGAAAGGCTTAACCAATTATGTGCTTAATGGAGTAGGATGGCACACTGGGGAGTACATTGGGTGTACCTAACTGGTATACTACACGTACTAGACCCAAAAGGAGTACACTAAGCGTACGAGTTGAGTATGCGGGGTCTTAGGATTGGTGTTTTCGGTATTGGGAAAATTCTTGGGTTTGTAAGTTTGAGCTTGGTGTGTCGTTAGACTTCTGTTTTAGGATTTGCACTAGCATAATGGGCTTCCTTGGATTTTAGGACCATGATGAGTTTTGGGCCCATTTTGGAAGATTGGGCCATATTTAGGCCTTGAGTTGTCATTTAGGTTTTAGGCCTTTTGAATAGTTGAGTTGGGCTTTTTGCTTTAGGCTAAGTTAGATAATGGGTAAAATGATCTTTTACCTTGGTTATAGGCTAAGTATCTTAGACTCTAGATATTAGTTGAGACCTAATATATAATTGGATGTTATTGATATTGATAGCATAAGGATTTTCCGGACCAACATCCAAAGATTCATTTGAGTGATTTAGCAGCTTTAGGTGAGTTTCCTCACTATGTTTAGAGGGTCAAAGGCACCAATATCGGCATATGGTTTATTATGTTAGGATGCTATATATGTCTACGTGACTCTTGCATGTTTCATGTGTTAGTATGCTTACCGAGAAAATCCCGACGTCGGGTGGGGCCCGATGACTGTATTGTATGCTATTGTGTTTATGATTATTGCATGTGTTTGTATAATTATATTTTTATATGATTATGTGTGTACCGAGAGGGGCGTGATGACAGACATAACTATACAGCGAACAGGGCTCGACGACAGGTGGGGTCGGATGTCGCGAAGAGGTCGATGATAGGCATGTGCCTAGTATATGTTGATATGTATGGTATGCGGTGTTCTGGGGAACTCACTAAGCTTTGTGCTTACGATTTCCAGTTTATGTTTCAGGTACTTCTTCTTTGAAAGTGTAACGCCTGTAGATCCGGGCAAACAATTTAGAGGCAATAAGTGTTGAAAACGAGTTTTCGGCAAAAGATTATTTAGAATAAATAATCTTAACCAAGTTGTAGAATAAGTCTCAAGGTTTCTGTACATATAAAGAATGCTGAAATCCGAGTTATAACGAAGAAGTTATGGCTCGTCGAAGTTTCGCGGCAAAACTGGCACGACACCAGGAAGCGTAAGTAATGAATTTACGATAGAATACTTTTTGGCCTTAGTAATCTAATCAAAAGTTGTAGTGTACGTTAAACTGAGAACATACAAAAAAAGAACGCCCAAATCTGACTTCGTATGAGGAAGTTATGAATTTTCCATGATTTGGTTTAGTAGTGCACGACCCGAAACTCGAATTTTAGTTCGAGCGGTTTTTAGCCTACGTGGCCTAAATGAGAGTTGAAGATCTCATTAATAAGAACTCAATGGTAAAAGGACAAACGAAAACGGAGTCCGTATGAAGGAGTTGCGAATTCTTTGCGGACATTTAACAACCTAATCTCCTTCTACTATTAAATTTAAGGTCGGTCAAGAATTAGCCGGAGGAGTCAAAATGAAACTTGTAGATCTTGTTTTTACCTACACGTGGAAAAAAAGAACGTCGAAAATAGAGCTCGTATGCAAAACGTACGGGGTTTAGAAGTCAGCAGGGTGCTGCTGCAAAAGGGGTGACGTGGCGCAATGTGAGCCACACACGTGTCACCAACAGAATGCTGACATCTGGCCATGAACTCGACGAGTTGAGCTTCCAGACCCCCTATAAATAGAGGTGTCAGGTTCCCTTCATTTTCACACCATCCAACTTCATTTTCTCTCTCTAGCCTCCCTTAAGCCCCCTAAAGTCGAGGTAAACCCCCTAACACCCGAAGGAAGCCCTGAGGCTCCCGGAGCACCTGACGGCTCCGAAGAGAAGAGCCTCTGGCTCAGTAACTCTGCTCCGGCGGAGCGTCTGACGGCTCCGAAAAGAAGAGAAGACCCCAAGGAAACCCGCTTTAAGTGAGCTATACCTACCATATCTTTAGTATAACTTATGTTTCAATATAGTAAAGTTATTAGGAACTTATAATAAGTATTTAGACTATTATTATGAGTTATATAAGTGTCGTTATAATGTCTTTTTTAACCACTCATGGTACGGGGGTTCCGGTTTGGAGGGCCGCTTGGGTTGCTAGATTAAAAAGTGCTTTTATGCCGAAATGATCCCGCGTTACGGTGTTCCATGTCTGGCCGCGTCTGTATATAGTGGGTGAAAAGTATTGTGTTAACGTTTATATAATAATAATAATAATAATAATAATAATAATAATAATAATAATAATAATAATAATAATAATAGCTAGACTGTTAATTAGTCGCAGTTAATGTTAGACTAAACCCTAGTGATATTGATACTAGGTTTTGTTGAGGAAATTGTTTTAAGAGTAACGAACTGCTGTCCGAGTGCCGAGTCACCACCTTACCAGGTGAGTGCATAGTCCCTTTCATGAACATGATTTTAATACAAGTATTGATTAAAGTATTAAATATATGTTTATGTACGAGTTATTTGATGTCGCCTGAAATACGTATTAAAGAACATACCTGATTATATATAATAATTTACGATAAAGAGTAAACCTAAATTAATTATGATGAATATTGGATAGTATCTTCTTACGAGTATGAGTGAGTTATAATCCTAGAATAGAACATTAATATATGTCATTGATCCGGGAGCGTGGATTAGACATAGCCATTGTCCCTAGTCTGAGAGTATGGACTGGACATAGTCAAATGTCATTAGTCTGGGAGTATGGATTAAGACATAGTCACTCGTCCTTAGTCCAAGGGTATGGATAGGACAGTTATTCATCATTAATCCGAGAGTATGGATTTACACATAGACACTTGTTCCTAATCCGTGAGTATGGAATAGGCACAATTATTAATCCAAGAGCATAAACTAGATCCGAGAGTATGGGTTAAGTAAGAGGTAAACTTTAAGATCCGAGATTATGGATAGTCTCATTGTAAGGATCGGTGGGGTGGGGTAAGAGATGATTATATATATGGGGAAATTGTACATTTTGTGTGTTCTAAAATATTTATATTATATCACATTGTGGGATTGAAAATCCTTATGTACCCACCAGGTTTCCCAACCTGACCCACTCCAACTTATTTGTATCACAAGTGTCGATACGAAGTTACTTTGCATTGAGAGATTTAAAAGTGATGTAGATCAGTAGTGTAAATAAATGTAAGTTCTTTTTATGCTTATGTTCATGTATTGACGATGACATCCCAAGGTTTTAAAAGGAATAAAAATACATTTCTTCGGAAATACTTTGATAACATATTTATCATGTTTTTCTGGGAACAAATTCTGCAAAATTTTTATTAAAGGAGGTACTATGATTTTTATAAAGCATAAACAAAATCGGTTTTTTCGGCCATGAAAATGGGGATATCACAGTTGGTATCAGAGGATTAGTTTAAGCGAACTAGGAATATAGATTTATTTCTGGACTTAAACATAGAGTGCTAAGCAATGATTTTGAGGAGTGTATCAAATAAAATTTTGGTAATACACCTGAATAGACACAAGCACTAGCTTATTTTGGGAAAATTCCTAACATGCTTTTATGTGCTAAATGATTTATGATGCTTTATGATGCTAAATATATGATCGGATCTATGGTATGTTGCCGACCGGATCTGGAAATTTTATGTGCTCAGATTTCCAAATGTTTAATTACAGTATTAGAACTGGCATGCAACCTTTCAGAGTAATAGGGAGATTTACACGTCGATTGTAAATAAAATATTTTCTATCTTAATTCTCATCTTTTCGCACCAAACGTTTGAATTGGTGTATAAATAGAAATGGCAAGAACCTGCAGTGGAACCAAGAATGTGAATGGAAATGGTAATCAACCCCCAGTGATGAGCAAATACCTGTTGTGGTAGCCACTCCTAAGCCAATCACGATGGCTGGAGTATAAGCGATGTATTAAATGATGTTGGATCATCAAATGGAGGAAACCAGACGTTTTCTTCAACAAAATCAAGATGAAGCTACCATACCAAATGAAGAGCCTGAGTTAAACGAAGAGTAGTTTGAGGAGGGAAACTACAGTAGGTCCGTTGGTCAAGATGATCCACCGGTGATTTGGAGGAACAACCAAGATGATGAACTCGAGAGGAATGGATGCAAGTACAAGGATTTATTAACTTGCAAGCCATCCACTTTCACTAGGAAGGAAAATCTGATCGGAGTTATGGATTGGATCTCGGATATGGAGTTGGCTTTCATGACGTGTGGTTGCAGAGGCAAACTACAGACCACGTTCGCAGTACCGCCAAGTCCGAGGAGGCGCTATTCGTTGGTGGAACACCCTGGGGAAGACGCTAAGCCCCAATGAGCCCCTACAACTGATATGCAAAGAGTTTTTGGTACAATTCAAGCGTGAGTACTGCTCAGCCCAAAATCTGCTCAAACTAGAGAACCAATTCCTAACCTTGAAGAAAGGAAGAATGAAAATTGATGTATACACCAACAACTTCACAGAGAAGATGGAGTTTGCCTTGCGACTTGTCCCATATGACCTGACGAAAATCAACAAGTACGCTAAGGGAGTTCCATGGGAGTATGCAGTGCCAGTACGTCAGATACCTACTTTGGGGGCAACTATCTGGGCTACCAAGTCTGTTGAAGACATGATCAAAGGAAGAGCCACCAGCAAGGTTGAAGTTGGTTATAAGAGGAAGTTTGAAGGACCCACAAGGTCCAACAAGAAGAGAAAAATCTCGAAGTCTGGAGAAGGAACACAATGTTGAGACAAGTGCAGAAGGAAGCACATTAGGAGACGCTCTAAAGAGATGACCTGCTTCAAATGCGGGAAGACTGGTCACTATGCCAACGAATGCACAACCAAGAAAGAAGTCTACTTTAAATGTGGTGAAGAAGGACACTTTAAGCAAGACTCCCCAAGGAGATAAGAAGCTGCAAAGCCAAACGTACCTCCAAAGTCGAAGGCAAGAGCATTCCAGATGATCCTTGACGATAATGCAAGGAATCAAGAGTGATGACTTTATATCCAAAGATTTAGTGATGCAGTAGCCATGGGGATAATATCTTATGGTGTAGCCTATTAGAGGCATAATCTAGAGTGAACTTGAATACCTATGTAATCGTTTCAAGGAATAATATAAAGCCTTTGTTTTGCTATCCGATGTGTTAAGTTGTTGTGTGATTTTATTCTATGGTGACTTGGAGAACTGCGAGACAATACTTTGGACGAGTATGAGTATGTGTGAATGGTAGTAGAGGCCTATACTACCGGAAGCACAAGACTCACACTTTGATCAGGAAAAGTCACAAGGTTACCAAGAAACTAGTAATTGATTTCGTTTTATTCGTGTATGGCGTTACCATCGTTTCGGTAATGATTAAGAAGATGATTGTTATTTTGACCCTAGTAGTCATATTACATTGAGTCTGTGAGTATGTTACATGGTTCAGAGAACCAAGTCCGATGTAGCATCTAACTTAAGCTGAAAGATTAAAGTAAAAGACAATCAAAACGATCAGCAGAGGTCTCGCGATAGTTGCTTATAGCTAGAAATGCTACCTTTTATGATGTGATTTATAACATGAAGGAAGGTATAGTCTATTCTGGAATTTGACTCTAAGAGACTTGAGTCTAAGCTTTGCAATATACAATGATAGGTCATTAGAATATAACACATCGATCCATTGTAGTAATAGAAGAATATTATCTTAAGTTTTCTAAGAAGAATAAGGAGTCTCCATCAAGGATCGAGATTGTAACTCGAATGTCATAGTTTGGAGTCTAACGAGCAGGTGCAAGTTCGAGCACCACCTACAGTCAAGGAATCCAAAAGTTAGATACTCGTTTGAAGTGACATAGAAGATACAATTATTACCTAGGATGAAGTGATAACGTATGAAGTCATTATACAACCCTGATTCATTGATGATTCTGGGACGTAATCATCCTAAGGGGGAGATAGTTGTAACGCCCGTAGATCCGAGCTAGTCAAAGCAAAAGATTATTCAGAATAAATAATCTTAACCAAGTTTTAGAATAAGTCTCAAGGTTTTCGTATATATAAATAATGCCGAAATCCAAGTTATAACGAAGAAGTTATGGCCGTCGAAGTTTCGCGGCAAAACCGACACGACACCGGGAAGCGTAAATACTTATTTACGATAGAAGACTTTTTGGCCATATGAAAGACCCCAACTTTCGTATTTATGAAAGACCCAAACTTTCATATTATTTCAAAAGATTTCTTAAGTTACTTCCTCAAAACATGCTACATGCATATTTATAAAACAATATTTTATATTGATAAAGTGATTATAAAGGATTGGATACAAACCGACTAAGTTTTTATTACAATTTCATGTCTACCCAGGAATCTACTATTCATATACATACATGAACATTAAAAATACAGAGAAATACTATTAACTATTCTAAATCTTTCAGCAGTAAAAAGCTATATTGGAATACTCATCACCTTCAATTGTTAAATATTGAAAGGAATAAGCGATAACGCTTAGTGAATTCAATAAATAGATACAATATAATCTTATGCCTTACATATACCAATATGATAGAAGCAGAAGGGAACAAGAAGACATATGTAAAATCATGTGACAAGCGTTCAAATCAATCAAAGACTTTATTCAAAGATATACTTTTCAATGAGATATAATGATTTCAATACTTGATATGCATCAATAAAGGTTTGGCCCAATTGGAACAGAAGACATATAATTTCTGATTAACATTTTGGTAGATTTCAGGCTTATAGCCCTGTCTAACCATTTTCCAATACCATAGAATAGAGTTCATTCTCTTATGGAGTCATGCTCTACATGGTCAGAGGTTACATACCATTCTTATCAAACCTTATGCCAATGCCATAGAATAGAAGTCATTCTCTTACGGAGACATGCTCTACATGGCTAGAGGCTACGTACCAGTACGAATGTGAATCTAAGTCATTTCACTGATCACATGGTCAAAGGTATTATAATTGCTATAAACATAGCGAATACAATAACACGGGAGAATAACTCAGAATAATAACACTGAGAAGCACATAGCACATATAACACACAACATACAATTGCTCCTATATATTGAACTCGCCTTAAGTTAACCGGGGGTTAAAATAGTAATTTGGATAGCTATCGGTAAAAAGTCTGACGAAAACGGTAAAAAGTCTGACGAAAACGGACGAAAACCGGGCTCTGGGAAGGTAGGGCTTCAAAACCGAAAAGATAAAATTTTTGGGCTTCTCGGGAGTCTTGGGGCGTGTTTCGGGTGCTAAAATTGATTTCGGGGCTTCGGGGTAAGCTAATATGAAGAAAATATGGAAAGAGGGGCTAAAAGTGGCAAAATTTCAAAGTTAGTCGGAAGATATCGCAGCTTCCTTTATATAGGGCCGAGGTTCGGAAGTCGGCTAAGAAGCGAAGCTCGGTGGCAGCAGCGGAGCGAAGCAGGTGGCGCGAGAGGAGAGGCTCGGATGCGAGGTTCAACTGCGAGGCTGGTAGGCACGACGTGGAGGGGCGAGACTCGGACATCGCAACGAGGCGCGTCGGAAGCCGATTGGCTCGCACTTCGGTCGAATCGTTGAGCGGCACGCGTCGGTCTCCGGAAGCAAGCAGCGAGGTAGCTCGGTCTGGGCCACGTCTCCGGTGATGCACCTGCTTCGTGCGAGGTGAGGTGGTCGGTTACTATTCGTGCGAAAATTTTCGATTTTCGTGCCCCGAACTTCTAAAATCCATAACTTTCGCATACGAGCTCCGTTTTTGACGTTCTTTATATGCACGCGTAGCTAAAATTACGCTCTACAACTTTCGTTCAGACTTCGTCGACTAATTTTTGAATTTAATTTTAATATTATTATTTTTAACAGACCGGGATAGGAAAATCTGTTAAAAATTCAAAACTTCTTCATCCGACATCCGTTTTCGTCAGACTTTTTACCGTTGTACTACATATGATGAGACCTTCAATTATCGTTTAGGATGTATCGGTAAAATATCGTTCGATCTAAAATTCAAGTTTTTAGCTGTCTACTGCTAAGTTGAAACTTCGAAAAATCATAATTTCCTCATACGAAGTCAGATTTTGGGGTTCTTTTTATCGAATTTCTCGGTTTAACGAAAACTATGACTTTCATTTAGATTACTAAAGCTAAAAAGTAGTTTACAAAAAACTCACTTTTTACGTCATTCAGTGCCGTGCCGGTTTTGTCGCGCATCTTTGGTTGGTCATAACTTCTTCGTTATAACTCGGATTTTGACGAGGTTTTCGCCTACAATTTTCTAACGAGATTCTCTACAACATCAAATAATAAAATTTTACTTATTTAAAATTTCATATTTTCGCTAAATTTCACTATTTGACTTTTAATTGGAATCTCATAAGACTTCCAAAATTTTCTGAGTGATTCTAAACATAGTTTTACTTCATTTCTAGTAAAAACCATCTGTTAGAACTCAACACTCAATTTTACATAATATTTCACAATTTTATTTATTACAAAACACGATTTTAAAATGTGTATGTTACAAATGCCTCCTCCTTTTGAGGATTTCGTCCCTGAAATTACATCGATTAAAATAAATAGGAATATTTTGCTTTTATCTCATTCTTATTCTCCCATGTATAGTTTGGGCCACGATGGTGTTTCCACTTGAAAAGCACCAATTCTATTTCTTTATTGCGTAGCTTAGTTGTTCTTTCATTCACGATTTCTTCAGGCTCTTCTACATATCTTAACTTATTATCCAATTTCACTTTGGATAATGGAACTTTCTCATCGTAGATGCTCAAGCATTTGCGCAGATAACTTACATGAAACACATCATGAATACCCGCCAAATCTTCAGGCAATTCTAAGCGGTAAGCTTGCTTTCCAATTCTTTGGATGATTTTGAAAGGACCAACAAATCTAGGAATCAACTTTCCTTTCTTCCCAAATCGCATAAGGCCTTTCCATGGGGATACCTTCAGCATCACGAAATCACCCACTTGAAATTCTATAGGTCGTCTTCTCTTTTCCGTATAGGACTTCTGTCAATCATGGGCCGCTTTCATTCTTTCTCATACGATTTGAATCTTGTCGGTGGTGTCTTGAATCATTTAAGGGCCTCCAAGGATCTTCTGTCCTACATCACGCCAACATAACGACGTACGACATTTGCGATCATATTATGCTTCATATGGTGGAATTTTGATTGAAGTGTGGTAAATGTTATTATACGAAAATTCAATAAGCGGTAAGTATTTAATCCAGTTACCACCGAAATCCAAAACACATGCACGAAGCATTTCTTCTACTGTCTGGATTGTTCTCTCTGTCTGACCATCTGTCTGAGGATGATAGGTGGTACTGAGAGCAACTCGAGATCCTAATTCATGCTTCATTCTCACCCAATAGTGAAGAGTGAAACGAGTATCACAGTCGGAAATAATCTATAGTGGCGCATCATGACTTTCCACAATTTCGTCTAGGTAACTTACGCGTATTTCTCCAATGGAGTCGTTTCACGTGTGGCGAGAATATATGTATTCTTCATCAGCCGGTCGATAATTATCTAAATGTTATCATTCACAGTTTTCTTCTCCTCTTTCAAGGTATTAACTGTATAAGTCGGATAAGTAGAATATCCCTTCAACAGAATTTACGAGTTTTTAAGAAAGAAATTTATTACTTTCACCGTAGACATAAATAGGATCTTCCCTTTTGATAGGGATGCATATCATCTCTTTCTAGATCAAGAGTTGTGTGTGGTTCTTTAACAACCAATCCATTTCGAGAATAATATCAAAGATAGGAATTAGGTTAGCAGGAAGATTAGAACTTTCAATTCCTATAACACTAACTCTATAGGCTTCATCACATATTTCTTATGTTATCTATGTGAAATTATTGGACAATTACGTAACAAGCAATTGGAAAAGAATATCCGAATTTATAAGGTACGAAAGAATCTGAGGCATTGAAATCAAATAAGATGTGAGTAGATCTAGAGTTTACGAGAAAATTACTAGTCACAACATTCCAGTTTTAACTTACTTCCTTTGTGGTAATCTAAATGTACGATATTTAGCTTTTTGTTTGCCAAACGATTGTCAAATTCTTCAAACTTCCTAATTACTGGTGGTGTTCAAATTTGCACCCACTCTTCATTCTTTATTGAACATTCGATCCTAATCTTTGAGTTAAAACTCAATTCTCATTGCAGACTCCTGCTCCTTCTTGGTTTATAGACTAAACCCAAGATAAGGTATTTACTTTTGCTATATCGACAACTTGAATGGTCATATTCTAATGACCTTTGATTTTATCTCGCAAAAGACACATAACGATCCAAACTCTTGTATTAGAATCAGATCGAATAAATCGAGCTGATAGAATAAACAAAATGAAAAGAGTTTGATCAACACGTATATGCTTTGGAATAGAAAGAATAGCACCACGTATCTCTAATTCGTGCTTTCGGACCTACATATCTTTTAGCTTTTGGCACCTCCTCCTTTTTAGTTGGAGTACTCTTCGATTGTTGAATGGCAACTTGACTCCCCGCCATTTGATTAGTAAGTGTAGGGCGGATACATTTCTTGTGGCCAGTAACACCACATAGCAATTCACATCTCTGGCTAATGATTGCTCAATTCTTTAATGAAGATTGTTATATTTATATCGACTACCTCGACCATTTACTTCTTAAATATTCCTACTGAAGTTTTATCACTATATAAGACATGGTTCTCTGAACCAATCAACTCCTTTCACGGATTTATACTAATCAGACTCGATTCTTTATGATATTAAGATTTGAACGATAATTATCTTCTTATTCATTACCGAAACGAAGGTAACGACACACATGAATAAAACGAAATCATTTACTAGCTTCTTGGTAACCTTGTTACGTTTCCTGATCCAAGTGTGAGTCCTGTGCTTCCAGTAGTATAGGCCTCTACTACTATTCATACCTACTCATACTCGTCTCAAGTATTGTCTCGCAGTTCCCAAGTCACCATTCAAAAGTTTTCACAAAGCAACTTATCACACATGAACGTGTTTAAACAAATACATACAACAGTTTCTCCTAGACTCAACTAGGGTTTTCAGGTTTTTATCAAACATATATTGGATTACCTATACTCGCCTTCTGGGATTCTTCTCATGCATATGATCGATTTAATATATCCTAATACTTTTCGATAGGTCGATAGAAATTTTACTTCCATTTCTTCATACTAATTCTTTCTTGAGTAGTGTCTACTTACAAGACACACTATTCCAAAATTTACTTTAGCAGCATGGAGATAAACGGTGTTCTACTACCTGCATCATGTTCTAACTCATGCAATCCATCATGCACTTTTGTTCATTTCATTATTCTTCCTTGACATCGTTATTCTTGTATCTGAGTAAGTCTAAGTCTATTTCATAGGAGTCTATCCTAAGAAGTCTGCATCTTAGCTGCATCTCAGCAAGCTTTACTAGCTTCAACTTGGTTCTCTGTCATTCCTTACTACAACATCTCTTCATACAATACTATAGGTGTATTTCTTCTTCAATTAAGCATTCTAGCTTACTTAAACAAGTAAGTTGCTTAACCATTTACCGCTAAATGACTCAATTCACCATCCTAATCTTGTATGTTAAAATCGGCTTAACACACAATGGAACTTTATATCACAAAGTATTGGCCTATTGAGTCTGAAAACTTCATTAGCCTTTCTTTTGATCTTTATTTAATTCTTCTAATCTTGTACCACATCAATTGAGATACTATTGAAGTATTTATCACCATGTTCGGTTCTTTCGACTTTCTAAAAAATCATTGCTTCAATCTGAACAGCGGTAGAACAACTTCGTGGATTTGTACCAACACATTTATCTTGTCCAAACGTGTTTCAAACGCACATCTTTCTTCCAAAGATGTTATTATATATCAAACATACTTTAAATGTATATTACCACTCTATTGGTATTTATACACTTCTTACGATAACAATTCATATTTATTATTTTACGATATCTCGCGATCGTTTATTTATAAACTTATCGATGTCAACTATCATAAGTCTCTTTATCACTCCGAAAAATTCTATTATGAAAATTCTTAAAATTTTCTAAACCATGGTCGGCAACAGACCTTAAGCTTTTTCACATAATAGAATACAAGGCATATCTCTTCTCTATATTCATTTATCATTTAGCACATAATAGAATATAAGGAATATCTCTTCTCTATATTCATTTATCATTTAGCACATAATAGATTATAAGGCATACCTCCTCTTAATATTCTAGTGCTTGCCTCCATTAGGTATTCAACCTAAAATATATCGTATCATCTTTACTTAATAATTCTTGTTTAAGTTTAGAAATTCTTAAAATTTCTGGTTCAGTTAAACTAATTTTCTTAAAATTCTGAAGTAACTTAATATCTTAGAATACTAGGGTTTATCATTACCCAATCCCCCACTTAAATATTTCCTATGGTTTGTATCCATATACTTATTATGAATCAGCTCATATATTGAGCTTCCAACAGTTTAAGTCTAAATATCAATCCGTGATATTTTGTTCACTTAAACCATTGCTCTGATACCATGATTGAAAGACCCCAACTTTCGTATTTATGAAAGACTCAAACTTTCATACTATTTCAAAAAATTTCTTAAGTTACTTCCTTAAAACATGCTACATGCATATTTATAAAACAATATTTTATATTGATAAAGTGATTACAAAGAATTGGATACACACCGACTTAAGTTTTTATTACAATTTCATGTCTACCCAGGAATCTAGTATTCATATACATACATGAACATTAAAAATACGGAGAAATACTATTAACTATTCTAAATCTTTCAGCAGTAAAAAGCTATATTGGAATACTCATCACCTGGAATTGTTATGTATTGAGAGGAATAAGCGATAACGCTTAGTGAATTCAATAAATAGATACAATATAATCTTATGCCTTACATATACCAATATGACAGAAGCAGAAGGGAACAAGAAGACATATGTGAAATCATGTGACAAGCGTTCATATTAATTAAAGACTGTATTCAAAGATATACTTTTCAATGAGATATAATGATTTCAATACTTGATATGCATCAATAAAGCTTATAGCCCTGTCTAACCATTTGCCAATACCATAGAATATAGTTCATTCTCTTACGGAGTCATGCTCTACATGGTCAGAGGCTACATACCATTCCTATCAAACCTTATGCCAATGCCATAGAATAGAAGTCATTCTCTTACGGAAACATGTTCTACATGGCCAGAGGCTACGTACCAGTACCAATGTGAATCTAAGTCCTTTCACTGATCACATGGTCAAAGGTATTATAATTGCTATAAACATAGCGAATAAAATAACACAGGAGAATAACTCAGAATAATAACATTGAGAAGCACATAGCACATATAACACATAACATACAATTGTTCCTATATATTGAACTCACCTTAAGTTAATCGGCGGGTTAAAATAGTAATTTGGATAGCATTTTGGCTTTAAATATGTCTTTCTATGTTGAAAACCGGGAGCTTAATTGAAAATCGGGCTCTGCAAAGGTAGGGATTCAAAACCGAAAAGATAAAAATTTTGGGCTTCTCGGGAGTCTTGGGGCGTGTTTCGGGTGCTAAAATTGATTTCGGGGCTTCGGGGTAAGTTAATATGAAGAAAATATGGAAAGAGGGGCTAAAAGTGGCAAATTTTCAAAGTTAGTCGGAAGATCTCGCAGCTTCCTTTATATAGGGCCGAGGTTCGGAAGTCGGCTAAGAAGCGAAGCTCGGTGGCAGCAGCGGAGCGAAGCAGGTGGCGCGAGAGGGGAGGCTCGGATGCGAGGCTGGTAGGCACGACGTGGAAGGGCGAGACTCGGACACCACAGCGAGGCGCGTCGGAAGCCGATTGGCTCGCACTTCGGTCGAATCGCTGAGCGGCACACATCGGTCTCCGGAAGCAAGCAGCGAGGCAGCTCGGTCTAGGTCACATCTCTGGTGACGCACCTGCTTCGTGCGAGGTGACGTGGTTGGTTACTATTCATGCGAAAATTTTCGATTTTCATGCCCCGAATTTCTAAAATCCATAACTTTCGCATACGAGCTCCGTTTTGACATTCTTTATATGCACGCGTAGCTAAAATTACGCTCTACAACTTTCGTTTAGGCTTCGTCGGCTAATTTTTAATTTAATTTTAATATTATTATTTTTAACAGACCGGGATAGGAAAATCTGTTAAAAATTCATAACTTCTTTATCCGACATCCGTTTTCATCAGACTTTTTACCGTTGCACTACATATGATGAGACCTTCGATTCTCGTTTAGGATGTATCGGTAAAATATCGCTCGATCTAAAATTCGAGTTTTTAGCTGTCTACTGCTAAGTTGAAACTTTAAAAAATCATAACTTCCTCATACGAAGTCAGATTTTGGCATTCTTTTTATCGAATTTCTCGGTTTAACAAATTCTACGACTTTCATTTAGATTACTAAAGCTAAAAAGTAGTTTATCAAATACTCACTTTTTACGTCATTCGGCGCCGTGCCGGTTTTGTCGCGGATCTTCGGTTGGTCATAACTTTTTCGTTATAACTCGGATTTTGACGAGGTTTTCGCCTACAATTTTCTAACGAGATTCTCTACAACATCAAATAATAAAATTTTACTAATTTAAAATTTCATATTTTCTCTAAATTTCACTATTTGGCTTTTAATTGGAATACCATAAGACTTTCAATATTTTCTGAGTGATTCTAAACATAGTTTTACTTCATTTCTAGTAAAACCCATCTGTTAGAACTCAACACTCAATTTTACATAATATTTCACAATTTTATTCATTACAAAACACGATTTTAAAACGTGTATTTTACACCATAGTAATATAAAAAAAAGTTTTAGTGTAAGTTAAATTGAGAACATACAAAAAAAGATCGCCCAAATCTGACTTCGTATGAGGAAGTTATGAATTTTCCAAGATTTCGCTTAGTAGTGCACGACCCGAAACTCGAATTTTAGTTCGAGCGGTTTTTGACCCACACGGCCTAAATAAGAGTTGAAGATCTCATTAATAAGAACTCAATGGTAAAAAGACAAACAAAAACGGAGTCTATAAGAAGGAGTTACGAATTCTTCGCGGTCATTTAACAGCCCAATCATCTTCTACTGTTAAATTTAAGGTCGGTCGAGAATTAGCCGATGTAATCTAAATGAAAGTTGTAGATCTTGCTTTTAACCTACGCGTGGAAAAAAGGAATGTCAAAAATGGAGCTCGTATGCAAATGTTACGGGGTTTAGAAGTCAGCAGGGTGCTACTGCAAAAGGGGTGACGTGGCGCAATGTGAGCCACACACGTGTCACCACCAGAATGCTGACAACTAGCAATGAACTCAACAACTTGAAGGCCAGCTCAACGAGTTGAGCTGCTAGACCCCCTATAAATAGAGGATTCGGGTTCCCTTCATTCCCCACACCATCCAACTTCACTTTCTCTTTCTACTTTCTCTCTCTAGCCTCGCTTAAGCCCCCTAAAGTCTAGTTAAACCCCTAGCACCTGAAGGAAGCCCTGAGGCTCCCGGAGCACCTGACGGCTCCGAAGAGAAGAGCTTTCGACTCAGAAATTCTGCTATGATGGATCTCGGTTCCAAGGAAACCCGCTGTAAGTTATTTTAAGGTAGGTAAATGACGATTTACCAATTCCACCATGAAAAAGAAATTTTAAAATGAATTAGGTTTTAAATGAAATGAAATTCATAGATCTTTTGAGAATCATTGAACTATTCAATCTCATGTTTAATCTCGATTATGCCCCTTAAATTTGTGACTGGGATACCGAGGATCATAAATAAGGTGTGAATAATCATGCAAATTAGCTTGGTACTCTCATTGTCATTTACCACCTAATCAATGTGTCGGTTAACCACACCCGCTCTATTGATCAATGATAATTTACGAACTACCCATTTCCACCCTTTATTAGTCCAAGTTGGGGTGTTGGTTAACCAAACACACTCCACTAATGACTTGAAAAAGTGCAATTGGCAATTTCATGGATTAGCATCAAATTCACATTTTTCGAAAGTAACTAAGATTGGGAATTTAGAAAAAGCATTTAGTTACTTTATATTTATAATTATACTAATTAATGAAGATTAATGTCCTATCCTAATCGTTCGGCTAACGACCTTCCACTAGTCAAGAGGGCGATGGGTAAGAATGGATACCCAATGGTGGTCATTTTATATGTAGCTTCCTTAAATACCCCTTATAGACTAGATTCGTAAATGAGACCTAGTAACGCTAAGACTGACTGTTCTTATACATATGTAATATTAGACTTTTAATTTTATATAGTATAAGGGTGTATTTTAAACTTCTAAAATACTAGGGTTTTAGAATTTAATATTTCAAAATTAAACTATTAATTAAATTATAAATTCCAAAACTAAAGGGTGTAATTTGAAACTTTTCAAAATTACTAGATCAAATTTTAAATAATTAAATTAATAAAATAATTTTTTCATTATCTTAAAATTTGACCAAATCAATCTTATTTGATAAGGAAATCATATTATCATTTAGAAAATTCAATTTAAGGCATTAAAAATGAATTATGGTAATTATTGTAATCCAAACAAGATTTGAAAATTGAAAAATCAGGCATCTGACGAGTCAACTCATCGAGTGAGGTTATGAACTCTTCGAGTTCAGAAAACAGATTGCGAATCAGTTTTTCTTCTGTTTTGGACATATCACTATTGCATCAAATACAATTAAAAAACATCGTAGACTCTGATACCACTGATGGGTTTTGAGCATAACAACATCCTATGTGTTCATGCAACCCTATTTACTTCGGATTTAAGTTTTTTACTAATTTAATATGCAAAAGAAATTCCAAAGCAATAACCTTAATTCTAGCATATATAATTCAAAATTTATATATTAAAAGGGTTAAGAAGATTACCTTGCTTGTTATATAGCAATAACAAGAATTCCTTGCTTTATCTTGACTTTCAAAAGCTTAGTGCCCCAAATGTTGCACCTCTAATGGCTTAAAAATACTTGTAGCAAGAGGATGAGAGGAGAGAGAGGAGGGAATATGCAGAAAATCGGCTTGGGTTTCTATTATTGAATTATGAGATATGCCCAACTCAGACAAGAATGAATCTAGAATTCGATTCTTGAATTCCATTCCATTATCACTCTTTATCCTTCGAAAATTAGTTTTTAAATTCGATTGTATGTTCTTGATAAAGTCAATCATCACTTGAACAGTTTTAGACTTCTGTCGAAGAAAGAAAACCTAACTAAACCTTGCAAAATCCTCAACAATGACTAATATGTACTTCTTCTTATTGAGAGTCTCAATAGTCGAAGGTCCACATAAGTCAATGTGAACAAGTTCCAAAGGTTCAGTGAATTTTTAATCTATGACAATTTGATGACCTTGTCGATGTTGCTTGCCCTATTCACATGTAGTACACAACGATTCATTATCAAATTTTAAAATAGGTAAACCTCGAATAGGATCATTAAGAACAAGTTTGTTAATATTTTTGAAATTAAGTTGATAAAGACGTCGATGTCACAACCAACTGAGATCAGACAATGCTTTCGATAGCAAGCATACTAAAGGTACTGTAACATCCCAAAAATCAAAGGTAAAATTTTCATTTTTATTATATTCAGAACACTAGATTAATCCTTTCCAAACATTTCAAAACATTTCAATATAATACATTTATCAGAGTTCATTCCTAAAATCACATACTACGGAAATTATGGGTATATGCGTTGAGATCAAGCCGAGCCTTACCCTATTGAATCTGAAGTACCTGAAACCGTAAATCACAAACTGTAAGCACAAAGCTTAGTGAATTCCCCAAATACCACATACGATACATACCAATCGATCCAAAAATAACATTTATAACATCTAGCCATACATATCATACATATATCACAATCAATAAAAGTGTTATGTGCCATCTATAGTCTTCCCATTATGCCACGAGTCTCCTCGTCATCTTTCTTTCTAGGATGGGGGCCAAAACCCTAGGTCTTACAGACAAGTGCTAGGAGCCACCTCTTGGTCTTCCATGCAAGCATAACAAATACAACTAGCATACAATCTACCATTTCTAACTAATTAACTGCTAGTGTTCAGACTCGGGTCTTGCATACAGATTGCCAGGAGTTACCTCCTGGTCTTTCATACAAATTCCAAGGGTCATCCTAGGTCATCCTACATCACATAAACCAAATGGGCCAGTATTGGTACCTTCAACCAATAGAACATTGAGGAGATTCACCTCGAATGTTGAAGCTCACTACAAGAAATCCTTAGATGCTACCCTGACAACTTCCCGAGCTAACAATACCAAAATATCACGCAAATAGCAATTGAGTTCCAAACCATGATCCATAAACCAAACATGGGGTAAAATAACCATTTTACCCCTTGCCCAATAAGACACAGACTTAAGTCCCAAGCCCAAAACCAAACAAGCCCAAAATCACAAGATCCAGAAAAGCCCACTAATGGCCCAATTTTCCAAATTAAGCCCAAACCCTTACATGGTCCTTGAAGCCCATTAACATTTCTTAAACCAAAACTCACATTCATATCAAGCCCAACAAATCTTTAAACAATTGAAGCCTAACGATAGCCCAAACTCGAAATAATACCACAAGTCCTAATAAGGCCCAATTAGTCCCAAATCTATCATGGACCTATCCGAGAAGGCCCAATATCTAAAAGGCCTGAAATACTGAATGGTAAACCCTAGCTAACTCTTGGTCTAAGGTCCAAAGCCCAAAAAGTCAACAAAACAAGAAGGGTCAACCAGACCAAGTACGCCTTGTGTTCTCAGTTGGTACGCCATGTGTACCCCCTATGGGGCCAGTACACGCAGTGTACCATATGGGTACACCTAGCATACTCCCCTGGACCCTAAACTCCTTCATTTAGCACTTAATCACATCATCTCTTGCTCTAAACTCTCCAGTCAGATTCGTATGGATGACTATTCAAGTAAAATGGGACTCTAGAGCTCAAAGAGCTTAATGGATGTTCTTTAACTCACGCTTGAATGCAAAAACTCCATAACTCTTGATCCTTTATGAATAAGGAACCCTTAAAATGTCTAGGTATACTAGATTGAGCGCTTAAAACAAGCCTAGCTCACCAAGACCTAGCAAAACGAACTAAAATGGCCATAAACCCAACCCAAAGTTAAACTATACCATGAATAGCTAGATAGAGACTTTATGACTCTAAAGTCTCAAAATGAAGATGCCAACACTAGATCTATAGGCTCTTCTCTAATGGTTGAGTCTTTCACCTTCTTATTCTCTTGCACAAACCACCAAGAACCTTTTTCAAGCTCGAATCCTCACCCAAGGTACTCTAGGGTTTTATGTATGTCAAAATAGGTGGTGGCTGACCTAAAATGACCAAAGGGTGGTATAATGTTGCTTATATAGGGTAGGAACCCCGGATTTAGGGTTTTTCTATTAAGGGACTACATCTCGCGTAACCCTTAGTACGCCCGACATACTCACAAACCACCCGCGACCACTTATCCTTATACACTGGGTGTACCCCAGATTACGTTGGGCGTACCCAACCAAACACGTGCATGGTATCCTTGCATTCAAGGAACCGAAATGCAAGATTTTCCATCAAGGGGCCAATTATACCAATAACTTCAAAGTACCATAACTCCCTCATCCTAGGATCGTTGCCAACGACCCTTATATCCACGACGAGCTGGCGAGAAGCCCTACGCCCCTAATAATACACCCAAACCTTAAAGCCTCCTGTAAAAAAACCCAAAATCGATAAAAGATTGAGATATCCCATTATAATTATACCCTTGGCCACTAAACACACAATCGAACACTTGGATCACTTATAATATGACACCCACATCCGAATTGGGCCAAATCCTTCCTTTCCCAAGGCTTTAAACCTTATGATAACTGAAGATTGGGCACAACCCTTTATAAAGAAGAAAATATGAAATCGAGTGTTACAGGTACACTCACAATTGGTTTCAAGTGAAGAGTGAACATATCTCCCTTTTGTTTCAACTTTATTATAATTTCATGTGTTTCCTTGTTGAAAATAATACTTCCTTCCTCATCAAAGAGATCATGATTTCCATTGACAACAACTAGTTGTGAAACACTAATCAGATTAAGCTTTAAGCCTTCAACATATGCAACTTGATTCACAATGAATTTCTCATTCATTACTTTTCTGTATCCCTTGAATTTACACTTGTTGTTGTTTCCAAACTCTACAACTCAAGCATTGTCTAGCTGTCAAAAATCACGAAAATTCCCCTTCCTTCCAGTCATGTGATGCGAGCATCCACTATCAATACACCAAATTTCTTCATATTTCTCATCACAAAGAAATTGCAATCAATTAGAATAAATTAGGTCCCCAAGACCTTTTAGGTCCGTAGCCATTAGTTTGGAACACATTATGCAATGCAGAACCTACAACCCAACTACGAACTTTCGACTTGAAGCTGTTAATTAAGTCAATTTCGTTGGCTTTAGGCATCATAACGTAATAATTCAATAGGAAAGGTTCAACATTGACTTGTTGGATTAATTTCTAAGTCCATAACTATATTTGGTATGTACTTGACCCGACCCGACATGGTCCATTTGGGTTGCACTTCACCGGTACAATTTATATGGATAATCTTTTGGGAATAGTATATTAATATATTATAAGTTCTAATATATTAATACGGAATCATATTATTTATATAGTATTGATAAGGAATTAATTTAGAATTAATTAAGTGATCAAAATGAACTAATTAAATATGGACTCTTAGATATATGTGTGTGATGGGCCAAGTTCATTTAGGTTGGGCCAAGTTTTCATGGATAGTCCATGGAGTGTTTAACCCATGGATCATATGAAATGTAAGGTCATGGGTTTAACCCTAGTCTACACACTATATACATAAGTCCTTGGTTGGTGAAATTGGTATTAGTGTGGGTACACTAAGAGGGCTAGCCGATTTCACTAGAGAGAACCAAAGTATTCTTATTCTCGAAGTCTTCCAAGGTGTTTTGGTGATTTTTGATTCCACTTGAGGCTTCCACACTATTGGGGCGAAGCTCTTAAAGCTTGAAGACATCAAGCTACACCAAAAGGTATGTCATCTAACTAGTCTTTGTAGTATATTTGCCTCATAGTATGCTAGTTAGGATTAAAGCTTTGGAAAGTTATTATTTGCATGTATAATAAAGAAAACATAGATCCAAGGTTTATAGGGTTGCATGTACACAATTGGAGTGTTAGAATGCTCAAAACCCAACAGTGTTATCAAAACTAAGGCCTGCTTTCTCTTATACGTGATGCAAATAGATTTTTGAAGCCAAGAATATGTTAGGGCCTAAAAAACGACGAGTTCTGGAAGAAAACTCGATGAGTTCATGTATTAGAGCATGAACTCGATGAGTTCCATGAAGAACTCGACAAGTTTGGCCTCCAGATAGCATTTTTTGGGTTTCTTGGCCGGAATTGGACTAGGAACATTACCAAAAGCTATTTTTCAACTTATAAACTTGTTTTTGATGTGATAATGTTCATACTAATCCAATTTCAAAGATAATTGTCAATAGATTCATGTTTTGTATTAGTTTAAGTGTTATGTTAATTACATGAAAAAGTTTGATTCCAATTATCTTGTTCATATGAGTTGCTTAGATTAATAGAAAATGTTGATTGATTATGTGTATTTGATCCATTTTAATCTATGAATTGATTCTAAAATGTGTTTGTGTAACTTATCCTTAAGTTACATGAAAAGTCACATTAAAGTTTCTTAAAACTCATAAAGGTTGGGAATGGTTACAAAATGAAGAGTCTCGTCTTCATTAAATGGTTTTATGACTCCATAACTTTTCCTCAAGTTATGGAGGTTCAAGAGTCACTTCATTAAATCATTAAAATGTGTAACCTTAATTAGTTCCATAAGTTACAAAGAAGAAAAGTTACATTCTTTAATATTTTAAAGTCTTCCATAACGTATCCTAAAGTTATGGAATTTGAAGGGGGTTTTAATTAAAACTACTTTAAACACATAAGTTATGAAATTAATTAGTTTTGAATATTTTCAAAAACTTGTCCTCAATTTTTAGAATTTGAAAAGTTTTCTCTTATGAATACTTTAATTCCAAGTTTAGCCCTTAGAATTTTAAAAGTTAAAATTCAACCCTTATACTTTATAATACTATAAGTTAATAATATATATATATATATATATATATATATATATATGTGTGTGTGTGTGTGTGTATATATATATATATATATATATATATATATATGTATAAGAGCAAGTTAGTCTTACCGTTAGTAGGCCTCATTATCGAAGCCGGTCTATAAAGGGGGTATAAGGTTATCGCCTATAAAATGGCAGTTTAACGGGTGTCCAATCTCACTCACCGCTTCCTTAACTGGTGGATGGTCGTTAGCCGAACGGGTAGAACAAAGACTATAAATTCCCCCTTCATTAAAATTATTAATGATAAATACTAACTAACTAAACCTTTTATAAATACCCAATCTTAGTTACTTAGGAAAATGTGAATAAGGTGCTAATCCATGAAATTACACTTTGCACTTTGTTTAAGTCGGTTAGTGGAGCGTGTGTGGCTAACTGGAACACTAACTCGTATTTAACAAGGTAGGCAAAAGGTAACTTAATGTTTATCATAGTATCGATGGAACGTGTGTGGTTAAGCGGCACATCGATTGAGGGGTAAACACTTAAGGGTACCAAGTCATTTGCATGGTTACTTCACACTTTGTTTTGTGATCCTCATCATCCAAGTCACAAAACCTGAAGGGCACAGTCGAGATTTAAACATGCCATTGAACATTTTAATGAATCTCAAAAGATCTAGGAGTTTCAAATCCAATAAAAAAACCTAATAGTTTATTTTGATTTTCATGGTGGAAATTGGTGAATCGTCATTCACCTACCTTCAAATATTCTATAGCTTGGATTACGGCATCCCTCTTCCAAGTTATAAAATATTATGTTGGGTCCTAGCCTTAATATTTCATATTGGGTGTTCTATTAAGGACTTTAAATCAACTATCTTGAATATCTCCCAAAAGATGTTTAATTCAGACATCTATGATCTTCCCAAATCTCTTGGAACTTCACTTCCTCCACCTCCTATAATGATTCTCCCTAACCCACAAGTTCAAGGTCACTCAAGCCCCATTGGCAAGGAAAGGTCTAGGTGTAATTGCATCTTGGAGATGAAGTCACATACTGACAAGCCGGGAGAGTTGGGTGTCAAAGTCTTGAGAAAGTTAGTGGTTCAATCACTTTCTAAGTCACATAATGAGTTCCTTTGGGACTCCTATGAAACAGACTATGACAAGACCCTTAATGATCTTATCAATTTGCTTGGTACTGCTGAATCATCAATCATTTGGAAGGCTAGTAAAGCAAATTTAATTAGGAGATCGGCTTCCCAAAACTTTATGGACATTGACAATGATGACACTAGAAATCCAGAAAAAGCATTCTCTTCCCAATGGAAAGGGATCGGCCATGGTTAACTCAGTTGACCAAATGGTAAATAGAAAACCTAAGTCTGTGATAGTCCCATGTACCATTACCAAAGGGTCCATCTGTTAAAATTTCCAAAGGAAGGGGACCTATTTGCGAAGCTGCCGAAATTTACCTAAGGATGTTAAAGTTAATAAGTTTGACTCTACTTCAGCTAAAGTCCATTGTCTAACTCTGTCAAGCTCCTATTTGGAGATTCTTATTACATAATGTGACTGAGTCACATGGTGATGTTATAAGAATCAAAGAAAAGAGAGAAAACCTAAAGGAAATATATTCTATTTCTGATAGCGAAGATGGATTTCGATCGCATCAGAAATTTGAAGCTGTTACTTAGGAGTTATGACACATTGCTTAGGAATAGATAACAACAAGGTTTTCATATGGATTGTAAGGATAAGGTTTTCCGCAAAAAGTTTAAAATAAAAGGAAAATTTTGATTTTATTTATTTTAAGTATCCTTACAATGGCATTTGTGGAAAAAAAATTGTTGTTTGTATGATTCCATTGCTAGTAATATAGGAAAATGGTTTTGATTCTTTCATTTGTGGTAGTGTCTAAATTTACCAATTAAGGAAAGTTTCTCATCACCCAAGTTTCAATTGAACCGAAACATGGAATCATGCAAGTTGTATAGTATGATGAATGAGAACTTTCAAGCATTGGAAAATTAAGACTAAATACTTGTTCACATGGATGTGTGAGTCAAGTAGAGGACTAAGGGATTGAGTACACATTCTTGTGCACTAATTTAAGTCCACCACAAAAAAATCGATAAAACTATTCGTCATGATTTGCTAAAGTTTAGTAAATATGGTTATACTTACAAGCTTAAGTATAATTCTGAAACATTGAAATAATTTCACTATATGACCAGAACGAATAAGAAGAATCGAATTAGGCAGAAGGATAAAAGTTTCTCAAATATGAAAAGTTGGCAGAGTACTTTAGTATCATGTTTTAAGATCATCTTAATGATTTTGAGACCTTATCACAATTCATCCTCTAAGTGTATTATGATAGTTAAAAAGAGGAGTTATGAATTGTTGAAGTGGTTAAATCAAGAAGATGATTCATACTTTGTTCCAAAAACAATTCATAGAGTTATACTCTAAGATTGTAACTTGAGTGAAATGTCTTAAAGAAGGTTTAAAACACTTGTCAAATGTAAGAGTAAAAGTTTTCTACTCTTGTACATTTGAAATTGGTAAGTTGTGATGTTTTGGATAAAACAAAGACCAACTAAGGCTAATTGTGTTAAGTGTCTGTCTTGATCAGAGTCCATACTACCTCTTGAATATTTGGAAACAAAGTCTTATAGGTCAAGGAGACAGTGGGAGTCTAAAAGATACTGAAAGGGTTTCAAGAAGTAATCAAGATTAAAACCTGTGTTTCATCACTAGCACACAACTGGAGGTTTATAACCTATCGTGTTGACATTTCTGTGCCCATTCCAGATAAGTTGGCTATATATTTGAGTTCTACAAGGTCTCAATTGCTTGCATAGCTACTTGGAAGCAATGGTAGGCCCTTGAGCTGCAAGGTGACAAAAAGTTAAGATTGCACAAGTTCAATCCATATGAGTTAGGATTTGTCACTAACCTAGTCTTGTGATTAGGGTTTTGAAAAGTTCACGTTGATAAGAACACATACACCATAAAATCTAAGTGTCATAAGGTTTCTCTCCGATTCATGAAAATGATGGTGAGGAAATTCTTTCACTAAGTAGATTTTAAGTAGATAGCAATTGTGATATTTTCAGTTCTCAAAGTCGTTAGTGAAGCGTGCGTGGTTAATCGACACACTAACATTGACTTATGAGAAATGTCAAAAGGTCTAAACAATTGAGATTATGATTACGACATCCTTTTTCATAGTTCTGAAATTGTTTAGATACACCTATGATCTATATAAGATAAGGTGTATATTGATAAAGCCTTATCAAATCAATCTAGTATCAAAAATCTGAACTTTGGTAAGAATGTCAATAAATTATTGACTTCTAGAGGTCGAGCTGCTTTCTGGATACACATCAAAGCTAGTGGGAGCATAAGTGTTATGCTAATCATGATCATGTTAGTGGGAGCATAATAATTATGGTAAGTATTGCGAGTTAGCAATGTTAATTATTGAAAACAAAAGTTTCAATTCGTGAGGTTGCAGGGGTTGGAAAAGTTGTTTTGCTATAATTAAGAGAGATGAATATATACTTTATTTCAATTCAAAAAAGCTTAGATTGAGTTTATAATCTTTCTAAAGAGCTTATATTGAGATTTTAATCACCTTTAGTCAAGAATATACATACATACATACATACATATATATATATATATATATATATATATATATATATATATATATATATATATATATATATATATGAATTTCATGTTGGATTGGTTCAACTTAAGAAAATTCTATATATTGCATTCTCAAAATTCGATTATGATTACGACATCCCTTTTCATAGTCAAATTTTGAGAATATGGCAAACAAAAATTATTATCAAAAAAGACTGGTCTAGAACCATGTCTTTATGTGAAACATCATGAATCGTGTCCCATTTACTTTGGGTACAAGACCGATTACACGTGCTACACTATTTATCCGTTCTAAAATTTCCAAATGCCTTGGGGCATTAAAGAGGAAAATGTTGAGAATTGGATATGACTAAAGTGATTAAGCAATTATCGAGGACAATCTAAGGTTTACCAAAGTTTGGTGCTCAAGGACAGTTGGAAGTATACTATTAATATTGGAAGGACCATATTGACATAGTCTAAAAATTGGCAACTCTCGTTTAGAAGTGATAGTCAAAATGGGAATATAGAGTTGTCTTCATAGGTGGAAGCAATATGTGTAAGGTTAAAGAAACTTAATTCAAGAAGCATGTTCAAAGCAATGCGCTTTGAATCTGAGACATCGTTTCCATTGAATTTCTCTCCATTGGGATACTCTGTAATGATTATTGCCAAGCCTTTGTGGCTTTGTGCATAATCATTACAAGAGGAACATTGCATATAAGTTTAAAATCTAAATAGATTTCGATAAATGATAGGAATTTGGAATTCTTACATTTAAGACAAGGAATTGGGAGTGTGAAAAGAGAATCATTGAAATTATCTTCAATTGATCTAATTCACAAAGAAAAGGATCATAGACAAACATAGAGTTCATACTTGGTTTATGGCAAAGCTATTGTTTAGAAAACATAGTGTACATGCTTGGAGCATGGGACACCTAGTGTTTTTTAATTCAAGTATAAAGTTGATAAAATTGAAATAATGAATTGTAACACCCGAAATCAGAAAAGGTCAAGAAAGGAAAGGAAAAACCCTAAGTTAAAGAGGGGTGACTTGTCGAGTCCAGGGAGGAACTCGGCGAGTCGGAGCGGGATCCGGATGTAAAGTAAGTGATAGACTCGGCGAGTCGGAAAGTGGACTCGATGAGTATGGTCTGGGTTGGGAAACCCTAATTCTAGTACGTGGTACCCTATTTAAGCATCTTGTTCTCTTCCCTAGGGCTCATTTGCGGCCCCTATAGTCCAGAACTCGAAACCCTAAGCCTCCATTGTTGCTCATTCACGCTTTCTTTCCATTGTGGGTGATTTGAAGGAAGAAGGAAGAAGGCAACCATTGGGGATTCAAGGATTGGCAGTAGATTCAGAGTTTGTGGGATTTTCTAGAGCATTTGAAGGTAATGAGTCGCTACCTTCACTCCTTTGCATATAGATCAACCTTTATCATGAGATTTGGGGCTTTTAGGGCAAGTTTGCAAACCATTTCGAGTTAGAAGCCCAGATTTGAAGTTGTTACTTCAGATCTAAGTGTATCTTGGTCTAGATAATCATAAAGCATCAATCTATGGGTTGATTGTTAAGCCCGTTTGTCTTAAACCCTAGTTTATAGTGTTTTGAGCCTAGATCTCCTTAAACACACGTAAAGTTTGCCACTTTACATAAGGAATAGGCGTTAGAAGAGTGGATCTACAGTTTGGAGTCCATGCATGACTTAAAAGCCTCTTATTATGTGAAGGACTGAATAGACTCGGTGAGTCCTTCGAGTGGACTCGACGAGTAGGATGAAGATGGAGATGAACTCGATGAGTTGGATGAACAACTCGGCGAGTCTGTTGAAGATTGCCTTGAATTCGGAGAGTCCTTTCTTGGAATTGGCAAGTCAGGTCGCGAAACCCTAAACCCTTCAAGTTAAGACTCGGATCAGTGAGTTGAGTGGGGACCCAGTGAGTGGACAGGTCTAGACTCGGAAATCAGTAGACTCAGAGAGTCATGGTCTGACTCGGCGAGTCGAGTCGTGAATGAAAGGGATCTCGGAGCTTATGTACTCGGCGAGTCAGTAGGCTGACTCGGCGAGTAGGGTCAACCTGGAAGGTTGACTGTGACCAGGACTTTGACTTTTGACCAGAGTTGACTTAGTTGACTTTTGAAGGACTGTCAGACTAAGTATCATTTTGATATTGGTAGCTTAGAGAGTTAGAGGAGCAGCGGCTCAGAAGGTTGTCGGTTAGCAGCCAGGGGGGGTTATCAGCAAGTTTAGCAGTACCAGGTGAGTTTCCTTCCAGTAGGAATGGGTCTAAGGCCACAATGCTGGCCCGTTTAATTAGCAGTAGTTCCGGACTTCAGTCCGAGGCAGTAGTTCAGTATGTTTGGAGTCTTTGTGATATAGGCATGGTATGAGTTATGTGTTCCGAATTATGGTCCGATGCAGTATGCAGTATATGTGTTCATGTTATATGCTATGATTATGTTATGCTATGTTCAGATAGTTCCAGACCTCGGTCCGATGCAGTAATTAGGGTGCTTGATGTCTCTGTGATTCAAGCATACTTATGTGTTATATGTTCCGGACTTCAGTCCGATGCAGTATGCAGTATATGTGTTCATACTAGTTGATATGTGTTTATGCTATGTTATGCTCAGTCTGATTCCGAACTTCAGTCCGATGCAGGGGACAAGGTCCCAGCCAGTTCCGGACTTCGGTCCTATGCAGTTTCCAAACTTCAGTCTGATGCAGAAGGCAAGGCCCTGGTTAGTTCCGTACTTCGGTCCAATGCAGTTCCGGACTTCGGTATGATGCAGTGGGCAGGGCCCAGTATGTGTTTTTATGTGATTGTATGGTATGTGCTAGTTTGGGGGAGCTCACTAAGCTTCGTGCTTACAGTTTCATTTTTGGTTTCAGGTACTCAGTTATCAAAAGAGGAGCTCGGGAAGATTGCAGTGCACACACCATTTGTTCAACCTGGGATGTTTATACTCTGATATACTTGATAGTTGTTATGATATTTTGAGATACATTGCTTATGATTTTTATATGAGGTTTATCGACTATGGTTTTTATTATTAAATTAAAACAAAATCTTCAGACTGTGATTTTGGGATGTTTCAAGTTGGTATCAGAGCCTTGGTTTGAGGGATTCGGGTGCACTCCTGAGTGTGTCTGAACTCAAACTAAGGAAGTGGTATAAAGTTTTCAGGAGAAAAACCATGATTACAAAAGAATTTTTGAGAAAAGAAAACAATTTTAGAAAAAGTATGAAGAAAAGAGTTTTAGAAAAAACGAAAAGAGTTTTGAAAAGAGAACAGGGTGTGGTTCATGCAATCAGCGGAGCTCAAGTAAGTACTCCCAAATTCCCATACAAGTTTATGATTATTAGTTTCAGTTTCAGTTTCAGTAGAACAACATGCTAGTATAGGACAAAGGATCTAGGAGGATGCCTTATGTGCCTGCTTATGTGTTTCAGCCATATGAGAATTGCATGCTAGTATTGAGTAGACAGCAGTAGGATAGCATGTTTAGGTCATGCCTGATAGTAAGAGTTCAACATTGTATGTTAGTACAGTTTCTTGATAATAGTTTGCATGAGTATGTTTCCTTTATCCGAATGCTGCTTTCTTTGTGCTTAGTGGGACTCTGAGTGATGGGAGTTAGCCATTAGGTGAATACATCACGTCACATGTGGTCAGGATTGGACAAACTCAGAGTGTCGGATTTGACCCCATTGTGCAACCCTTGTTTGAGTCTAATCGTTGTAGGGATGAGTCTTGTACTCTAAGGATTATCCGAGCCTCATTGCATGTGATGGTATTCAAGTGGTGGCTAATTGGCGTTGCAAGGAGGCCTTCAGCAGCTGAGGACTAGTTTGGGTGGAGTCATAGGTTCCCTAGGGCAAGCCTAGGATGAGAGTAGCAAAGATTAGCAGTAGAGAAAAGGGACTTGGTGGAGTTGAGGTAACTCTTGAGGAAAGTACGGATAGATGTGGAAGGTAGTATGGGCCCGTACTATTGAAAGCAGAGGATCCGTACTCGATTCAAGAGGGGCCGAGGCAAAACCAGGGAACTAGTAAAGTGTGTGAAAGATCCCTCAACAGCGGTATATATATTGATCAGATTTGTGATGTGTTTCCAGCATGGTGACGTTGCGTGAGATATTAGTTGGCAGTTCAGGTGCCGGGGAAGAATCTGGCTCAGGCTGTAGAGCCGGACAGTTTGATGATCAGATGAAAGATTTTATTTATGCAGAGATTATGCGCAACATCATCGATCAGACTCCTGTGATATTTGGTTCAGTTAGAGAGGCCATTATGGAGCTTTTGGACAGTCGTCTTGAGGCCTTTAGGGCCGGGATAGTTTCAGGGCAGTTTGGGGCTCGTCTATAGCCCGATTCTTATGGAGTTTAGGGATCCATCAGGGAGGGAGATCCTAATTTTAGCTCTTTCCATCAGGGGATGGGAATGAGCGGGGCACCCTGTCTCTAGGAGAGACCTCTGCATGATTGGATAGTCAAGAAGGTTGCACGAGCCATTCGCGAGGAGCTGCCCAACATCGTTGGACGGGTCACTGGTAGGTTGACCGCAAAGCTCCAGGATCAGACAACAGTTGTTCAGTCGTTGGATGGGGTCGACAAGGTAACACATGAGCGAGAGTCGGGCAGGGAGTCGGAAAGGAAGAGGAAAACGGATGAGACTCAGGTAGCCGCAGGTTAGGGGAAGAGGCTTAAGGGTTCATATTCGAGATCGAGGGACTATCAGAGCCGCAGTCGATGTGGTAAGTGTGGTAGGACACACGAGGGTGCGTGCAAGCGTAAAAGTGGTGGTGATGCTGGATGTTTCAAGTGCGGCCGGATTGACCATTTTAGCAGAGATTGTATTGTTGCCATCGCTCAGGGGCTTGATCCGATATGGTTCCATTGTAGTCAGAGGGGCTACAAGAAGGCCCACTATCCAAGTTTGTATAGAGCAGGGCAGGTGCCAGCTCCTGCCCTTGGGACTTCGAGAACCACAAGCAGACATCAGGGTCGACCAAGGGTGCCCACGGCTTGGAGCTGAGTTTTCCAGTTGATTTCAACCAGGATTCGAGCAGCACTAAATGATGGTGGTACGTATCTTTTACCTTCCTGTCAATTATTGTTCATGATATTATTGTTATGTTGCTGCATTGTTATCAGTAAGCATAAGTGTTAGGGTATTATATTACCTGCTTGTGACCGAGTTTTATGCCATCTGCATACATTGGAATTAGAATGGTAAATTGGAGGTCGTCCCCTCTGGATCAGGTTACTTCAGATGCGGTGACTGTAGCATGTATGTGTAAGAATCAGTAATGCCTCACTACTTTCGAAAGG
Organism: Lactuca saligna; assembly: GCF_052625555.1. Classification (NCBI taxonomy): domain Eukaryota; kingdom Viridiplantae; phylum Streptophyta; class Magnoliopsida; order Asterales; family Asteraceae; genus Lactuca; species Lactuca saligna. The sequence goes on along the minus strand of NC_136424.1, from coordinate 182,322,380 downwards.
TATCATTTGGAATTGATCAGTTAAATCCTTAGTAGTGAGAATATAGAGCTTCTAGTGAGGTAGCCAGCGGACAGTACGGAAATGGGTTGGGGATGTGCACCCCAAACGCAGGTTCTCAGGATGCAGTCCCTAAAGCAAATATAGTTAAGGATTGAAGAGTGCTCAGTTAGATAGCAATAATGGTTCGGATCTGGTAAAAGTTAGTTGCAGCGCCGACAGAGGTAAACGTTGGCGGACACCAGATCGCCCTTTTAATGGAAGGAAGGTTGGGGAATCCTTTCGACTAGTGAACAGTAAGGAGTTAGCCAGATCCAAGTGGGGGAGAACCTTCTGAGTATACAAGGGTAAGAGCACGCAGTTCCAGAATGAGTACGCAACCTCTGAGAAGAGAAGATAGTAGTGCAGCGATTGATGGATTGAGGAGTTTAGAGTTGGGAGTTTGAGGAACTTCCCAACGATGAGTTCATGTGAGCGAGATGATTAGTAGCTGGTTGGGAATTCAGGGTTAGAGGACCGCCTGTAGGACTCTAGTGAGTCGGAATGAGGATCTTGAGAATGGTTAGCGAGAGATGCTTTCGTCTTAGTAGTCAGTGGCAGAGACGGCATGCAGGGTTGTGTGGATTCAGGAGTTGGGGTTTTTAGAAACTTCCCAACGATAGTTTCATGTATCCGGATTAGTAGACGGTTGGTTTGGGAACCAAGCCGAAGAATTCCTCGACGAACCGCTAAGTGTATCAAGGATATAAGATGTCGAGGTTGATGCAACATTCGATGAATGAGGGCTGGTTTTGAGAAATCAGGATGAAGAATCACTAGCAGGTCTAGGGATAGTCAGGATGTCCTCGGGATAGTAGAGTGTTGTAAGTCTGCGGAGGTAGTTGTAGCATTCACTAGCAGTCAGATAGTAGTAGAGTGTTGTAAGTCTGCAGGGGCAGCCGTAGCATTCACTAGCAGTCAGATAGTAGTAGAGTGTTGTAAGTCTGCGGGGGTAGCCCACTAAGGCTTCACAATCCCAAAATCCCTGGCCCATAATTTAACTGACTTCTGATGGCCCATAATCTAACTGACTTCTGATGGCCCATAATCTGCAAGGGTAGCCCAAAAGTATCCCTGGCCCATAATCTAACTGACTTCTGATGGCCCACTAAGGCTTCACAATCCCAAAATCCACAACACAGCCTACACCAAGGCCCAATATGCACAAAGCCCAACTCTGTTGAGTACGTTGGGTGTACTCCATTGCATGCTAAGCATACTGGCCTGCTAGCGAGTTCGCGGGGTGCACCTTCACTTACGCTCGGCGTAACCATCCTATTCAGGCACTTTTCCATTAAGTGCTTAATACCCCACTCCAGAGGCTACTAACTCATATCCAGGTCCTTACTGATGTCTTAGTCCATAAAGTCACTAACTTGGTGACTTGTAATCCACCAAATGCACTCAAACTCAAAAGGTGACCATACACTTCTAAAACCAAGGCTAGATCTCAAGCATGAGCTCATTGGGACCATAAAGATCAAGAATTTACTGCTTATGGAGAACTTTTAGCTCTAAGGGTGCCAATCCCAAGCTTGAAGGCGAAGTTACATCTTAAAGGTCCAACCTTTGGACCTAAAAAGATCCCAAAAGCTCCCTAGATCTAGATCTAAGCTTCTAAGAGGAAAGTTAGAAACTTTATACCTTCAAGAGCTTGCAACTGTGCTAAAGAAATTAGATCCAAAGGATCTTCCTTGATCAATGTGACCTCAAGATGGTCATTCCACCCCAAAACCACCAAAATGCACATGAAATGGCCTTACAATCTCCAAGAACACTCAAGAGAGTTTAGGGTTTCGTGGTGGCTAAGTGAGAATGAGAGGGAAGCTGAAAACTAGGGTATCATGTTCTTTATATATTGCCTTACCAAAAAATTAGGGTTTTGAGACTCTGAGCGTACGCTGGGCGTACTTCTCGTACATCGGGCGTACGCCTGCCCAGACCCGCGATCACTTGCTCTTCTACGCTGGGCGTACACCATCTAAACACACATGCTCTACATACGTGCAAAGGGGCTTCCTTGAAAAAATTTCCATTAAGGGCCATTATTGTCAACATCTTCAAAGTGTTGTAACATCTATATTCTTGATCCGTTTCTAGTGAACTTTATGTCCACGAAAAGGTGACGAGTAACCCTACATTTCTAACAACACAACCCAGCCTGAAAACTTCTCGAATAATAACTCCAAATTTAATAAAGGACTAAAATGCCCCTGTCCTTAGCCTCTGAAATTCCATAAATGAATATTTTAGAACAGGGCGTTACAACTCTCCCCCACTTAAACTAGACTTCGTCCTCGAAGTCTGCTACGACCAATTATCTCACAACACCTTGCAGTTTGTCACTGACTATGCACCTCGCCTATCCGATCGAATTCTTGAAAATGTCTCTTCCCGAATAATCTGATCATTACCGTCCTCCAGCACAACACTTTTACCTAACCGGAAATCCCACCGGTACTCCTACTACAGTTAGAGTTGGTACACAAGGGGGTTACCTCTTTTACCCTGCATCACCACTAACCTTTCCAGGGAAACTTTCCACAAGTAACAAACCTTTCCAAGATCATTCAATCCCCTACTGAGTTGCAATTCCAGCCACTCCCAGTGTCGGCCATCGAACCCTTACTCACGAAATAATCCCACCTGTGATGCTCCAGGACTGAAATCTCCATTACGTGCGAGAATTCAAACAATCCAATTGAGAAACCGATCCCTCTCTACTATGGTCAAAACTCAACTAGAACTATGATACCGCTATGAGATTACCTAATTCCATGGTCAACAACTTTGCATCACCCGCCCATTTGAATGACATGGTCGCCTCCAAAAGCATACCCAACCTTATCATGACCATGAAGACCAGACCCCGTAGGGTTCTAAACTTGAAAAAGAAACAAATACCTTACATCATGATTACATTGACTCCATCTGAAACCTGCTTTCATGGGGTAGTATGATTCCCTGATAGTCCATCTATACTGAAATGATATGATCCTGCTGTGAGAGACTTTCAATTTCCCAATCAACCAACTATACTGCCTGCACTTGCAACCCAACTCAAAAACTGATACTGACCATAATACTAAAACTATCTGAAACACTGAACTGCCTGGAGCATTGAACTGCCTGAAACACTGAACTGCTATATGCCTGCTTCCCAACATATCTCGAGACCTTCCTGATCTCCAATCATTCATCGGTTATCTGCAACACCGATTTCCAACACAACTGTGGAGACCAAGGACTCCTTACTTAGTCGCTCCCACGACTTCTGAATGAAATCTTTCTCTAGAACTAGTTTCCACTAGTTTTCCCGTCACTGTGGCTCTAACAACCTCCCAATCCAACCGATCGGGTCCGTACATTGAATCCTGACATCATTAAATCCAATACTAAAAGTATTGGTTCCAAAACCAACAGTAGCCCTTAACATACACGAACCTAAGTGGTCCACTGCTTCACTAATCTCATAAATGTGGAGACGATCTAACTGTCGAATCGCTGGCTCAACCATAACTAAACCACTTAGGAAATCCAAAATCCAACCCGTGGATTTCCATATCCTCACTGCTGCACCAGAATTGGTGGGTACTACTGTTCCTCCCGCATCTAAACAACACGCTCATGCTATTTACCAATCCTGATGAATGTTACGGCTACACCTGTAGGCTTACAACTCTCTAATACTACCTGGCTGCTAGTAAATGCTACGACTACCCCCGCAGACTTACAACACTCTACTACTATCTGGCTACTAGTGAATGCTACGGCTACCCCCCGTAGACTTACAACACTCTACTACTATCTGGCTACTAGTGAATGCTATGGCTACCCCTGCAGACTTACATCACTCTACTACTATCTGACTATTACTGGAAAAATGTGGCGGCCTTCCCGCCGCTCTACCCTGCTCAGCAGGCTGTCTCTTCCACTGAATACTAACAAAAAAGCATCTCTTGCTAACCATTCTAAGGATCCTCATTTCGACTCACTAGAGTCCTACAGGCGGTCCTCTAGCCTGGATTCCCAACCAGCTACTCACCATCTCGATTACATGAACTAACTGTTGGGAAGTTCTTCAAACTCCCAATCCTGAACTCCTCAATCCATCCATCGCTGTGCTACTATATTTTCTTCTCAGAGGCCGCATACTCATTCTGGGTCTACGTGCTCTTATCCTTGTATACTCGGAGGGTTCTCCCCCACTTGGATCCGGCTAACTCCTTACTGCTCACTGGTCGAAAGGATTCCCCAACCTTCCTTCCTTTAAAAGGGTGATCTGCTGTCCGCCAATGTTTACCTCTGTTGGCGCTTCAACTATCCCTTCATCAGATTCGAACCATTTCTAATAACTAACCGAGCACTCTTCAAGCCTTCACTAATTTTGCTTTAGTGACTGCGTCCTAAGAACTTGCGTTCAGGAAAAACATCTCCAACTCACTTCCCTACCGTCCGCTAGCTGCTTCACTAGAAGCCTTAAATCGTCACTACTGAGGATATAACTGATCAATACCCGAATGACACCTTCCGAAAGTAGTGAAGCACTACTGAATCTTACACATACATGCTACAGCCACCGCATCTGAAGTAACATGATCTAGAGAGGACAACCTCCAATTTACCATTCTAATTCAAAGGTATGCAAATGGCATAAAACTCAGTCACAAGCAGGTAATATAATACCCCAACACAAGCTTATTGATATCAATGCAGCAACATAACAATAATATCATGAATAATAAATGACAGGAAGGTAAAAGATGTTGGGTTTTGAGCATTCTAACACTTCCTAAGTGTACATGCAACCCTAATAACCTTGGATCTATGTTTGTCTAATTTTCATGCAAAGTTGATTTCCAAGGCTATGATCCTATCTAGCATACATGGGGAACAATTCTCTTTGTAAATAATAGATATAATTACATACCTTGTTGAAAGTGTTCCTTGAAACCTTGTGAGCCTAGCACCTCAAGTGTGATGCCTCAAATGCTTCACACAACACCAAATGCAAAATATAAACTTGAGAGAATACTCTAACACACTCAAAATCGTCCAAGCCCTCTTGTTTCTCTTGTGTCTCACACGTGTAACCGATTTTAGGGAGAGGCATGGTCCTTATCTAGTGTGTTGCATTAGGTAAAACCCTAACGTAACATGACTCTTCATTTCTCAATCTGTGGATTAACTCCATGGAGCATCCATGGAGCACCTTATGGGTGGAACCCAACTTGATAATCCATGGAGCCTTTTATCCCACTATATAAGATATGGAAGATTCATATAATCTACCCATATATTTAATTAGTTATCTTTTGATCACTTAATTAATTCTAAATTAATTCTTGATCAAAACTAATTAAATAATATTATTAATATATTAGAACTTATAATATATTAATAAACCATATGTGTTATTTCTCTCATTTAGTTTATGCAATTGCATGGTGCCATGCAACCCAAATGGACCATGCCGGGTCGGGTCAAGTATTTACCAGAAATAGTTATGGACTTAGACACCTTATCCAACAAAAGATACGTACCACCAACACCCAGTGTTTCCCAAATCCTTGTTGAAATCAACCGGAATACTCTACTCCGAGCCGTGGGCATCCTTTCCCGAACCTGATGTCTGCTGGTGACTCTTGAAGTCCCAGGGGAAGGAGTTGGCACTTGCCCTATTGTATAAAAACTCGGACAGTGGGCCTTCTTGTGGCTCCTCTGACTAAAACGGAAACATATCGGATCAAGCCCCTGAGCGATGGTAGTAGTACAATCTCTGCTAAAATGACTAGTCTGGCCGCACTTGAAACAGCCAGTATTGCCACCTCTACTACTCCTACATGAACCCATGTGCGTCCTGCCACACTTCCTGCATCAGCTGCGGCCCTGGAAGTCTCTCGATCTTGAACTCGGCCCTTTGTTTCTTTTACCCGAACCTGTGGGCCACTGAACCTCATCTGGTTTCCTCTTCCTTTCTGACTCCTAGTAAATCTCTCTACCATGTGCTACCCCATCAACCCCATCAACCGTCTAAACAACCACTATCTAACCATGAAGCTTCTCGGTCAACCTATTAGTAACCCTCTTGACGATGTCAGGTAGCTCCTTGCGAATAACCCATGAAACCTCTACAATGACCAAATCATATAGGGAACTCTCATGGGGACAGGGTGTCCCACTCACTCCCGACCCTGATGGCAAGAGCTAAAAATAGGAGCCCCCTCCCTGATGGGTCCCTGGGATCCATAAGAATCGGGCTCTAGACAAGCCCCAAACTGTCCTGAAAATATCCCGGCCCTAAAGGCCTCAAGACGACTGTCCAAAAGCTCCATGATGGCCTCCCAAACTGAACCAAATATCACTGGAGTCTGATCAATGATGTTGCACGTAATCTCTGCGAAAATGAAATCCCTCATCTGATCCTCAAGTTGTCCGGCTTTAGAGCCTGAGCCAGATCCCTCCCCGACACTTGAACTGCCAACTGATATATCGCCCAACGTCACCATGCTGAAAACATATCACAATAACTATCAGAGTACTCATTGTTACTGAGGGATCTCACACATAGTACAAGTTCCCTGGTCTTATCTCAGCTTTCCTTGATTCGAGTACGGATCCTCTACTTTCAGTAGGACGGGCCCATACTACCTTCCACATCTATCCGTACTCTCCTCAAGAACTGCCTTGACTCCACCAAGTCCCTTCTACTACTACTACTGATCTCTGCTACTCTCATCCTCGACTTGCACTAGGGAAATCTCTGACTCTACCTCAACCAGTCCTCAGCTGCTGCAGCTGCAGGTCTCCTTGTAATACCACTTAGCCATCACCTGAATACCATCACATGTAGTAAGGCTCGGATAATCCTTCGTGTAAGGGGCTCATCCCTACAACGGTTAGCCTCAAATGAGAGTTGTGCAATAGGGTCAAATTGTTGGGTTTTGAGCATTCTAACACTCCTAAGTGTACATGCAACCCTAAATACCTTGGATCTATGTTTTCTCTATTATACATGCAAATAAAAACATCCATGGTATTATCCTAATCTAGCATACAAAACAATGAGTGTAACAAGATAGAATACATACCTCTTTGATGTAGAAAGTCTTCATGAAGCTTGAGTGCCTAGCCCCAATAGTGTGGAAGCCTCAAATGGAATCACAATCATCAAAACACTTAGAATAACTTGAGAGAGTTCTACACTTCATGAAATCGGCTAGCCCTCTTCTTCACTTTCTCATGTGATTCTAGTGGCCGATTTTTGTCAAGAATAAGATCTTTATATAGTGTTACAATTAGGGTAAATCCTTAATTGTCATGGCTTTCCATTTCCTTGGATCCATGGGTTCAAATACACCATGGAGCATCCATGGACCATCCTATGGGTTTTAGCCCAACTTGATTATCCATGGAGCATTAGCCCAATATATAAGTATGGATGATTTACACAATCAACCCATATATTTAATTAGTCTTCTTTTGATCACTTAATTAATCCTAGATTAACTCTTGATCAATACTAATTAAATAATCTTATTATTCTTATTATTAATATACTAGAACTTATAATATATTAATAACCATAAGTGTCTTATTTCTCTCATTATAGTCTATCCAAGTTCATGAAGGTATGCAACCCAAATGGACCATGCCAGGTCGGGTCAAGTCTTACCAATTATAGTTATGGACTTAGACATTAATCCAACAGTCTCCCACTTGGATAAGTCTAAAACTATTATTGCGTATGACTTCAGGAACCAACTGGCAATCGTAGCTCTCAAAAGCTTCTGTTGAACTCTGACCTTGTAGATGAACTCTGACCTTGTCAATGACTTGTCCATTAGATAAGGGATCATATAATCCTCTGTTCTCATGATATCAGCCGGACAAGTACATGGAACAACGTCGTACTTATTGTCCAGCAGTTTGTTTCCCGACTTTCGATTTGTTTGACAAAGAACTTAATCGAACACATCAATTCAGTTCTGACCGGCCGGTACATAGGTCACAACAAAATCATCGAGGGGCCCAGATATCGCTTCTATTTCTAGAAGGAACAGATAAACTTCGACTCATATGCTTGTTCTACTACTTGTTGAATTGTACACAAAGGCACGTTTTATAACATCAAGTTACTGATGCGTTTACGTGCAATCAATGCACAACCAACTCATAGGTAACAACTCATATCTCTAGGTTTGAAGATTTATATGATATTACCGTCTCACGATCACTCGAGATAAATTCCATGAAGTGATACAAGTGAGCGTGGGTTTATTCCAATACTCATAACTTATGAGCACTCATGAATGTTGTAGCAACCATTGCCATGACTAAACTCATTTAGCCATCTACAAACCTGATTCATGACAGTCTTGATTCATACCTCCTTCCAACATATGAACGACTGTGGAGTGTTTAAATAACTTAGTCATTCGAAAAGAATAACCTAGCTATTTTGGAAGTCAAAACATGCAAAGTGAAAAACAATAATAATCGAATCTAATATGGTCTCAGAACCCTTTTGAATATAAATAAAACCACCTTTTATTTATCACCATACTGATTACACATTATTCAATGTTTCAAATAATCAACTTAAGACTTTAATAAAAACAACAGTCGTCCCATGCTCCTAGCATGTACACTTTGTTTTTCTAAACAATAGTTATGCCATACCCCAAGTATGCACACTATGTTTGTCTATGATCCTTACATTGTGATGTAGATCAATTGAACATTATTCCAATGATACTCATTTCACAATCCCAAATCCTTATTGTAAATGTGAGAATCCACGATTCCTATCATTTACCAAAAAAATTGTTAGATTTTAAACTTTTATGCAATGTTCCTCTTGTAATGATCATTCAGAAAGTCACAAAAACCTTGTCACCAGTCATTATAGAGTATTCCAAAGAAGGTTAACTTCTATGGAACGGAAGTCTTACATTCAAAGTACATTCCTTTGAACATCCTTCTTGCATTAAGGTTTTCTAATCTTACATAGATTGAATAACTTCCACCTATGGAGACATTTCCATAGTCCCATTTTAACTATCATTTCCGAACAAGAGGTACCTCTTTTCAGAAAATGTCAATATGGTCCTGATAAAATTAACACTATACTTCCAAATGTCCTTGAGCAACCAATCTTTGGCAAACCTCAAATTGTCCTCGACAATTGCTTAATCACTTTTGTCATATCCAGTTCTAGACTTTTCCCTTCTAAATGCCCTGAGCATTTGGAAAATTTAGAAAGGATGAATATTATAGCACATGCAATCGATCCTATATCCAAAGCATATGGGATACGATTCATGATGTTTGACATAAAGACATGATACTAGACAAGTCTTTTGCTACAATATTTTTTATTTTCCATGTTTTCAAAATTTAACTATTAAGAGGGATATCGTAGTCATAATCGAATTTTGAAAATGCAATATGTATAGAATTTCTTCAAGTTGAACCATTCCAACACAAAATTCATATATATTCTTGACTAAAGATGATTAAAATCTCAATCTAAGCTTTAGAATTGAAATGAAGTATAATTTCCTCTCCCTTAATTATAGCAAAACAACTTTTCAACCCCTGCAACTTCACGGATTGAAACTTTGTTTTCTATAATTAACATTGCTAGCTTGCAATACTAATCATAATAATCATGCTCCCACTAACATGATGATTATCAGCATAACACTTATGCTCCCACTAGCTCTGACATATTTTCAGAAATCTGCTCGACTTCTGAAATTTAGATTCATACATCCTTTCTTAGATAGCTCACATGTGTGTCTAAAAAATTTTCAGAACTATGAAAAGGGATGCCGTGATCATAGTCTCAATTGTTTAGGCATTTTCCATTTCTCACAAGTCCATGTTAGTGTGCCGGTTAACCACACGCGCTCCACTAACGACTTTTGAAAATGCAAATAACACAATTGCTATCTACTTAAAATCTACTTAGTGAAAGCGTTTCCTCACCATCATTTTCATGAATCGGAGAGAAACCTTATGACACTTAGATTTTATAGTGTATGAGTTCCTATCCGTGTGAATTTGTCAAAACCATAATCACAAGATAAGGTTAGTGACAAATTCAGCCTTACATGGATTAAACGTGTTCAATTTTAGTTTCTTGTCACCTTGGTAGCACAAGGCCCACCAATGCTTCCAAGTTGAACTCTGATAACTCACATGCAAATTCAACTTATTTGAAGTAGGTACAGAAATAAGAATTATGCCAACACGATAGGTTGCAAACCTTAAGTCGTGTGCTAGTGATAAATTACAGGTTTCACTCTTGATTAAATCTTGAAACTCTTTTAGGATCTTTAAGGCTCCCACTGTCCCCTTGATATATAAGTTTCCCCAGTCAAGAACCGTTCCTTGACAAAACAAATATTCAAAGGATAGTGCGGATTCTTATCAAGACTAACACTTCACACAATTGGTCTTAGTTGGTCTTTGTCTCATCCAAGGCATCACAACTTACCAATCTCAAATGTACAAGAGTAGAAACATTTCACACTACATTTGATAAGTGTTTTAAACCTTACTTTATGTCACTCAAGGTTACAATCTTGGAGTAAGACTCTATGAATTGTTTTGGAACGAAGTATGACTCATCTTCTTGATTTAACCAATCCAACAATTCATGACCTCTCTTCTTAGCCATAACAATGCACTAAGACGTCCTTAGAGTATGAATTTGTGATATGGTTTCATAATCATTAAGATGATCATGAAATACGATACTAAAGTACTCTCCCATCCTTTCAGATTTGAGAAACTTTTATCTTTCTGCCTAATTTGATTCTTCTCATTTGTTTTGTCATACATTGTAACCTTTCCAATGTTACAGAATTATACTTAACCTTATAAGTATAATCATATTTACTAATCTTTAGTAAATCATGACAAATCAATCTTTGTGGTGGACCTTGACCAACGCACACCCAGTGTACCTAATTCCTTAGTCCTTCAATTGACTCACATATACATGTGATCAAAGAATTAGTCTTAATTTTCAAAGATGAAAATTCTCATTCATCATACAATACAACTTGTATGATTCCAAGTTTCTGTCCAATTGAAACTTGGGTGATGAAAAACTTTCTTCATTTGGTAAATTCAGACACTACCACAAACGAAAGAATCAAATCCACTTTCCAATATTGCTATTATTGGAAACATATAAGCAACAATTTTCCACAGATGCCATTGTAAGGATATTTTTAAAATAAATAAAATTAAAACCCTTTTTTTCTTTTATTTTAAAACTTTGCGGAAAAACTTATCCTTACAATCCACATGAAAACCTTGTTGTTATCTAGTCACAAGCAATATATTATAACTCCTAAGAAGTAGCTCAAGAATCCAATCTTCAAACTATGTGATAGAAATCCATCTACGCGATCAGATTCAGCATACTCTTTCTTTAAGTTTCTTTACCTTTTCTTTGATTCTTAAAACATCACCATGTGACCCAATCACATCATGTATCAAGAATCTCAGAATAGAAACTCAGTAGAGTTAGATAGTGGACTTTACCTGAAGTAGAGTCAAACTTATCGACTTTAACATCCTTAGGTAAATTATGGCAGTGTTGCAACCAATGCCCCTTTCTTTGGCAATATAAACATATGGACCCTTTGATAATGGTACACGGGACCGTCACAGACTTAGCTTTTCTCTTTACCATTCAGTCAACCGAGTTGACTATGGCCGGTCCCTTTCCATTGGGAAGAGAATGCTTTTCTGGATTTCCTGTGTCACTATTGTCAATGTCCATCAAGTTTTGAGGAAGTTGATCTTAACAAGTAGATAAAATCATTAAGGGTCTTGTCATAGTCCTTTTCATAGGTGTTCCAAAAGAACTCACTATGTGACTTAGAAAGTGATTGAACCACCAACATTCTCAAGACTTTGACACCCAACTCTCCCAGCTTGTCAATATGCGACTACATCTCCAAGATGTGACCACACCAAGACCTTTACTTGCCAATAGGGCTCGAGTGACTTTAAACTTTTCAAGAACTTGTGGATGAGGGAGAATAATTGGAGGAGGTGAAAGAAGTATGATTTCCATTGGAACATCATCTTCATTTAGGAAAGCTAGTTTCAAGAGATTTGGGAAGATCATAAATGTCTAAACCAGACATGTTTTGGGAGATATTCAAGATAGTTGATTTAAAGTCCTTAATATGACACCCAATATGAAATATTAAGGCTAGGACCCAACAAACTATTTTATAACTTAGAAGAGGTATGCCATAATCCAAGCAATAAAATATTTGAAGGTAGGCGAATGACGATTCACCAATTTCCACCATGAAAAACGAAATAATTTATTAGGTTTTAATTGGATTTGAAATTCCTAGATCTTTTGAGATTCATTGAACTTTTCAATGGCATGTTTCAATCTCGAGTGTACCCTCTCAAATTTTGTGACTGGGATGCCGAGGATCACAAAACAAGGTGTGAATAACCATACCAATTCACTTGGTACCCTTAATATTATCACCTAATCAATGTGCCGGTTAACCACAGACGCTCCATTGATCTATGACAAACATTAAGTCACCCTTCGTGGTCCTTACTAGTCCAAGTTAGTGTGTCGGTTAACCACACACGCTCCACCAACGACTTGGTAAGGTACAAAGTGTGAATTCCATGGGCTAGCACCAAATTCACATTTTTCCTAAAGTAACTAAGATTGGGAATTATTAAGATTTTAGTTACTTAGTATTTATCATTAATACTTTTAATGAAGGGAGAATTTAAAGTCATTGTCCTACCCGTTCGGCTAACGACCCTCCACCAGTCAAGCAAGCGGTGGGTGAGAGTGTACACCCATTAAGTCGCCATTTTATAGGCAACAACCTTATACCCACCTTATAGACCGGCTTCGTGAATGAGGCCTACTAACGGTAAAATGACTTGTTCTTATACATATATATATAATAATTAACCATTAATGTTATAAATAGTATAAGTGTTGAATTTTAACTCTTTAGAATTCTAAGGGCTAACTTGGAATTAAAGTATTCATAAGTGAAAACTTTTCAAATTCCAAAACTTGAGGGCAAGTTTTGAAACTATTCAAAACTAATTAATTCCATAACTTATGTGTTTAAAGTAGCTTTAATCCAAAAAAACTCTTCAAGTTCAATAACTTATGGAATTAATTAAGGTTACACTTTATTTATTTATTTATTTATTAATGAAGTGACTCTTGAACTTCCATAACTTGAGGACAAGTTATGGAGTCATAAAAAAAATTCAATGACACAAGACTCTTCATTTTGTAACCATTACCAACTTTTATGAGTTTTATGAGTCTTTAATGTGACTCTTCATGTAACTTGAGGACAAGTTACACAAACACATTTTATACTCAACTCTTAGATTAAAATGGATTGAAAGCAACTATTTCAATTAACTTTTCTATTAATCTAAGCAACTCATAAGAACAAGATAATTCATATCAAACTTCTTCATGTAATTAGTCTAAACCTTAAACTTATACAAAACATGAATCTATTGACAATTATCTTTGAAAATGGATTAGCATGAACATTACCACATTAAAAAACAAGTTTATAAGTTCAAAAACAACTTAGGGTAATGTTCCTAGTCCATTTCTAGCCAAAAACCTCGAAAATATGTTGTCTGGGGTTCCAACTCGTCGAGTGCATGAACCAACTCGGCGAGTTGGATCGTTTTGATCAATTTTTAGGCATGGACTTGCCGAGTCCCTTGATGGACTCGCCGAGTCTGATGATTAAACAGCAACACTTTCGATTTTTTAAGCAGTTTTGCAGGTATATCAAGAAAAAAAGCCTAGGCTCTGATACCACTGTTGGGTTTTGAGCATTCTAGCACTCCTAAGTGTACATGCAACCCTAAATACCTTGGATCTATGTTTTCTCTATTATACATGCAAATAAGAACATCCAAGGTATTATCCTAATCTAGCATACAAAACAATGAGTGTAACAAGATAGAATACATACCTCTTTGATGTAGAAAGTCTTCATGAAGTTTGAGTGCCTAGCCCCAATAGTGTGGAAGCCTCAAATGGAATCACAATCATCAAAACACTTAGAATAACTTGAGAGAGTTCTACACTTCATGAAATCGGCTAGCCCTCTTCTTCACTTTCTAATGTGATTCTAGTGGCCGATCTTTGTCAAGAATAAGATCTTTATATAGTGTTACAATTAGGGTAAATCCTTAATTGTCATGGCTTTCCATTTCCTTGGATCCATGGGTTCAAATACACCATGGAGCATCCATGGACCATCCTATGGGTTTTAGCCCAACTTGATTATCCATGGAGCATTAGCCCAATATATAAGTATGGATGATTTACACAATCAACCCATATATTTAATTAGTCTTCTTTTGATCACTTAATTAATCCTAGATTAACTCTTGATCAATGCTAATTAAATAATCTTATTATTCTTATTATTAATATATTAGAACTTATAATATATTAATAACCATAAGTGTCTTATTTCTCTCATTATAGTCTATCCAAATGCATGAAGGTATGCAACCCAAATGGACCATGCCGGGTCGGGTCAAGTCTTACTAATTATAGTTATGGACTTAGACAATAATCCAACACAAATCCAATACTCTAAGATTATTCAACCCTGATTACAGGTGACTTGTCGTATTCACCTAATGGCTAACTTCCATCACTTGGGGTCCCACAAAGCACAAAGCAAGCAGCATTCAAACATAGGAAACTACTCAAGCAATTCTATCCTCATATCAAGAAACTATACAAGCATACAATGCTGAACTCATACTATCAGACATAACCTAAACAGGCTATCCTACTACTGTCAACTCAATTCTAGCATGCAATTCTCATCAGGCTGAAACACATAAAGCAAGCACATAACGCATCCTCCTAGATCCTTAGTCCTATTCTAGCATGTTGTTCTAGTGAAACTGAAACTGATAATCAAAACATAAACTTGTATGGTAATTTAGGAGTACTTACTTGAGCTCGACTGATTGCATGCACCACACCCTTATCTCTCTTTTTTTTTAAATTTATTTTCGCTTTTTCTAAAACTCTTTTCTCAAAATTCTTTTGTAAACATGGTTTTTCTCTTGAAAATTTATACCACTTCCTCAGTTTGAGTTCAGACACACCCGAAAGTGTGCCCGAATCCCTCAAACCAAGGCTCTAATACCAACTTGTAACGACCCAAAAATCACGACTAAAAATTTCTTTTAAAACATTACTAAAACCATATTTATAAAAACCGTATCATAAGTCATAACATAATTTCCGAGTATTAATTCGAAACATAATCTTATTATAAGAGTAAAACATTCCCAGGCTAACCGACTATGGTGTATGCATTGCAATCTCTCCGAGCTCCTCTTTTGAAAACTGAGTACTTGAAACAAAAACTGAAATCGTAAGCACAAAGCTTAGTGAGCTCCCCCAAACTACCACATACCATACAATAACATATAAAGCACATACTGGGCCTTGCCCATTGCATCGGACCGAGGTTCGGACTAACTGGGGCTTTGCCCCCTGCATCGGACCGAAGTTCGGAACTGACTGGGACCTTGTCCCCTGCATCGGACCGAAGTCCGGACTAACTGACTGGGACCATGTCCGCTGCATCGGACCGAAGTCCGGACTAACTCCATCGGACCGAAGTCCGGAACTGACTGGGACCTTGTCCCCTGCATCGGACCGAAGTCCAGACTAACTAGATCGGACCGAAGTCCGGAACTAACTGAACATAACATTGCATAAAATATCAACTAGCATGAACACATATATTGCATACAACATTGGGTCGTAGCCCGGAACACATAACACATAAATCCTATTTGAGCCACAAAGGCATCAAACATACTAACTACTGCATTGGACCGAAGTCCGAAAACTACTGCTAACTTAAACGGGCTGGCATTGTGGCCTTAGACCCATTCCTACTGGAAGCAAACTCACCTCGAAGAACTTGGTTGTTGAAGGCCTGAGCAAGCATTCCCTTAATGCTGCTTCGAATGCTCCCGGCTATCATGACCAATTAAAACACTAAATCAGAATAAGGATTCATTCTATGGGTAAAATGACTATTTTACCCCTGCTATGGTGTGGGTCATAACCAAGGCCCAAAACCTTTAATTCTTCTAAGTCCATCAAGGGCCCATTAAAGGCCACTAATGGCCTAATTTTCTAAATTGGGCCTAACTCCTCATAGGGGCTCTTCTTAAGCCCAAAAATGTCCCTAGCCCATAATCTAACTAACTTCTAATGGCCCACTAAGGCTTCACGGTCCCAAAATCCAAAACACAGCCTACACCAAGGCCCAATATGCACAAAACCCAACTCTGTTGAGTACGCTGGGTGTACTCCATTGTACGCTAAGCGTATTGGCCTGCTAGCGAGTACGTCGGACGTAGCTTCACTTACGCTCGGCGTAACCATCCTGTTAAGGCACTTTTCCATTAAGTGCTTAATACCCCACTCCATAGGCTACTAACTCAGATCCAGGTCCTTACTGATGTCTTAGTCCATAAAGTCACTAACTTGGTGACTTGCAATCCACCAAATGCACTCAAACTCAAAAGGTGACCATACACTTCTAAAACCAAGGCTAGATCTCATGCATGAGCTCATTGGGACCATAAAGATCGAGACTTTACTGCCTTACGGGGAACTTTTAGCTCTAAGGGTGGCACTCCCAAGCTTGAAGGCAAAGTACATCTTAAAGGTCCAACCTTTGGACCTAAAAAGATCCCAAAATCTCCCTAGATCTAGATCTAAGCTTCTAAGAGGAAAGTTAGAAACTTTATACCTTCAAGAGCTTGCAACTGAGCTAAAGAACTTGGATCCAACGACTCTCCCTTGATCAATGCGACCTCAAGATGGTCACTCCACCCCAAAACCACCGAAATGCACACCAAATGGCCTTACAATCTCCAAGAACAGTCTAGAGAGTTTAGGGTTTCGTGGTGGTTGAGTGAGAATGAGAGGGAAGATGAAAACCAGGTTATCATGTTTTTTATATAGCGACTTACCAAAAAATTAGGGTTTTGAGACTCTGAGCGTATGCTGGGCGTACTTTTCATACACCGGGCGTACGCCTGCCTGGACCCGCGATTACTTGCTCTTCTACGCTGGGCGTACACCAGCCTTACGATGGGCGTACCCAGCTAAACACACGTGCACTACATACGTGCAAAGGGGTTGCCTTGCCAATTTTTCCATTAAGGGACATTATTGTCAACATCTTCAAAGTGTTGTAACTTCTTTATTCTTGATCCGTTTCTGGCTTACTTTATGTCCACTGAAAGGTGACGAGTAACCCTACATTTCTAACAACACAACCCGGCCTGAAAACTTCTCAAATAATAACTCCAAATTTAATAAACGACTAAATTGCCCTTGGTCTTGGCCTCTGATATTCCATAAACGAATATTTTAGAACAGGGCGTTATAGTCTTCGAAGGTGTTTTGGTGATTTGTGATTCCATTTGACGCTTCCACACTATTGGGTCTAAGCTCTTAAAGCTTGAAGACATCAAGATACACCAAAAGGTATTTCATCTAACTAGTCTTTGTAGTATAGTTGCCTCATAGTATGCTAGTTAGGATTAAAGCCTTGGAGAGTTCTTATTTGCATGTATAATAGAGAAAACATAGATCCAAGGTTTATAGGGTTGCATGTACACCATAGGAGTGTTAGAATGCTCAAAACCCAACATGACTTTCACTTTGTCATCCTTTTTCTGAAATCCATCAACTTTCTTCTTTGGAATTTATTCCCACTTTCGTACTGCGGGAGTATATTCTTGAGATGATGTACTTCCACACATCGAATCCTTTAAGTACTTCTCGTAAGAATATTGGATTTTCTCTTGCGAATACTTTCTTGATTTATATTGTTTCCTTCTTCCCTTAAGCCAATGATTGATGTTCCTAACATCACTTTTACCTTTTGCAAATAATGCTTTCATCTTTTGTTTCGAATCATGATTTATAAAATGTGGATTTTTAGGTTTGAAAGGTTCACTTTTCTTTCCTTTAACTCCTAATTTTTCAAATTCCCTTTTTGGAAATAACCTTGTTGGACGATTGTGAAAATGATTTTGATAACCAGCACCATTTTATTGAAAAGCTTTTTGATTTTGATCAACACTTCGTTGTACATGACTTGGACTAAAATTCATTTTTTATTATTTTGAATATAATTCCTTTGTTCAATGTTTTGAACAAAACTTCCATTTTCATATATTGACAAAATTTTCTTTGATTATGATTTTGAACATAGATTCCATTTCAATGATTTTGAAAATCATGTGGTCAAAACTGATTTTAAACATTGGTTCGACTCTTTTGAAAACCATTTGGCTATAAGATTGTTTGCTTTGAAATTTCGTTGCTTTTTTGTGAAAATGTGTGAATGGTTTTAGAAGATTTTTGTTTAAAAACCTTGTTTTTATGAAAAGCTTTCACATTTTCCCAATAGACTTTGTTTTGTGCTTTTGATGTTAAAACTCCTTCCTTACAAGCCAATTTCTCTACTTTTCCTTTGAAAAAATTGTTTTTTCACCTTTTGATGTTTTAAATCATGAGGTAAAAGGTTAACACATTTTTCTATATTTTTATTATCAACAACTGACTTTTCATTTTTCACTGTCCAAATGCGTTTTGGTTTTTGTTGTTGAAAAGTTGTTGAGTTTTTGTTCAAACCATTTTCAACAGTGTTTTATTCAAATAAAAACCTACCTTTTTCACTCCTTTATTGTCTTCCTTGACCTGTTTGTTCAATTCTGGATCCACATTATCACCATTTCCTGTTGTGACAAAGACTTGATTTGGAAACACAACTTCATTTGTATCATTGAACCTAGGATAGAGCACTAAATTCGATTCAAGATAATGTTTTCCTTTATCTTTCAAAACCTTTGTATACTCCTTTGATGCTTCCAAGACTTGTTCGAATACAACTCTAGGAATAGGTTTCTCATTAGAAACATCATCCTCATCGCTCACATAGTCTTCAACAACAACATGATCACAAGGATCACAGACTTTAGATGTGGAGGTTTGATCACTGTTTACTTTTGATATTGAATCATGACCTTTTTCTTTGCCTCTAGCCATAGAAGTGATATTAATAACAAACAATCATGAGCAATCAACACACTCCTCAACCTCAATTTCACTACTCTTGTCGGATTCAACTTCGATATCCACAAAATTTTGTTGAGAGTCAAGTGTCGGCTTCTCAGTCATGTTTAAAATCTTAACTTGTTCATTTTTAGTTAAAATATCATTCAAATATGCACAAGTTCATCAGCATTCAAATTTTCATTAATATTTACAAATCCATATGCATAAGAGTCTTTTGGAACCTTATCATAATATGATATCTTACATTCACAGTTATAAGTAGTTGTGTCTATTTGTTCTCTTTTGTAAGCATAAAAAGGAAGTAGCTTACGATGGTGCTCACTACAAATTTTAGCAAAATGATGAAGTTCAGTAATTTTAGCATACAACCTCTTAGCATAATTATGGTAAATACTACGCTGTTTAACAAGCATGATGTTGTCCATATGAATAGAATCTCTATCAACTAACAAATTAGTGATTCTTATATTTAGAGCTTCTATTACACCCTTCTTTTCCTCTAATTTTTTTTGGCATCATAGTAAAGGGACTTGGATAGTTCGGCTTCACTACTCATGGAGATTAACATGCCATTAAGATAAGCACAAGTATTATCAAATTTAGCCAAAACATCATTATAAGAAAATGCAGGAATTTTAAACGAGTTAAGAAGATCATGTACCTTAGGGTTTGAACCAGACAACGTAACCCATAAATGGCATTAAGCTCGAACAGATATCATAACAAGTCCCATTGGGGTCATGGTTGACCATAAGTGCTAGCTAGTGATGTTTTGCACCCCAATTAGGGGAGAGCTAGTTATTCATGGAGAAGGAACTCCATGTAGATTATCCATCTGTTCAGATGTAAGGGCCAGGAGATATCTTCAGCATGGTTGTTTTGGGTTTTTGGCTTATGTAGTGGATACACGGGTTGGGGGAATGAGGACGTTGATTGAGGAGCCTATCATTTGGGATTTCCCCGATATGTTTCCTAAGGATTTACCTTGAGTGCCTCCCGAGAGGAAGGTAGAATTCTGGATTGATCTGGTACCCAGTGCGGCTCTTATAGCCAAGGCACCGTATCGTTTAGCACCCCCGAAGATGAAAGAGTTGTCTATACAATTGCAAGAGTTGTTGGATAAGGGGTTTATCATATCGAGTAGTTCACCATAGGGAGCACTGATACCGTTCATGAAAAAGAAGGACGATTCACACATGATGTACATTGACTGTTGAGATTTGAATAAGCTATCAGTGAAGAACTGTTACCCCACTCCCGAGGATTGATGATCTGTTTGATCAGCTGCAGGACGCATCTTGGTTTTCCAAGATTGATTTACGGTCAGGTTACCATCAGATGAGGTTCAAATACAAGGATGTGAAGAAGATGGCCTTCAATGCTCGTTATGGTCATTATGAGTTTGTGGTGGCGCTATTCAGGCTCACGAATGCACCATCAAAAATCATGAATCGAGTATGCAGACCGATGTTGGATCGATCGGTGCATGTGAATATGTTATTCTGGTCTATACCAAGACCAAGGAGTTAACGAGGATCATTTATGGGAGGTATTAAAGACTCTGAGGGAGAGGGTTGTATGCCAAATTCTCTAAATAAAAATTTTGGTTATGCGAGGTGCAGTTCTCATGGCACACCGTCAACTAGAAGGTTATATTGGTCGATCTGGCTAAGATTGAGGCCGTGATGTGATGGGAGGTTCTAAGAACTTGATCGGAGATTCAGAGCTTTCTAGGTCTCACGGGGTATTATCAGATTTATCCAAAACTTATCCAAGATTGTTTTCCTATTGACCCGCTTAACGAAGAAGAATGTTATTTTTCAGTGGGGGCGCTATCAGCAGAAAGCTTTTGAGACATTAAGACAGAGATTATGTGATGCACCAATTTCTTACACTTTCCGAGGGCATGGATGATTTTGTAGTTTATTGTGATGCATCTATCTTGGGATTGGTAGTTGTACTTATGCAGATGGGTCACGTGATTACTTATGCCTCGAGGTAGTTGAATCCTCATGGGGCAAATTACCCTACACATGATTTAGAGTTGGGGGATGTGGTTTTTTCCCTCAAGATTTGGTGGCACTACTTGTATGGGGTAAGGTGTACTATCTACACTAACCATAAAAGCCTGAGATACCTCATAGATCAGCCAAATTTGAGCATGAGGTACCGAAGATGGTTGGATGTGGTGAAGGATTTTGATTGTGAGATTATGTATCACCTGGGGAAGGCCAATGTTGTGGCTAATGCGTTGATCCGCAAGGGAGTAAGTGAATCTATTAGAGATATATGTCTAAGGATGGTTATTGTTTCTCATCTTTTAGATATGATCAAGAGACCTGAGGTGGAAGGTTTGAAAAAGGAAGATTAGAGGGGAAATCGAATCAAGGTACATATTTCATTGTTCTTTAGAGATAGTTGGGGCTTGTTGATCTAGTGTGGTAGGGTTTGGGTCCTGAATACTGGTAGGGTTAGGAAGACGGTGCTAGAAGAGGCTCATAAGTTGAAGTTTCTGATCCACTTAGGTACCACAAAGATGTATAGGGGCCTAAAGTTGAGTTATTGGTGGCCATGTATGAAGATAGAGATAACTTGGTTTATGGAGCGGTGCTTAATTTGCCGGAAAGTTAAGGACGAACATCAGAGACCCCATGGTAAGATGTAACCGTTACCCATTTCCATGTGGCAATAGGAAGAGATCACCATGGAATTTATCATCAAGTTGCTGAGGACGTTACGTGGGGTGGATTCTATGCGAGTCATTATTGATAGATTAACCAAGAGTGCTCATTTCATACCAATTACTGAGAGTTTATCTTCTGGGAAACTTGCTGAAATTTACACTCAAGATGGTGGTTCGGCATGGGGTTCCAGTTTTGGTTGTTTCAAATTGAGATGTTCATTTCACCTCCAGGTTTTGGAGGAAGTTTCATGAGGAGTTGGGTACTCAGCTGCATTTCGGTACAACATACCACCCCAGATCAATGGAAAAAGTGACTGAACGATTCAGCCGGTCGAAGATATGCTCAAGGCGTGTGTGCTAGATTTTGGCGGGAGTTAGGACACTTATATTCCACTAACCAAGTTCTCTTACAATAGTAGCTATCATGTCGGGTATTAATCAACCACCTTTAGAGATATTTTACGGAAGGAAATGTAGGACCCCGGTTTTTTGGGCGAAGTCGGACATCATGTCATAGGGAGTACTGAAGTAGTACTCAAGACAAAAGAATTATGCAGATCTTCGACGATCGAACTTTTAGTTCCAGGTGGGGAATTCTATGCTCCTTAAGGTGTCACCTTGGAAAGGTGTCATCTGGTTTCAGAAGCAGGGCAAGCTAGGCCCCTGGTTTATTGGTCCCTTCTGGATAATCGTCCGGGTGGGTACGGTTGCATACCGGCTGGATTTTCTTGATAAGCTCAGTCGAATCCACAACACTTTCCATGTCTCTTGGTTGAGAAAGTGTTTAGCCAATGATTATATCGTGATTCCTTTGGATGACATTCAGGTTGACGAGTACCGGAACTATATAGACAATCTAATTGTGATTCTCAAAAGAAAGATAAAGACTCTACACAACAAAGTGGTGAACCTAGTGAAGGTGCAATGGAAGCACCAGAATATATCTAAGTGGACGTAGGAGCCTGAAGATAAGATGAGAGAGCATTACCTAGAGTTGTTTGCAGTAGCAGACTTCGAGGATGAAGTCCGATTAAAGTGGGGGAGATTTGTAACATGTGTGTTCCTATGTATTTTCAATTATGGCTCAAAGTATAAATAATTTCATTTTTGGTCCTTACTCGGGGCGTACCCTATGGGTACACTGGGCGTTGTTCATTAAAAAGTGTCGAGGTCTTATTTGAGTATGTTGTGTGTACATAAGAAGTACTCAGGGCGTACTCATGCAGATCCCAAACCTAAATTTTTAGGTTTTGGGCCCTATTTAATGGACCTTAAATCCTTGAGACCTCCTTTACCTTCAAATTCCATTCACTTATTCTATCATTTAAAAAACCTAACCCTTGAGAGCTTGTTTGGGACCTTAGAGTGTTCTTGGTGCATTGTGGAAGAAGAAGAAGTTCATCATTGAGGATTAGTGGGCTTGAAGCTTGAAGATCCAAAGCTTCCATTTCTTTTGCAAACTTCTAGAGGTATAAGGCTCCCACCTTTATGGCTCTATGGTTTAGATCTAGGCCAGGGTTTAGTTTTGCATAAGTTTTGGTCCCATGGTTTAGTTCTTATGAGTAAAAGCTACTCCAAAGCTCAGGTTTTTCATTTTATGTTGTTTCTGAGTATACTATGTCATAAAAATGAAGTATTTGTTGCTATTTCTCACTCATGCAAGAGTTTAAGGTTATTAAAGAGTGTTATGGAATTAGGGTTTGTTTTGGGCTCTATTAAGCGATGCAAAATCATAAAGTTGACGACTTTATAAGTTAAGACCTACCTAAAATTAAAATGTTTATAACAAATTACATACAAAAAATATTAGTACCGACCTTAAATATTTTGAAGGAGCTAGCTTAATGTGTTTAGTAAAAATGAAAGAAACAAAAATATATAAATTATAGACAATAGAGGACATGGCATAAGTGAGATTAAGTAGTTTCACATCGACTCTAAGAAAAAAAAATAGTTATGGAGTTTTCTATTATAAATAAATGTTTCTTCTTTGTACAACATAAGTTTGCTCATGTCTTATTTAGACCGACTAACTCCAAGAATAAGTTGTTTTTAGTAAAAAATAATAATAATAATAATCATAATAACTAATTTAGACTTAGTCCTTTTAACACCAATTTTTATACATGCTAAAACTGTTATTTTTCTTGGCGAACCGTTCTAATTGATCCTAATTTTTTTTAACTGACCCGATTAAACTCGATTAGTGAACTACATGGTATATTATTCTAGACTCGCCACTACTTCCCAAGATAAATATATGTGAGTTTGATGTTTAGTCCTTAGTTATTAAGAGCTTAAAAGTAGATTTTGGCATGTGTGGTGTTACATAGGGTGTAACACTAGGGTACACAATGCGTAACAAGTTTTTCCCGATTTCTTTTTTCCGGTAACCCAGTACGCAAGGTGTAATGAAGGAGTATGCATGGCGTACTCCCAGAAGTGCACTTGAGCCATTTTTCGGCCTTGGGCCATGTTTAGTTGGGTCTAGTTTGGAAAGAGTAAAATGGTCTTTTACCCTTAATGAGAGAAAATATGATTTGGACATTGATTATGCGTTATTATCCTAATTATTAATTAGGGTGGGTTTGGATGTGTAGAGTGTGAGGAGCCCTTGTAGCAGCAAGCGTGTGTGTGATTCAATTATTTTTAATTCCAGGTGAGTTTTCTCACAGTACTTGCGGGTCGAATGCACCAATGTTGGTCCACTGGATTGTGTATATAGGATGCTAGCTTTCTTTGTGACTCTCACATGTTTGTATGATTGGATTGAAATAAACCTTAGGGTTAGGCCCATTATTGCATGATTCAGATGAAATAAACCCATAGTTGGGCCCATGAGTATATGATGGGTTGAAAGAAACCCTAGGTTTGGGCCCATTATTGTGTATTGGGTTGGAATATACCCAAGGTTGGGCCAACTATATGCATGGTATATGTGGTACTTTGGGGAACCCAACAAGCATTATGCTTACAATTATGTTTATCGTTTCAGGTACATCTGGTTCGAAGAGAAAGGGTTTGATGTGATAGCACAACATCCCCCTCATGTTTTTGCATTTATAATCACTTGTACTATGATGATTTTGATAGTTTGTATCGTGGTTGAATTTGACACATCTAATGTCTGAAATTAATAATTTAGAAACTTTTGAGATGTTACATTGTTGTTGGAGTCATATGTACATCCGGGTTGTAATTTTATAGACTTCTATTTACCTGTATTTTAGGCATATAGGTTGCCCACACATTCTACATTGAACTGATGAATCGGGTTATCGGGACTTTTGGGATTTATTATCTGGTTGGTACGTGATGAAGAATGGTTGGCTATCATAGTAGGGAAGAGTGGGAAAGTAATTGTAAAATTAAGTTTTAAAATATTCTTATTAATTAAGTTGAACTATCTTATAAAATTAATTACAACACATTATAATAAGGATACATATCTTGTTCGGGATGTGTTCAACAAGTGCACGACGGACTATCATGCCACTTGTTTTTTGTTAGGCAGTGATTTGGTTAATTATGCTTATGGGGTCTTGAGTGGCATGATATTTCAAACTATGGTGTGACATTGATAGTGTGAGTTTACTTAATTCACACTTATATCATTTTTATGATCATCAATTATTTTATTTTTGTATTTATTAATGTTGCACCGATATCTTTTCCTATAAATCTATGTGATCATTGGTGGTTGTTAGGCGAGTTATGACTCAATAGTATGACAGTCAATATATACAACAATCTTGTGGTAGAAGTCGTTTTTAATTCCTTGCGAGTGTAAACAAATTCGTGAGCTTTCAAAATTAGAACCCGAATGCACATATGGCTGCAACAACAATGTAACATCCTTTGGTAATTGCGACTGTAGCATGAGAAATAGTTATGACTTTTCATTTTATGATGGCTTCTATTTTTTAAAGATCTTGTGCAAATCCCATTTTATGATACACGATGTTTAACATTTATATGTATAACACTTATATTTAATATTTATCTGCAATGATTACTTTAAATATCATGTACAACAATAAAATAGAAAATTCAAACGTAAAACCAATAGTTATATATCATTAAATTTCAAAGTACGAAAAAAATGATAAAAGAACCTTACGAACATTTTACATTGTATTAGTTGCTTATTTTGAAATTTGTTTTACCCATGCTAAAAGAATGTATGCATGCTCATGAAGTATCCAACTATCTTATGAGTCATTTAATTTCAATATATAACTAGATACTAGGTGTAAAACCCGTGTATTACACGGGTTGATTAAAGAAAATAAAATATTAAAATATAAAAAATAAATATTTTTTAAAATAAAATTTTGAAATAAAGAATGAATAAACAATTAATTGCAATTTATTATAATATTTATTACATTTTATACTTTACATATATAGGTATAAGATTATGTGGTTTTTTAATTTTAAAATTTTAAAAACCCATAAATTGACATGTGGATATTATTTATTTAAAAAATATTACAAAATGACAAGTGTCAAAACTAATTAGAGATTGACATGTGGTAAAAATTATTTTCATTTATTATAGGAGATGTTAGGCGGTAGTCGTTTGTAACACCGCAGTTTCGGATTAAATGTTTTAATACTAAAAGAAGATATAAATATAAGCTAACTAAAACATTTAATTTAGATTATTTTTTTAAAAAATTAAATGACGTTTTTTTGAAATCATACATACTTATAAAACTAGCATTTTTTCTTGAATCTCATGCATTTGAATCCCCCTTTTTTTAACTTCCTTTTACCACATTCATTTGAAACTCATATGACTTTTCAATTTTTTTACAATAATATTATAAATAAGTTAAATAATGTTCTATAAACAAGAAATGGTGTTTTATTACAATGTCTTCATCCCACATCGATGGTGAGAGTAAACAAGAGTATGTTTCCTCTTCTATAAATAGAAAATGTTATGAAATGTTTCAAAGGGATCAAACCATGAGAACTTCCACATGCCTACATTTGTAGGATTTTGAAGGTATTTTTGGTGAGATTATCTATATTGGCAAGTGTCCAGTTAACTTTTAGAATTCTAAATGTAACAACCCCAGTTTTCGTATGTTATTTAATGGTTATTTTTCTAAGTATTCAAGAGGGACTCAACAAGTCTGTTGCTCGACTCATCGAGTAGAGACGGGATTTCCAGCACGTGTAAGTGGGCGACTCGACGAGTCCATATCCTGGACTCGGCGAGTCTGCCAGCATGGAAGAAACCCTAGATCCACGGGTTTTGCACCATATATAATCCCCCTTATACACCTAATCTGGCCTCCCTCACCCTCAGAACGTTTCATATCCATACCCTAACCTATCTTGGGTGTTTTTGGGCATTTTTGTGTAAAAAGTGAAGATTGGAAGAGAGGAAGAAGGCTAGATCCAAAGGAGAAGAAGGGGAACAAGATCTTGCATCCATTTCAGAGTCATTTAAGGTATTAATCGGACCCTTTCTGTTCTTTGGTTGTTTTTCTTCAAGAATCTCATTTAGGTTACCTTTTTGCCCATTTGTGAGCTTAATCTAGTATGGGAGCTTGTGTAAGTGTTATAGCTTTCAGATCTAATCATATTTGTGTCCCAAAACCCAGATCTAATACCTTTATTGAACCTTGTTGCATATAAACCCTAGATCTAGCCTTATTCATGCATTTTAAGCCTATAAACCTCTTTAGGAGTGTATGTGCACGTAAAAATGGAACCTTTATGTGCAAACCAGGCCTTAGGAGCCCAGATCTATCAGTTGGATGCATTGTTTTTGAGCAGAATCGTCTGAATAGTAATTGCATGCATGCGACTCGACGAGTCATTCTTTGGACTCGGCGAGTCGAGTCGCAAGTCCAAGACAGTCTTCATACCTCTAGATAAGACTCGACGATTTGTTCATACAACTCGGCGAGTCACAGCCAGAGTGTTCGTACGTTAAAGGAGGACTCGACGAGTTGTTCATACAACTCGGCGAGTCGGATGCAGATCGACTGGGTGATAGCATAGAAGGGGAACTCGTCGAGTTTATGCCAAACTCGACGAGTAGTAGCGATCAGAAGCAAAGAAGTGAGGGTGAGGATTCGACGAGTTAGTGACCCAACTCGACGAGTCAGGTCAACTGTATGTTGACTTTGACCAATAGGGTTGACTTTCACTAGGGGTAAAATAGTCATTTTACCCTCAGTATAGTTATCAGTATTTTATTCAGTGTGTTATGGAAATTGTAGCCGGGGAGATACCGGAGCAGCAGTAGACAGTTTACAGAGCCGTTTATTTACCAGCCAGTTCACGAGGTGAGTTTTCTTCTAGTAGGAACGAGTCTAAGGCCACAATGCCGGCACATTTAGCTAGTAGTAGTTTCCGGACTTCAGTCCGATGCAGTTTTTAGTATGTTTGATGCCTTCGTGGCTCAGACAGGATTTATGTGTTATGTGTTCCGGGCTACGGCCCGATGCAGTGTGCAGTTTATGTGTTCATGCTAGTTAATATGTTTGTGCCATGTTATGTTACACTCGGTCAGTTCCGGACTTCGGTCCGATGCAGTTAGTTCCGGACTTTGGTCCGATGCAATCAGTTCCGGACTTCGGTCCGATACAGTTTCCGGACTTCTGTCCGATGCAGAGGGCAAGGCCCTGTTTAGTTCCGGACTTCAGTCCGATGCAGTTTCCGGACTTTAGTCCGATGCAGTTTCCGGACTTCGGTCCTATGCAGTGGGTAAGGCCCAGTATGTGTTTATATGTTGTTGTATGGTTTGTGCCTATGTGGTAATTTGGGGGAGGTCACTAAGCTTTGTGCTTACAGTTTCAGTTTTGGTTTCAGGTACTTCCGCAAGTAAAGGGAAGGGCTCGGGTTGATGGCATCGCACACACCACAACTTCAACTTTGTTCCTGGGAGTTTTGTTCAGATACTTAGATATGATTTGATACAGTTCTTGATATGACATTTTTATTATGGCT
The DNA here is from genome assembly GCF_052625555.1 of Lactuca saligna. Classification (NCBI taxonomy): domain Eukaryota; kingdom Viridiplantae; phylum Streptophyta; class Magnoliopsida; order Asterales; family Asteraceae; genus Lactuca; species Lactuca saligna. The sequence goes on along the minus strand of NC_136424.1, from coordinate 182,293,491 downwards.
TTGAGATACCCGACGTATGGTTTTATTATATGACATTCAGTGTTATGACTTTTATTATTATTTAAAAACAAAATCTTTGGGTCGTATTTCTGGGATGTTTCAAGTTGGTATCAGAGCCTTGATTTGAGGGATTCGGGCACACTTCCGGGTGTGTCTGAACTCAAACTAAGGAAATGATAAAATGTTTTTCTACAGAAAAGAGTTTTAGAAAAGTAAAAAGAATTTTAGAAAGATAAGAACTTTGAAAAGAGAAAAGGGTGTGGTGCATGCGATCAACCGGGCTCAAGTAAGTACTCCCAAATTACCCATACAACAGTATGTATCAGTTAATGTTGAGTTTCAGTTTCAGTTTCAGTAGAACAACATGCTAGTATAGGACTAAGGATCTATAAGGATGCCTTATATGTCTGCTTTATGTGTTTCAGCTTTATAAGGATTGCATGCTAGCATTGAGTAATCAGCAGTAGGATAGCCTGTTTAGGTTATGCCTGATAACATGAGCTTAGCATTGTATGCTAGTACAGTTTCCCATTATGAGGATAGAATTGTTTGAGTAGTCTCCTATGTCTGAATGTTGCTTGCTTTGTGCTTTGTGGGACTCTAAGTGATGGGAGTTAGCCATTAGGTGAATGCGTCATGTCACATGTGAACAGGGTTGAATAATCTCAGAGTGCTAGACTTAGCCCTATTGCGCAGCTCTTTTCTGATTCTAACCGTTGTAGGGATGAGTCTTTTACTTGAAGGATTATATGAGCCTTGCTGCATGTGATGGTATTCAGGTGATGGCTAATTGGCATCACAAGGAGGCCTTCAGCAGTTGAGGACTGGATCGGGTATAGTCAGAGAATTCCCTAGGGCAAGCCTAGGATGGGCGTAGAAGAGATTATTAGTAGTATTAGTGACTTGGTGGAGTCAAGGCAGTACTTGAGGAAAGTACGGATAGATGTGGAAGGTAGTATGGGCCCGTACTACTGGAAGCAGAGGATCCGTACTCGAATCAAGGAAAGCTGAGATGAGACCAGGAAACTTGTGGTAGTAATGATTCCTCGAGATATATCAGTGTTCCTGATGTTTATTATGTTGTGTTTCAGAATGGTGGTATTACGCCCTAGACCAACAGTCGGCGGTTCAGGTGCCGGAAGGGGATCAGGATCAGGCCCGGAGGTCGGACAGTTAAATGAGCAGACTAAGGAGTTTCTCTCTTCAGAGATTACTCGCACCATACTTGATCAGACTCCTGTGATCTTCGGTTCGATCAAGGAGGGTATCTTAGAGATGATGGATGAGAGGTTGAGCACCTTCCGTGCTGAGGTGGCGGCCATGATGGGGTCGTACACGCTTACTTTTAGGGAGTTTCGGGCATGCGGGGCTCCGGATTATCATGGGGCACGGGACCCCATACCGAGCACCAAATGGTTGGCAGATATGGCTAACGCCTTCCGCACTAGCAGATGTCCCGAGGGGGACAAGGTCAGATTAGTATCATGTCTTCTGAATGACAGGGAACGGGATTGGTGGGAGGAGATTGGTCATGCCATCGGGGATGATGCAACTTTGGATGCCATGACCTGGGCAGACTTTACTACCAGATTCAGAGCCGAGTTCGCACCAGTTATTGAGGTGCATCAGTTAGCATGCGAGTTTCAAGATCTTACCCAGACTACAGAGACAGTGGCGGAGATTATCGCCAAGTTCAGGGAGAGGGCTCTTCTTGTTCCTCAATACGTGGTTGATGAGGAAATGAAGAAGGCTCGTTATCATGAGATGCTGCGGAGTGATATACGCCAGTTTGTGAGCCGGTCCAGCTGTAAAACGCTGGATGACATGATTGCTAGGGAGAGAGAGAAAGAGAGAGAGAGAGAGAGAGAGAGAGATTGACCTTGAGATGGAGAGAAGGAGGAAGCCGGAGGCGGCTCCAGTTACAGGGAGTGCAGGAAAAAAGCCCAAGGGTTCAGATCACAGAGCTATGAGTCAGCAGAGCCACGCTCGGTGTGGCAAGTGTGGGCGATTTCACGATGGGGCGTGCAAGGCAGGGAATGTCGGGTGCTACAAGTGCGGTCGGACTGGGTATATGAGCAGAGATTGTACAGCGACTAGTACCGCCGTTGCGGCATCAGATCTGATTTGCTTCCATTGCAATCAGAGGGGACATAAAAAGTCTCATTGTCTGAGTTTAGCTGTTGCAGGAAAGGTGTCAGCACCTACTCCTGCTACTTTGAGGATTATAGATGGCCGTCAGGGTCGAGCTGAGACGCCGGTGGCAAAGAGTAGGGCTTTTCAGCTAACAGCAGAGGAGGCACGAGTGACTCCTGACGTGGTGATGGGTATGTATTTTTCCCTTATCTCTGCATTTATTATTTATTGTTTCTTATGGTTATATGTTTTGTATAGGATCATTCTCTGTGAACGGCATTTCAGCTACAATATTGTTTGATTCGAGGGCTACCCGATCATTCGTCTCTCTTGCGCTTAGCAAGAGGTTCAGCAGAGCTCCTGGAGAGCTAGATTGTCCACTTGAGGTTAAGATAGCAGCTGATAGGACCGTTAGGGTCGCAAGGGTACACATAGGATGTTCTCTATAGTTATTCGATGAGCGATTTTTGGTGGACTTGGTCCCTATTCCCCTATGAGGGAATAAGGTTATAATAGGCATGGATTGGCTGAGCCCCAATGGGGCGGTGATAGATTGTGAGCTGCAGTTAGTGAGAGTTCGCACTCCCAGTGGGGGAGAGTTGGTGATTCAGGGCGAGAGGCCATAGCGCGGACCGATTCTGTGTTCAGCGGCGAGAGCGAGGCGTTATTTTCAACAGGGATGTATCGGTTATGTTTCCTATGTTCTAGATGCCCAGGAGAAGGGTAAGATGACAGCTGATGATGTTCCGGTGGTACGAGACTACCCGGATGTATTTCCTGAGGATTTGTCGGGAATACCTCCTGAGAGGCAGGTTGAGTTCAGGATTGACCTAATCCCTGGTGCGGCTCCGATAGCCAAGGCACCGTATCGGTGGGCTCCCCCGGAGATGCAGGAGTTATCTACGCAGCTACAAGAGCTGCTAGACAAGGGTTTCATCAGGCCGAGCAGTTCGCCCTGGGGTGCGCCGATTTTGTTTGTAAAGAAAAAGGACGGGTCGCACTGTATGTATATAGATTACCAGGAGCTAAATAAGGTAACGGTGAAGAACCGTTACCCACTTCCGAGGATAGATGATTTGTTTGATCAACTGTAGGGAGCGTCTTGGTTTTCCAAGATCCATTTACGCCCCGGGTATCATCAGATGCGAGTCAGGGGCGATGATGTTCAGAAGACTGCTTTCAGGACCCGATATGGTCATTATGATTTCGTGGTGATGCCGTTTGGGCTCACCAACGCTCCAGCAGCGTTCATGGATCTCATGAACCGCGTGTGCAGGACGATGATGGATCGGTCTGTAATAGTATTCATAGATGATATCTTGGTGTATTCCAAGACTCGGGAGCAGCACGAGGAGCATCTGAGAGAGGTGCTAGAGATTTTGAGGAGGGAGAGACTTTTCGCAAATTCTCCAAGTGCGAGTTCTGGTTGCGGGAGGTGCAATTCCTTGGACATCTCGTGAACCAGAAGGGTATTTTGGTAGATTCGGCCAAGATAGAGGACGTGATGCAGTGGGAGGTCCCGAGATCTACATCCGAGATTCGGAGCTTCCTAGGTTTAGCAGGTATTACAGGAGATTCATCCAGGATTTCTCCAAGATAGCAGTACCGCTCACCCGATTGACCAAGAAGTCGGTGGCGTTTTGTTGGGGGCCTGAGCAGCAGGTGGTGTTTGAGACTCTCAGGCAGAGATTGTGCAAGGCACCGATTCTTACCCTGCCAGAAGGAGTAGACGATTTTGTAGTATACTGTGACGCCTCGATCATAGGTATGGGAGCAGTGTTGATGCAACGAGTCCGTGTGATAGCCTATACCTCGAGACAGTTGAAGCCTCACGAGGCTAACTATCCTACGCATGATTTGGAGTTAGGGGTAGTGGTGTTTGCCCTCAAGATTTGGAGACATTACCTCTATGGGGTCCGATGTACCATTTACACGAATCACAAGAGCTTGAGGTAGCTCATGGACCAGCCGAATTTGAACGCAAGGCGAGGAGATGGTTAGATGTGTTGAAGGATTATGATTGTGAGATCCTTTATTACCCAGGGAAGGCCAACGTGGTGGCCGATGCTCTGAGCCGCAAGGTAGTAGCGATCCCGATCAGAGACATTTGTTTGAGGATAACGGTGATTACTCATTATTGGAGCAAATCAAAGAGGCGCAGGCCGAGGGCCTTAAGGAGGAGAGGAAGAAGTGTGAGAGGATTGTGGGCCGAGTAGCTTCTTTTGACTACGATAGCTGAGGATTGTTGACCCTTCATGGGAGGGTATGGGTACCGTATTGGGGCGGAGTGCGGCAGGTGTTGATGGACGAGGCCCATAAGTCTCGATTTTACATCCATCCAGGGGCAACGAAGTTGTATAGGGATCTTCGACCCGACTATTGGTGGCCCTGCATGAAGAGGGATGTCGCATGGTATCTGGAAAGATGCCTGAACTGCAGGAAGGTTAAGGCGGAGCACCAGAGGCCTCACAGCAAGATGCAGTCGTTGGACATACCAGTGTGGAAATGGGAGGATATCACTATGGATTTCATCACTAAGCTTCCTAGGACCACACATGGAGTGGATTCGATTTGGGTTATAGTGGATCGGTTGATAAATAGTGCCCATTTTATACCGATCCAGGAGAGCATATCGGCTGAGAAGCTAGCCCATATATATGTGCGAGAGGTGGTGGCATGGCATGGAGTGCCTGTTTCAGTGGTGTCAGACCGAGATGTTCGTTTTACTTCCAGATTCTGGAAGCAGTTTCACGAAGAGATGGGTACTCGTCTCCATTTTAGCACCGCTTTTCATCCTCATATGGACGGACAGAGAGAGAGAACGATTCAGACACTCGAGGACATGCTGCGGGCATGTGTTCTACACTTCGGTGGCAGTTGGGATACATATCTTCCGTTAGAGGAATTTCCGTATAACAACAGTTACCATGCGAGTATTGATCGACCTCCTTTCGAGATGCTCTATGGGAGGAAGTACAGGACCCCAATTTGTTGGGGCAAGGTCAGCCAGCGGGTCATTGGGAGCACCGCAGTGGTGCTTAAGATGATAGAGTTGATCCAGCAGGTTCGTAGCAGACTGCAGACTACGTAGAGTCGGCAGAAGAGTTACGCCGATAGGAGGAGTTCAGACTTGGAGTTCCAGGTGGGCGATATGGTCCTCCTGAAGGTATCACCCTGGAAGGGTGTTATCATGTTTCGGAAGAGGGGCAAGTTGGGCCCCAGGTTCATCGGTCCTTTTAGGGTTTTGGCTCGGGTGGGACGGGTTGCTTATCGGTTGGATCTTCCGGCAGAGCTCATTCAGATCCACAACACTTTCCATGTTTCTCAGTTGAGGAACTGCTTGGTGGATGAGACAACAGTAGTACCCTTGGAGGACATTCAGGTTGATAACAGCATGAATTATATTGAGAAACCCATAGTGATCTTTGATCGGAAGACAAAAACCTTGAGGAACAAGGTGGTTCGGTTAGTAAAGGTGCAGTGACAGAACCGGAAGGGATCTGAGTGGACGTGGGAGACAGAGGAAGAAATGAGGGAGCACTATCCAGAGTTGTTCGCAGATGTCGCAGCAGCAGCAACAGACTTCGAGGACGAAGTCTGAGACAAGTGGGGGAGAATTGTAACGACCCCAATTCTGGTATGGTATCTAATGGTTATTTTTCTAAGTATTCAAGAGGGACTCGACGAGTCTGTTGCCCGACTCATCGAGTAGAGACGGGATTTCTAGCACGTGTAAGTGGGGGACTCGACGAGTCCATATCCTAGACTCGGCGAGTCCACTAGCCTGGAAGAAACCCTAGATACACGGGTTTTGCACCCAATATAATCCCCCTTATGCACCCAATCTGGCGTCCCTCACCCTCAGAACATTTCAAAGCCATACCCTAACCTATCTTGGGCGTATTTGGGAATTTTTGTGTAAAACGCGAAGATTGGAAAGAGAGGAAGAAGGGTAGATCCAAAGGAGAAGAAGGGGAACAAGATCTTGCATCCATTTCAGAGTCATTTGAGGTATTAATCGGAACCTTTATATTCTTTGATTTTTTTTTCTTCAAGAATCTCATTTAGGTTACCTTTTTGCCCATTTGTGAGCTTAATCTAGTATGGGAGCTTGTGTAAGTGTTATAGCTTTCATATCTAATCAAATTTCTGTCCCAAAACCCAGATCTAATACCTTTATTGAACTTTGTTGCATATAAACCCTAGATCTAGCCTTATTCATGCATTTTAAGCCTATAAACCTCTTTAGGAGTGTATGTGCACGTAAAAATGGAACCTTTACGTGCAAACCATGCCTTAGGAGCCCAGATCTATCAGTTGGATGCATTGGTTTTGAGTAGAATCGTCTGAATAGTAATTGCATGCATGCGACTTGGCGAGTCATTCTTTGGACTCTGCGAGTCCAAGACAGTCTTCATACCTCTAGATCAGACTCGACGAGGTGTTCATACAACTCGGCGAGTCGGATGCAGATCGACTAAGTGATAGCATAGAAGGGGAACTCGACGAGTCTATGCCAAACTCGACAAGTAGTAGCGATCAGAAGCAAAGAAGTGAGGGTGAGGACTCGACGAGTCAGGTCAACTGTATGTTGACTTTGACCAATAGGGTTGACTTTGACTAGGGTTAAAATAGTGATTTTACCCTCAGTATAGTTATCAATATTTGATTCACTGTGTTATGGAAATTGTAGCCGGGGAGATACCGGAGCAGCAGTAGATAGTTTCCAAAGCCGTTCATTTACCAGCCAGTTCACAAGGTGAGTTTTCTTCCAGTAGGAACGGCTCTAAGGCCACAATGCCGGCCCGTTTAGCTAGTAGTAGTTTCCGAACTTCGGTCCGATGCTATTTTTAGTATGTTTGATGCCTTCGTGGCTCATACAGGATTTATGTGTTATGTGTTCCGGGCTACGGCCCGATGCAGTGTGCAGTTTATGTGTTCATGCTAGTTAATATGTTTATGCCATGCTATGTTATACTCGGTCAGTTCTGGACTTTGGTCCGATGTAGTTAGTTCCGGACTTCGGTCCGATGCAGTCAGTTCCGGACTTCGGTCCGATGCAGTTTCCGGACTTCTGTCCGATGCAGAGGGCAAGGCCCTGGTTAGTTCTGGACTTCGGTCCGATGCAGTTTCCGGACTTCAGTCCGATGCAGTGTGCAAGGCCCAGTATGTGACTATATGTTGTTGTATGGTATGTGGTAGTTTGGTGGAGCTCACTAAGCTTTGTGCTTACAGTTTCAGTTTTGGTTTCAGGTACTTCTACAAGTAAAGGGAAGGGCTCGGGTTGATGGCATCGCACACACCACAGCTTCAGCTTTGTTCCTGGGAGTTTTGTTCAGATACTTAGATATGATTTGATACAGTTCTTGATATGACATTTTTATTATGGTTTGAGATACCCGACGTATGGTTTTATTATATGACATTCAGTGTTATGACTTTTATTATTATTTAAAAACAAAATTTTTGGGTCGTCTTTCTTGGATGTTTCACTAAAAATGGTTTTGAACCGATTTTTTTCAGGTTTAATCCGTGTTTTAGTTAGAAAAAAATTATGTAGTTGGGTATATTGAGTTGAACTGGAGCTGGATCAATTTGGACCGATAAAGGAATCATTTTCCTTTTAGAACGAACATTTGAAACTCCCATGATTTTTCAAATTATTTCTAATAATATTATAAATAAGTTACATAATTTTATATAAATATAAAAAAAGCATCTGCCTAAACCTAAAATTATAATTGTTTGAAAAATCACGTTGATTCAAAAACACGAAATATATACAAAACGGGTTTCACTAGAAAAAAAAATATATGTAGTTTGATATATTTAGTTGAATCGGTCCGAGTTTGATATATTTGGACCATAAAAGAAGCATTTTCTTTTCACTGCATACATTTGAAACTCTCATGTTTTTTCAAATTGTTTCCAATGATATTTTAAAAAAGTTACATAATGTTATATAAATATAAAAAAACATCTACCTAAAAATAAAATTATAATTGTTTGAAAATTCGATTTGATCAAAAGCACAAAATATATGCGCAAATTATATTTTATAAATGAATTATTTTTATAAAGAACTGTTAAATCTTGAAGATACATATAAAGAAACTTTCTATATTAAGTGCTAACTGAATTTATGATTTTAGAATTGAACAAAAAGTTATTCAATAAGAACTTATTTTTTTGGATAGCAACTTACGAGGTTATAGAAAAATTGAACTATTGAACAATAAAAAAGGGTAAACAAGAGAAAGTATGTTTTACTAAATAAGTTGAATAATGTTTTATTAACAAGAAAGCGTGTTTATTACAATGTATTCATCCCACATCGATGGTGAGAGTAAACACGAGAACGTTTCCTCTTCTATAAATAGGAAAGGTTGTGAAATGTTTGAAAGGGACCAAACCATGAGAACTTCCTCATTCCTACCTTTTTAGGATGTTGAGGGTATTCTTTGCTGAGATTGTCATTATTGGAAACTGTCCATTTAAGTTTTAGAATCCCGAAAATGCTTTTGAACAAGATTTTTTTTAGGTTCAAACAGAGTTTCAGTTGAAAAACCGTTATGTAGTTTGGTATATTGAGTTGAATCGGTCTGAGTTTGATCAATTTGGACCGATAAATGAAGTATTTTCCTTTCAGCACATACATTTGAAACTCCCATTATTTTTCAAAATTGTTTCTAATAATATTATAAATAAGTTACCTAAACATAAAATTATAATTGTTTGAAAAATAAATTTGATTTAAAAACACAAAATATATACAAACCGGGTTTCAATAGAAAAAACGTTATGTAGTTTGGTATAATAAGCTGAATCGGTCCGAGTTTGATCAATTTGGACCGATAAATGAAGCATTTTCCTTTCACCACATACATTTGAAACTCTTATGATTATTCAAATTGTTTATAATAATATTATAAGTTACATAATGTTATATAAATATAAAAAAATCTACCTAAACATAAAATTATAACTGTTTGAAAAATCACTTTTATTCAAAAGCACAAAATATATACTCAATTTTATTTTATAAATGAATTCATTTTATAATGACATTTGGAATCATGAAAATACATATAAACAAACTTTCTATATTAAATACCTAACTGAATTTATGATTGTAGGATTTAACAAAAAGTTTTTCAATAAAAACTTGATTTTTTTATAGCAACTTACGAGATTACTGAAAAATGGAACTATTCAACAATAAATTTTATGAATAACGTTTTATTTTTATTATTTAATATTTTATTTAACAAAATGAAATTATTGGAAAATAAAGAAATGAGTTTAATTAAAATGTCTTCATCCCACATTCATCGTGAGAGTAAACAAGAGAATGTATTCTCCTCTATAAAAAGGAAAGATTGTGAAATATTTTAAAGGGACTAAACCATGAGATCTTCCTTGCACCTAACTTTGTAGGACGTTGAGTGTATTTTTGGTGAGATTGTCTTTGTCGACAAGTGACCAATTAAATTTCAGAATTTCGAAAATGATTTGGGACCGTATCTTTTAGCTTTGGATCAAGTTTAATAAGGATCCGAGTCTCTTCTGGCTGAGTTAGGCAAACTCACTTCCATTGGAGGCCGAGTTTAAGTAACATGCCGAGTATTTGGTTGTGTTAGCTACGTTTTACAACTCTGTATATAATACAATTTTAAGTTTAGCCTTATAAAAGACGTCACTATTATCATATGTTCTACATAATTATGATAATATTTATGATACAAAACAGTTTTTTTACTATTTAAGATAAAAAGTTATCTCTATTATCATATGTTGTACACAATGATAAAATTTAATATAAATAAAAAGATGTCTCTATTATTGTATTTTCTACATAATGATAATATTTAATATAAACATTTTAATTTAATATGAAATTATTATTTAATAGATAATAATAACGATTTATTTATTTTTTAAAATTAATTTTTTTTTCTATTTTAATTATATAACTTTGTATATGTAAAACAACTTCAAGTTCCGATCTTATCTTTTATAATATAGTTCAACATAATAACAATACTAAAAATCTTTTTTTATATTTTTTATGAAATTATTATTTAATTGTTAATAACAATGATTTAATTATTTTTAATAAAAAATATTTTTTTATATCCCGCGCAACGCGCGGTCATTCGTCTAGTTTTAATTAAATGTAAGGATGGGGTTGAAATTGTAAATAGAAATGCCCGACAGTGGACATGTTTGCTGATGATGAGATGATAAATGTTGTGAAATACTACGTCTGCTTAATAATATGGAATAAAGTCGTAATATATTCGAAAATAAGTCGTTAGGTTTGTTAGAGCTTTGATGCTTATTATCAAAACTTGAAGGATGGGAAATGTAATTTGTAATACTTATATAAATCTTTTAGACTCGTACCATTGATACCAGTATTATAGAATCAATATCTTGATCAGGATATGGTTGCCTAGATATTGAAAAGTTTATGGATATTGGAAGATCTTCTTAGTGGATCTCATTATGGCAAGATTATGCTCACGGATTTTAAAGAAAAAGAACCATCTTATTTGTGAGTTCATTATTTATTGATAAATTTATATATGATTAAAAATATATGGTAAAAAATTCATTATATTTTTTCATCGATTTTCGTATTTTATATTTTTCTTAATCGATCAATTGTTTTTTTTCTCGGAAGAGATGATTTTTTAATGTTGATCATTGGCATCCATTTGGTTATTGATTTGTTAGTTATTGTATACATGTTTCAAGAAAACGTTTGTTCATAATAGCTCTAGACGACTAGCTCTATCCTTCTTTATGTCGTGTATAAGGAATGAATGATAAAAATGTTACATCATAGAGCAAAATCAAGAAACAAAAATACATATAATGGGCTGATTTGAAATACACATAATTACACACATACATACAAATATACACAAATTATGTACTAAATTTTTATGTTTTATGCGACAACAATAGTCAACCACAAATGTGACAAACCTCAATGTAATAGCTCAATGTAATAGGCCTAATGTAAAATATTTGACTTTTTATGATGAAAATACAATATTATACATTGAAATACATCTAAAATACAAATTAAACCATTAAATTACGAAAAATATGAATGAACGAATTCTCAACAGTGTACAAAAAAATGAATTAAAACACACTATTGAAATAAATATATGTATTAAATGTTGTTTTGTATAAAACGTATATAATCAGAAAATATGTGTTATTATAATCAAATAGATATTATAAACAAAATTTAAAAATAAATAAAATAAAATAAAAAACGGAGTTTGTATACAAAAGGTTATGAATTCTTGAAGAAAACGCACATGTTAGCCGTCTAAAGACATAATCAATGAAACTTCAAACATTTTGTTCGGTGCCTTAGATGATGAATTTTCAACTTCTAATAACTTTCCCTCAATCATAACGTGATTTAGCATCTAAATATATCTTTTAACTCTTTTTGCCTGAAAATCCTTAAGGATCGAACAAAGCAGTGTTAAATTTCCTGTTAACAAATAATCAAAAGATTGGTTAGGTTATCTACGACAATCGTTAGAAAAAACTGTTATTTTATAAACCTTCACAAATCTACTACAAATGACTAAATGTTCCGTAAACTCCTTGGTAGTTATATAAATATTTAAAAGTGAAAATATGTTACATGCTTGTATTTGTAATGATTACTTCTTGGTATAATCCATACTTTCAGATAACAATATGTTGACTACAAAAATTAAAGGCTGTAATAAAGATTGTGATCAAAGTAGTTGTCTTAGTACCAAAATTGGTTATTCCTGGGTTGGTTTAATTGGAATAGGTTACGCAATCATATATAAATATAACTAAAATAATAATCCTTAACAAATTATTAATTAATATTTCTACTTGAAAAAGTAAGCCAAAGCAAAATAAAGGTATAGTGAACCAACCTATTAGTTTTATTAAACATCATAATTTTAAATCATTAGTTATATATTATCATTAATTGATGAGTTTATACTTCATTTGACATTTGTATTAAAAAAATTATTAAACACTTACAAATCGTACAAAAATAACATATAGAATAATAAAAATTAACATACATTTGATATATAGCAACACTATTATTCAAAGAAAATTTGTGTTGTAATAACCTTTGGTACGATAAATAGTCATTTTTCAACTTTTCATATTTTAAGCACAAATTATATTGTAACGTCCGGTTCCTTTTATGTATTTTAATAAGAATTATTCATTTTTGCAAAGGGACTCAACAAGTTGGAGGCCCCAAACTCGTCGAGTAGAAATGTGATTTTCGGACGCGAGACTTGAAGTTTATTCTAAGAGTTGAGAAGCCTCAACTCGACGAGTAGAGCTGCCATAGTGAAACCCTAATTTATAAGGTTTGCACATTATTTAAGGACCTTAACACCTTATTGTGGCTTCCTTCATCGCCTCCCTCAGTCCAGCAAAACCCTCATTCGTAATCTTAAGCTTTTTTAGTGTGTGTGGGTGGAAAGAGAGTGATTCTTTGATATTTCCTTGAATGAATAGAAGCTAGAAGTGCTTGGTTGAAGGAAGAAGCCTTGGATCCATAGATTTCGTAGTCAAAGCAGCCTTATTGTGGTATAAAGTATATACCTTGACTATTCATTTACTAGATCTCTTCATGGAGTAGTTTAGGGCCTTAAGGAGCCTATTATGGAACCATTCATGGATGTAAGCATGTTTTAGAGTCATGACTTCAGATCTAGAGCCTTTGAAGGACTCCATGGCATAAAGGTGCCAACTTTATGGCCATGGGAGTCCCATGCAACTTGTAAACCACTTTTTAGGGCTTTTTGAGCTAAATAACCCATGCATGGACGTAAAGTTAGAAACTTTACGTAATATATTGACCCTAGGGAACCAAATCTATGACTTAGATGCATTAAGCCCGACTAGAAACGACTGTATGGATTTAGACTATGGGGGGACTCGGAGAGTTGTTCATACAACTCGACGAGTTGGGTTGTGGTCCCCCAACCTTTTCTGTTACTGAGTAAACTCGTTGAGTCTAGGAAATGACTCAGCGAGTTGGCCATGGTTTTGAGTTATGAAGATTGAGGAACTCGACGAGTTCAACGAAGGACTCGACAAGTTGTGAGTGAAAGGTCTCGATTATGTTATGAAGATTGAGGAACTCGACGAGTTCAAGGAAGGACTATGCGAGTTGTGAGTAAAAGGTCCCGACTGTGTTATGAAGATTGAGAAACTCGACGAGTTGTGAGAAAAATGTCCCGACGATGTATGATGAGGAACTCGACGAGTAGGATTGAGATTTCAGGGTTTTATGGATCATGGAACTTGACGAGTTGATGGACCAACTCAACGAGTTGAGTCAACCAGGATGTTGACTTTGACCAAAACGTTGATATTAACTTTGGCCATTGACCAAAGTTGACCCTTAAAGAGGTTATGGGTATGAAAGATTAATTAAAGGAGATTGTTATGTGTAGGAGTTTGAGAAGAGTTAATCCTAAAGCTGATGACAGTTCTGCTACTACGGGACATTGAGGTGAGTTACCTTCCAGTAGAAGTGGGTCGAAGGTACCAATTTCGGCCCACTAGTAAGAGCTATAGTAGAGATGATTGTCTTTGTGATAATTATATGATATGTCACTATTTGTTATGTTAATATGCTAGTATGATATGATGTTATGTGATAGTGGTAGGAGGGGTAGGATAGACCCCAATATTGGTCGATGGGGCTGAAGAGGTATGCCAGCACCCAAATAATCTAGGCAGTATATGACTTATATGTTTACGCACTAGGATGGTATGTGGTAGAAGTAGCGAGTGAAATAATCCCCAGTACCGGTCAAAAGGACCGAAGGGGTAGGCCATCACACTGGTATGCTAGGAAAGGTACCGATCGACAGGACCGAAAGGGGTAAGCCATCACCCTGATATGTTAGGCAAGTTACTGATCGAAAGGAGTGAAAGGGTAGGCCAGCACCATGATATGTTAGGCTAGTTCCGGTTGAAAGAGACCGAAGCGGTAGCTAGTACCCGGATATGTTAGACAGTATGTGTTATATATGGTATGTTGTATGATGGGGAACTCACTATGTTTTGCGCTTATGATTTTTAGTTTTGTTTTTAGGTACTTACTCCTCGAAGGGAAAGGAGTTGGCACGGTAGCAGCGCATCACACACACGATTTTCCACATATGAGATTCTTGGGATTTGTACTCTGACATTGTTACTATATTATGACATGCTTTTGAGACATATGATCTATGATTTTATGAAATAAAATAACTTGATGTTTTATATAAATTGTTTTATGAATCATTATATCAAAAATTGAAATTTTTGGGATGTTACATATATAATATTAATATAGCTACAATATGTATAAATTAGAGGAAACGAAAAAATTATTACCAATTAATGACTATAAGTTAAAAATGTTTGTCATGTAGTGACTAACTAATTTAAAGTTAAAATTATAAATACACATAAATTATAACAACTCTTAAGTTGCCAGATGAATTTAGTGCACATAATTTGCCTATGTTATTATAGATATATAGATGAATATCAAATATGTTTTACATAGTATCTTAAGGTTATATGAGAGTAACAAATATCATTGTTACTAAATTAAAAATATTTAAATTAACAAATCAACTCTATTTATTTGCAGTTATTGATGTCTTATATCATTAAATTATATTTAATGATGTCTTTGTTAAAACTTTATCATAACTAGTGTAGGGACCCATGCTTTGCATGGGTCAGAAAGCATTTTCTTTTTTCAGATTTTTTATTCTTATAATTGGACAAATACTTTGAAATGCAATACTCTAATAAGAATAAAAAAAGTTGAAAGTACGGTTCTACAACAGACAAATAAATAAAAATAGCAGCAATTAGAAATGAATTACAACAGTGCCTTCAAACCATGACCATAAATGTGAGAGAAACTTCAAATTAAGGATCATTACTGATATACCATCTTAGGGACAACAAAATAAGTTAAGCAATTAAAAATCTAAAAATTTATCTTGACGTTTTCCACCTTTTGCGTATTCCCTCTTCAACCCTTACAATAATACAATTTTTTTTCTCCCTTTCCTCTTTTCTTCAAAATCTCTTTCCAATCACCACAAAATCCTTCTACAGAAGCTGCATAAGTTAAAAACAAAGTAGTATTAGTAAAAAGAAAAGTAAAAACAAAGTAAAAAGTGAGTTTCTAGAAACAAACTATAACAAATGGTAACTCCCTCGCATCTTTGAAAAAGCCCAATTATGCGAATAAGAAATAACAATAGAAGTAGAACACACATTTGGTCCGTGTTTAAATGTAACAATGTACTTTCAGACTACAATGGCTTAATAAGAAACAAATTAAAATAAACAAATAAATAAAATCAAAATTACAATTTATGCCCATGTTATGTATTTTTGGATTAAGTCCACAAAAAATCTTTTTGAAAATTTGGTCCTGTTTTCAATTTTTTAATATTTTTGGTCCTTCTCACTACCACCATTAGCAAAACATTATTAAATACATGTAAAATAACCATATTACTCTTGAATATAATCTTTGCACCTTGAATCCTCCAAAGGTCAGAAATTGAAAGTCTATTCCACTGGTAATTCCAACACCTATAGGAATGCCAATTTTATCCTTCTTAATGCGCCTCACCTACGTAGAGTTTCATCAAACAATTCAACCTTTTGATGAACCATTTTCCTCCATATGTAATGAGTTCATTTCCATTTATTGGTAATTAAAAATGGTATTTTTATTTAATTATACTACAAATCCATAGAGTAGAGAACAAAAAAAAATAATAAAAAAAAATAAAAAATCAAACAAAAATCAGTTTCTTAAGTTAAATTATACATATACTATCATCAAGTTTATGTATCTCACACCCATCAAGCCAATAAGATGATATCTCCCTGAATTGAATATCAATTTCGTAACTCGGGTGGAATGAATAATAGTCTTTTACACAAATTATATAGAACACACGAATTAGTTCTTAATAAACAAAAATCAACAACAAATGTTTTTTTACCTAACACCTGAAGTTGAAAAGCAGATGTTGTACTCATCTTTGTTGTCTTTCTGCTTCTCTTTTGATTCCGATTTCAAGTCTAACCTGAAAGAAATGATGTTTAATTTGAAGAACCTGATCTTTATTGGAAAAAAACCTAAAATTAGAAAGATATTGAAATATTATCGCACCAAAACTTGTTGAGAAATCATTTCCTGTACCAAGAGACAACAACTGCAGTTGGTGGAAAATTCCAACTTCATCAGTCATAAAAAATTTTAGGCAGGCATTGTACAACTTACTTACCATGATATAATATAAAATAGATTAGAAATTGAAAAATGATTTAAGTTTTCTGTCATCAAGATTTTAGGATAGAAAATCTTTTAAACAGATGTCTATATATTTTCACCACCTTTGGTTGTAATTTGTAAATCCCTATCCTTACCTTCTTCCCTAAAATTTCTAAAAGTCCCTTTTTGCCTACTTTAAAAAAAAAAAAAAAAAAAACTGAACTTGGACAAAAAAAATTCAAAAACCTGGTTCGAGCATTTTATCGAGCAGTTGGAATGCATCAAGAAAGTTCCTTTAAAATCTCCCCAGCTACCTCAATAGTTGTCTCCGAATTCAGTACCAAAAGAAATTTATAGAACACAAGAAAAAAAAAAAAAAAAGACGGTGCTTTGTGTAAAAAAAATCGAGTCAAATGATAGAACATGCGTAAAAAAGATGGTGTTTATGTCTAAAAAAACCGACTCAATTTCGAAGCCAAAGGGGCATGTAATCAGAATCGTCCTCCTCCTTTGCTCTATCTGACCACAAAAATCATAAATTTAGAATTTAAAATGTGGGTACAGTTTAAAGGATTAGAGAGGAGCTTGAAGCAAAACGTCTGTAAAGATTTTTTTTTTAAATCAAGGTGCAGAGATTTTGAGGTGGTATTTTCACCCTAAATCTTGGGAGGAGAAGACCAATCAGTGAAATCATTGCCATGAAATAGTAATTGTAACAATAATAAAGAAAGTGAACTGAAATCGCTACCCCTTTCATACCTGTAACCTCAGTGGGGGTTGCCGGAAATCAACAGGCTGACCGGTGACCGACGAGTATGGTGGTGAGGAAACCACTACAGCTTTCGTGGTCTCCTTGTGCAGACCGTAAGTAGTGAAGGAGCGGGGACTTTTTTTGGGTGCATAGAGAGAACTGCATAATGAAAGAAGAAAAAGATTAATGGAAAGGATATGAGGCGGTGGGGTAATAGAAGCATTAAACTAACATCAGTTAAGGAAACCTCAGTTAAAGAAACCTGATGAACAGTATCATAGTTAAGGTACTGTTCATAAGGATTTTGTGCTTTAATTATATGTTTAATTAAGGATCCTACAAATTTTATAATAACCTTTTATTATATTACATGATGTCTTCTTTAAAACATTCTCATAAACTTTAATTATATTTCATGACATTCATTAAAACTTTCTTGTAATTAGATCTTACAAGTTGTATATTCAGTTTTAAAATACAATACGATTGAATAGCTTTTTTTTGATGCATTTTAATAAATAATAGGCAAAAGAATTAAAACATATTTGTATATATAGTAGAATTATTTATATCGGATTATTAATAAATAAAATTAATACTTTATAACTTCAAAAAATATATTTTTCATCATGAAAGGAGCTTTAAGAAAATATATGTTAAACATATTTTAATAATCAATCTCAGTGAAATTTCACTAATTTATTTTAATAAGTAGATGAATACCTACACATTGCGCAGAATACAATAATATATTTGAAATCTTTACAAATGAAAGTTTTGTAAATATACGAATGACGTTGTTGTTAGCTCTTATATAAAAAAGCTTATAATAAATTGGTATAAATATTGTTTGTATTGAGTTATATGACAACATAGAAATTTTTAAAATTCTATAATTTTAATTGTCTTATTGTCCTTTACCTACAAATTACTTATCAATAAAATTAAATATAATATATAGTGGAATAATATTTATAGTCGTTGTTATGATTAATTCATTTTAAAAACTTTATTTGCTTAAGATTTTAATTTTTATTGTAATTATTTAAAACATCAAACATTATTTTTGTTTTTAAAAGTCACAATATAATGTTTTTATATAATGTTACTTTTAACTATTATTGTTGTAAGTTATTTAAAATAACGTATTCGAAAACTCTTAATAATTTTAATTTGGTTTCAGAAATTTAACTTTCTTAAAATCTATTTGATGAATATTTTTATTTTCTTTGATTTTAATTATTTAAAACAAAAAAATAATGTTTTTATTTCTAAAGATAACAATATATATATATATATATATATATATATATATATATATATATATATATATATATATATATATATATATACTTATAATATTACTTTTAACTATTCTTATTATAAGTTATTTTTAAACTACTTATTTGAAAATTCTTAATGATTATAAAAAAGACATTCATGTTTTTTTTGTTAATTTAGGATTACAAATTAGGTTTAACACTATAATTATAACTTTTAACTATTTATAAAATAGTTTCTCGTTTTTTTTAAGTTTAACTGAAATTTTGATTTAAATTAATCGTTTAACATTACCTTAAAATTAATAATTTAATTATTTTGCATAAAATCATAAATTATACAAAAGTTGTGACTTTAAAATGAGAACTGCTCATATACGACAACATATTGAAACTAATAAGTTAAGTATAATATGTTAAAAAGTTAAAGCCATAATTTTATAAATATAAGTAAATATGATATTTTAATATTATAGTTTAGTTAATTTATTATTACAATTTAGTTTTTAAATTAATTTAACACTATTAACCAATTTATAATAATTATTAGAAAGAATTTGAAAATTCATGAAGGTTTTAAATTTATATGGTGATAAGAAAAATGCACAATTTATATTATAGTAGGCGAATGTCCGCGTGTTGCGCAGAAACACTTATATAGTTGAAATCTTTACAATATATGTTTTCTTAAATATAGCAATAACATTGTTGTTAAATTTGATATAATAACTCGTATACTAAGTTGATATAATATATTGATTATTTCGAATTATATGGTAATATATATACATCTATTAAAACTGCATAATCTCAATCGTTTGAATGACATCTACCTACGGGTTACTCATGAATAAAATTAAATATAATATATGGTTTAACGTTATTTATAGTTGTTGTTATTGTTAATTAATTTTTTAAAATTTATTTGTTTAACGTTTTAATTTCTATCATTGTTATTTATAATTGTTGTTATTACTTAATCGTAAATACTAGGCGTATTTACCTAGATAAGAATACTTGAAGTGGCTAGGTAAGATTTCAATTCAAGTGTGGGCGGGTGGATTATGGAAGGGAGCATCTTCTTTGGAGAATGAGGTAAGGCAACTTGAAAGAAATCATTCTTTTTTGACTTGTTAACTTCCAAAGTCTTTACAGTCTCTTCAACTTCGGAGTCTAATGTATACATTTCCAATGTTTTCTTCAAACTCTCACAATCAAGGCTCATGTTGAGTACCATATTCAAAATATCCCCATGTGATAAATCAAATACTTCTGAGGTTATTGGGTCAATCACATCAACTCGATACAATGGAGAAATGTTTTTAGGGTACCTCATTGCTTTAAAGATGTTGAAGTCAATGGTTTCTCCATCAAATTCCATAGTGATCTTTCCTTTATGGACATCAATGATTGTGTGAGTGGTAGTCATGAAAGGTCTTCAAAGGAGGATCATAGATGATTTGGAAGGAGTTTTATCTTCAATATCAATGACATAAAAATCCATGGTAAAGACAAGTTGATTAACTTGTACCAACACGTCCTCTAACACTCCTCTTAGAGACACACTTGACTTTTTGCTAATTGGATGATTACTCCGGTTTCTTCCAAAGGTCCAAAATTGAGAGATTAAAAAATAGAATATGGAATCACATTGATTGAGGATCCAAGATCTAACATGGAACTTCCGACATACAAATCACCAATGGTACAATGGATAGAAAATATTCCCGGATCCTTTGCATTTGGTAGGTAACTTCTTTTGTCTTGCATCTTTTCATTTTCCTTGAATTTCCTCTTCGTGCACAATCTTAAGAAATTTGGAATAGCTTGGAATTTTCTTAATAGCATCCAATAGTGGAATGTTTATTTGGACCTTGCGAAAAGTCTCAAGAAACACCTTCTCTTCCTCCTTTTTCTTTGAAGGGGCTAACCAATAAGGGAAGGGTGGTGGTATGACCAACAGATTGATGGTCTTGTTGGTAGATTTGGCTTGCTCAATGTTTGGAACAACCGATTCATTTAAAGGAACTATCACCTTCGAAGGTTCAACAACAATAACCTCTTCTTCTTCTTTTCTTGAAACTATTTTGGGGTTGCTTTCTCATAGCGTTTTCCTACTTTTCAAGGTTCTTGCATTCACATTGGGATTCTTCTCAGTTTGAGATGAAAGCTTACCCCTTTGTTCCATCTTGTTGAGAGTGGTGGCCAACTCTCTATTTGTGCTTGAATGTTGGAGAAGGTTTTCTTTGTCTCTTGTTGAAATTGGGGTTGGCTTTGAGCAAGAGAAGTAACAACTTCTTGAAGACTCATTTGATGGTTACCACTTAATTGGCCTTGTTGTTGAGGTTATTGATAATGTAAAGGGGGATGAGATGTTTGTGGAATGACATATTATGGTTGGGTATGTTGTGGATATGGGTTGTGTGGGTTATTCCTCCAATTGGAATTTTAGGTATTCCGAAATCCAATTGGTCTTGGTTGACCTTAATATCCTCCCATTGCATTAAAATCCTTCGGTTGACTTCCAAGTATGGGACACTTATCTATATAGTGCCCCGTCATTGCACAAATACTACAAACCATCAAGTGTTGACCACTTCCTACCACCATTTGACTCAACATATTAGTCCAATCCAAGAGTTTTGATTCCAAGTGTTGGATGTTGCTAGCTTCACCAAAAAAAATCGTGGGGAACTTCTCCTCATGTCATTTCGAGTCCTAAAGTTTCTTTATTTTCAGAAATTGTACGAAAAAGTGATCTTATCTCTTGAGGTGTCTTGTTGAATATGTCACCACCACTTGAAGCATCAATCATCCTTCAATCTTTTTCATTTATACCCTCATGAAATTGTTGAAGAAGTAATTATTTGCGTATATTGTGTTGAGGACAACTTGTACACAAGTTGTTGAAGCGCTCCCAAAAATCATGAAATATCTCATTCTTCCTTTGACGAATCCCCAAAATGTCACTCCTTTGACTTGATATTCAGGAATTAGGATAGAAATTTTAATTGAAGGCCTTGAGTAACTCTTCCCATGTCTGAATAAATTCTGGTGGTAATTTGAATAACCACTCTTTAGCTTTATCTTCCAAGGTAAGTAGGAAGGCGATTAGCTTGAAATTATCCAATGTCACATGTTCAGGCAACATGCTAACACATATCATCTGAAAGGACTTCAAATTTCTTTGAGGCTCTTCTCTATCCAAAACTTGGAACTTGGTGAGTTGTTGTATGAAACTTAACTTCAATTCAATCCCTCGGGTGTTTGCAGGATAAACAAGACCAAAAAGTGTGTCAGTAGCATTTGTCTCCATCATTTGTCTAAGTGTTAATTCTTGAGAGGGATTGGGTAGATTGGGGTTTTGTTTCATGAAATTAGGAGGTTGTTGGTAAGGTGGTTATGAGTATTGTTGGTGATTGTACATTTTGATGGGTTTTGAGCATAACTACAAATCCTATGTGTTCATGCAACCCTATTGCTTTTTATCTATGTTTTTCACTAGTTGAACATGTAGACTTGAATACCAAAAAAACCCTAGGAACTAGTATATAAATTGAAGATTACACAAAATTAGGGTTTAAATGTTCACCTTACTCGTTATGTTGTAATACCAAGAACACCTTTAAGATCTTTGACTCTTGAAAGCAAGTGCCTAAAGTGTGACACCTCTAATATCTTACAAACACTCTATACAAAAGTATGAGAAGGAGAGAGGTGAGAATGCACTAGAATTTTCGACTCTTCTAGGATTAAAAGGTAGTAGCCGAAAGTCACAAGGATAGCCCTCCTTATATACTTGTGATTTCTTAGTCCCAAAGTTAGGGTTTGCAGGTGGAAACCCTGATTCTCTGATTGAAGGCCAAAGTAACCCATAGACCCTTATTAAGGAGCGTTGGATGAAAACCCTATATTTTTCATCCACCCCTTTCCATGGAGTCATGGAGCCTAGTTTCAATACTATCAACGATTTGAAAATCACCCCATGCATTATTAATAAGTTCGTTTAATCCCAAAATTAATTCCAAATTAATTTATGATTAAATACTAATTAAAAATATAATTTCTAATCAACATATTATTTTCATAACATATTAATATATCATTTATACCAATTTATTATTCCAAATAATAAATTCAACTCTCTCTCTCCAATAGTCATCCTGTCAAGTGGCATGAGTGAAGTCTAATACAACTTGTGCTGTTATCAATTCAAGTATATACCAATTATAGTTATGGGTTAGACACCTAATCCAACATAGGGATGGAAATTTCACTCGACCCGGTGGGGAACCCGGTTGACCCCCCCCCCCCCCCCACCTCACCCCCAATCGGGGACAGGTATTCCTCGCAAAAATGGGTACGACACCGGGGATCCCTATTATGCTAAAATCGGGGATGAGGCTGGGGCCGGGTATAACAATCCCCGCCCCGCCCCGCCCCCGCTTTGATGACTATATATATATATATATATATATATATATATATATATATATATATATATATATATATATATATATATATATATATATATATATATATATATCGACCATTTATTGAATTCGAATTAGGTCCACTAAAATGAATTGATTTATATTAGACCATCAGATAGAGTCCGTATATCAAATTATATTTCCAATTCCAAGAGTTCGTCAATCGTCACTTCGTTTAATGATTGTATACCAAATCATCACTTTTTGTTTTGATGCTTGTTAAACATTATGATTGATGTAAATTGAATCTGATTATGGCATCTGGTTTTGATCGCTTATTAAGCTTGGTTTTTGTTTTGTGTAAGTTAGAGTTTATTATGTTGATTGATTGGGGATGGGCTGTGGAAAGGCCCAAAATAAAAAGGGGAGGAGATTTGATTCCACGCATCCATCAGGGATGGGGATGGGGTTGGGGACAAGGTTAGTCACTCAGGGATGGGGACATGGATGGTCAACCCCGCCCCAAACCCTCCCCATTTTCATCCCTAAATTCCAACAGTCTCCCACTTGGCTAAGTTTAATAATTATGATTGCAAGTATAACTTTAAATTTTGATCATCACATTGTAGATTTCAAAATCTACTGACTAACTCTGACCCAGTCAGTTGTGTGTCCTTAGATATATAATCCTCCATTGTGCAAGATATCATGTGGACAAATGACATGTAATAGAATCATTCCCACTGTCTAACAGTTTGTTTCCCGATTTCCAATATGTATGGCAAGGATCTTAATTAAACACATCAATTCATTACTGATCGGGCCCGCCACATAAGTCAACACCAAATCATCGAGGGGCCCAAGATATCGCTTTTCCCCTTAGGTTAAAAAGAGTACATAAATTTTGACTTATATGCTTGTACTATTTACTCGTCAAATCATACATAACAATACATTTTATAACATCAAGTTACTCATGTGATTACACATTATCAATGCACAACCAACTCGTAAACAACAACTCATATATCTTGGCTTAAAGATTATACAGTATTATCGTCTCACAATTACTCGTGATAAATTCCACAAAGTAATTCAAATGAGTGTGGGTTTAATCCAATACTCAAATCCGATTTCAAGGGTACTCATGAACATTGCAGCAAACATTTGCTATGTCTAAACACTTAGACAATATAAAGCCAATTCATGACAGTCTTACTTCATTACTTACTTCCAAAGTATGATCGACTATCAAAGCTTTGAATAATCCAATTATTCAGGAAGTAAAACATTCAAAAGTGAAACACAAGATAAACAATTGAAAAAAGATAGTAAATAATTACTTATAAATAAATCTCCATTATTTAATCATCAAATGTCAATTACATTTATATTGTTACAAGTTTCTAAATATCTATCTATCTAATCATTAAAACTAATATCATCCTTTAGAATAATGCTTCTTGCATGCTAAACATGCTCGATCCTACTCAGACCCTTTGTGAGGGGATTTGCATGATTCTCTTCTAATGATACCCTCTTAATGACGAGGCGTACTTCTTCTACCTGATGTCTAATGAAATGGTATTTTCTATCGATATCTCTAGATCTAGCATCATCCCTTGGTTCCTTGGTCAAGACAACCACTCCTTTATTATCGCAGAAAATCTCCATAGGATCCTTTATGGCTGGCACTATTCCAAGATTTCCGATGAAGTTTTTCAACCATAAAGCCTCCTTTGATGCTTCGCTCGTGGCAATATATTCTGATTCACATGTTGAATCAACCACCATCTCCTGCTTGGAACTTTTCCAAGTTACAACTCCTCCATTAAGGGTAAATACCCATCATGACTGAGAACGGAAGTTGTCTCTATCAGTCTGAAAGTTGGCATCGCTATACCCTACAATTCTTAAGTCATCATTGCCACCAAGCACAAGGACCCAATCCTTAGTCCTTTGCAGATACTTAAGAATGTTCTTAACCGCTATCCAATGAGCCTTACACGGGTTTCCCTGATATCAACTAACCAGGCTCAAAGAAAAAGCCACATCAGGGCGGGTACATGTCATAGCTTACATGATCGATCCAACGGTGGAATTATATGGAAATCGAATCATTTCTGCTATCTCGGCATCGGTACTCAGACTCTGAGTCTTACTCAACTTGGTGTTGCTCTGTTTAGGTAATTCTCCTTTCTTGGAATTCTCCATGCTAAAATGCTTTAGCACTCTATCCAAGTAAGTACTTTGACTAAGTCCAATTAGTCTTTTACTCCTATTTCTCAGAATCCTTATTCCCAGAATATAAGCAGCCTCTCCTAGATCCTTCATAGCAAAACACTTTCCAAGTTAGGAGTTAACTTCTTGCAAGGTTGGAACGTCGTTTCCTGTGAGTAGTATGTCATCAACATACAATACTAGAAAGCTCACTATACTCCCACTAACTTTGACATATAAACATGACTAATCCTCACTCCTAGAGAAGCCAAAATCTTTGACTTTCTCATCAAAGCAAAGATTCCATCTACGAGAAGCTTGCTTCAATCCATAGATTGATTTCTCAAGCTTACACACTCTATTGGGGTACTTAGCATCCACAAAACCTTCTAGTTGATTCATGTAAACACCCTCATCCAACTTTACATTAAGGAAAGTAGTTTCGACATCCATCTGCAATATTTCATAATCATGAAACGCAGCTATGACTAGCATAACCGTAATAGATTTATCTTAGCCACCAGTGTGAAGGTCTCATCATAGTCAACCCCTGGGGTTTGAGTAAAGACCTATGCAACCAGTTGTTCCTTGAACGTGTGTTCCCTTAAATCCATGTCGGTATTCTTCTTGAAGATCCATCTGCACCCAACTATCTTACGACCTGGTAAATTTTCAGCCAAGTTCCAAACTTGATTGTCATACATGGACTGGATCTCACTATCCATTGCCTCTTTCCATTTAGCAGACTTTGGGCCCATCATGGATTACTTGTAGTTGGAAGCCTCATCCAAATTTACCAGTGTACTATCACTGGAAAAATGTATCACCATCCATATTAATATGAAATCCATAAAACTCTGGTGTCATCTAACTCGAGTGGAATGCCTAAGAGGTAACGATTCGTCTATTGGTTCAACAGGAATTTCTTCCTCGGGTTGAGAGCTAGTGTTAGATGTTCCTTCATCGCTTGAATCTTGAATTTCTTCAAGATCAATTGTACTCCCACTGTCCTCTCTTCATATGAGCTCTCTCTCTCTCTCTCTCTCTCTCTCTCTCTCGTGCGCGAAAGACTCCCCTTCATGCTATAAATACCACGGTCTCAATAGGTCTGTAGAACAAGTATCCAAAAGACTTATGTGGATAACCGCTGAAAATACATCGCTCACTTCAAGGTTCAAGCTTGTCGTGAATATCTCGTCTAACGAAAGCTTCACAACCCCAAACCTTGATATGTAACAATGAGGGAACCTTCCCTGTCTACATCTCATGAGGTGTTTTGGCAAACTTCTTTGTCGGGACTAGATTAAGGATATGGGAGGCAGTATACAAGGCATACCCCCAGAACAATATCGGAAGCGATGCTCGACTCATCATGGAACGGACCATGGCCAACAAGGTTTGATTACACCTCTCATCCACACCATTAAGTTGTGGTGTCCAATGAGGTGTCAATTATGAAATAATTACACATTCCTTGAGGTAGTCATGGAACTTGCTACTAAGATACCCTCCACGCCTATCGAACCTGAGCATCTTGATCTTCCTGCCCAATTGATTTTCGACTTCTTGTTTAAACTCTTTGAACTTTTCAAAGGTTTTTGAATTATGCTTGATCAAGTACATATAGCCATATCTGCTATAATCATCGGTAAAATTTACATAAAATCGATTTGCATCCCTTGTGGTGGATCTGAAAGGCCCACACACATCGGTGTGTATGAGATCCAACAATCCCTCTCCTCTTTCACACGAACCCGTGAAAGGTGATTTAGTTATCTTTCTAAGAAAACAATACTCGTATTTATCATCTGACCTTATGTCAAATGATTCCAATACTCCATCCTTTTAGAGTTGGGCAATGCGCTTCTTGTTGACATGTCCAAGACGACAATGCCACAAGCATGATTTGTGTAAACTATTAGACACATCAATTTGTAACATACTATTTCCTAAATTGTCTACAACCATCACAGTTTCATATACACCATCACAAGAAAATGCTTCAAAATAAAATACACCAATATAATAAGCATTAATAGAAACATTCTCATTATCAAAAGAATATCTAAAACCTTATCTGTACAAAACATGAAAAGAAATAATATTTCTTGTCATATCTAACGAGTAGCAACAATAAACATAACCTATTATTAAGCATTAAAGAATAAACGCCGATCTTGGTAACATGTGATGATCTCCTATTGCCCATTATCTGGTTCATCTTCCCATGCTCCACATCCTTACTTCTTTTTAGTCCCTGCATGTTAGAGCAAATATGAAAACCACATCTTGTATCCAGGACCCAAGAATCAGAATGTAATGAGTTTTTAGACACAATAGTTTAAATACCTGCCGAGGTAGGCTTGGTCTTGCCATCCTTAATGTCTTGCAAGTTTTTAGGGCAACTTCTTTTTCAATGACCCATGTCTTGGCAGTAGAAGCATGTTGCATCCTTTGCATCTATGGCAGGAGGGGCGTTAGCATTAGTTTTTCCTTTGGGTCCACTACTAGAAGACCTTGTTGGATAAGGTGTCTAAGTCCATAACTTATTTGGTATATACTTGACCCGACCCGGCATGGTCCATTTGGGTTGCATCTCATCCAAACTATTTATGGATAATTTTATGAGAGTTATACACATATGTTTATTAATATATTATAAGTTATAATATATTAATATGAGGTTATGTTATTTAATTAGTTTTAGTCTTAAATTAATTATGAATTAATTTAGAGATTAAAAGGAAGACTAATTAGATTATGGGCTATTGGTTTTATATAGTGTGGGATAATGCTCTTTTGTTAATGGGCTAGGCTTATATGGAAGTACATGGATGATCCATGGAGCTTTTAACCCATGGATCCTTGGAAAGGAAAGGTCATGGGTTATTAGGGTTTCACCCTAACCATGCACCCTATATAAGCATGCTTATGGAGCATGAAATGGAGGCTAGTGTAACTAGTGAACTAGTGTGTGTGTGCTTGTGTGTGGCCGAAAATACAAGTGTGTATTCTCTCTCAAAGTTTTCCAAGAGTTTGTGGTGTTTTGTGATTCCATTTGAGGCATTCACACTATTGGTGCTTGGCCCTCAAACTCCTCAAGAACCAAACTCATCAACAAAGGTATGTAATCTCTTCTAACTCTTTTATGTTGAAATGTTCCCCATGCCATGTTAGATAGGTTATAAACCTTAGAAAAATTATTATTTTGCATGTGTTTAGACAAACATAGATCCAAGGTTTATTAGGGTTGCATATACACTTAGGAAGTGTTAGATTGCTCAAAACCCAACAGTGGTATCAGAGCCTAGGCTTGCTTGTTTGAATACTTGATGCAAATTGCTGAAAAACAAAGATTTTATGCTGTCTGCACAGCTGACTCACCGAGTCCATGTAGGGACTCGACGAGTCCAAGGCAAAACTCATCCAACTCGGCGAGTTGGTTCATGCATTCGACGAGTTGGACCCCCAAACAACATATCTTCGAGTTTTGGTGCTAGAATTGGTCTAGAATCATTACCTTAAACTGTTTTGGACTCATAAAACCTGTTTTTTGATGTGGTAATGATGATGGTGGACCAATTTCAAAGTTATAATCAAAATTCCATGATTTTATGTGTTCATATAATTCTTGAAATTTTGATGATCATGTTCATGTTCTTATGAATTTAGAAGATGATAGGAATTATTTGCTGAGTTGTTTAGAATTAATTCTTGGTCATTTATGTGTTTTAATGGTGTCCATAATTTGTCCTCAAGTTATGGATATCCAAAGGTCACTTTTCTTTAACACACACTTAAAACACATAAGTTACATGAAAATGAAGAGTCTTCATTTTTATGAACCTTTAACTCATAAGTTATGAAATGAAAAGTCTTGGATGGTTACAAAAGATGAAGAGTCTTGTCCTTAAGTTATGGAGGTTCAAGAGTTACTTCATTAATAAATATATAAATAAAGTGTAACCTTAATTAATTCCATAAGTTATAAAATAAGGAAAAGTAATTATTTTATTAGTTTAAAGTCTTCCATAACTTGTCCTCAAGTTATGGAACTTGAAGAGTTTTTGGATTAAAACTACTTTAAACACATAAATCATGGAATTAATTAGTTTTGAATAGTTTCAAAATTTGCCCTCAAGTTTTGGAATTTGGAAAAGTTTCGCACACTTTAATAAACTTTAATTCCAACACTTAGAATTTTAAAAGTTAAAATTCAACCCTTATACTATTTATAACATTAATGGTTAATTATATATATATATATATATATATATATATATATATATATATATATATATATATATATATATATATATATATGTATGTATAAGAACAAGTCGTTTTACCGTTAGTAGGCCTCATTCACGAAGCCGGTCTATAAGGTGGGTATAAGGTTGTTGCCTATAAAATGGCGACTTAATGGGTGTCCACTCTCACCTACCGCTTGCTTGATCGGTGGAGGTTCGTTAGCCGAACGGGTAGGACAATGACTTTAAATTCTCATTAAAAGTATAATGAATATTATAAAGTAACTAAAATTTTTTTTATTTAATTCCCAATCTTAGTTACTTTAGGAAAAATGTGAATTTGGTGCTAGCCCATGGAATTCACACTTTGTACCTTACCAAGTCGTTGGTGGAGCGTGTGTGTTTAACCGGCACACTAACTTGGACTAGTAAGGATCACGAAGGGTGACTTAATGTTTGTCATAGATCAATGGAGCGTGTGTGGTTAACCGGCACATTGATTAGGTGATAATATTAAGGGTACCAAGTGAATTGGTATGGTTATTCACACCTTGTTTTGTGATCCTCGGCATCCCATTCACAGAATTTGAGAGGGCACACTCGAGATTGAAACATGCCATTGAAAAGTTCAATGAATCTCAAAAGATCTAGGAATTTCAAATCCAATTAAAACCTAATAAATTATTTTGTTTTTCATGGTGGAAATTGGTGAATCGTCATTCGCCTACCTTCAAATATTTTATAGCTTGGATTACGGCATCCCTCTTCCAAGTTATAAAATATTGTGTGGGGTCCTAGCCTTAATATTTCATATTGGGTGTTATATTAAGGACTTTGAATCAACTAACTTGATTTTCTCCCATTATAGATGTCTGGTTCATACAACTATGATCTTCCCAAATCAC
Source organism: Lactuca saligna (assembly GCF_052625555.1). NCBI lineage: Eukaryota > Viridiplantae > Streptophyta > Magnoliopsida > Asterales > Asteraceae > Lactuca > Lactuca saligna. The sequence goes on along the minus strand of NC_136424.1, from coordinate 182,263,175 downwards.
TTGAAGATGGTGTCCCTCAACATCATGCTTCACTTCCTCCACCTCCTCCAATTATCCTCCCTCACCCACAAGTTCTTGAAAAGTTTAAAGTCACTCAATCCCTATTGGCAAGCATAGTCTATGTGTGCTCACATCTTGGAGATAAAGTCACATATTGACAAGCCGGGAGAGTTGGGTGTCAAAGTCTCGTGAAAGTTGGATGTTAAATCACTTTCTTAGTAACATAGTGAGTCTCTTTGGGACTACTATGAGACAGACTATGACATGACCCTTAATGATGTTATCTATTTTCTTGGTGTTGTGGAATCAGCAATGATTTGGAACACCAGTAAAGCAAATTTGATTAAAAGAACAACTTCCCAAGTCTTAAATGGACATTGATAATGGTAGCATTAGATATCTAGAAAAAGATTTCTCTTCCCAATGGAAAGGGATCGGCCATAGTCAACTCGGTTGACCAAATGGTAAAGAGAAATGGTAAGTCTGAGATAGTCTCATGTGCCATTACCAAAGGGTCCATGTGTTTTGTTGCCAAAGGAAGGGGCATTGGTTACGAAGCTGCCCTATTCACCTGAAAGGTCATAAGGTTGATCAAGTCAAAAAGTTTGACTCTACTTCAGTTAAAGTCCACTGTCTAACTCTATTAAGTTCCTATTTGGAGATTCTTATTACGTAATGTGAATGGGTCACATGTTGATGTTTTTAAGAATCAAAGAAAAGATAGGAAACTTAAAGTAAGTATATGTTGATTCTGATTGCGAATGTGGGTTTCGATTGCATGGTTCGGTAATCAGAATTTTGAGTTGTTGCTTAAGAGTTATAATATATTGCTTATGAATAAATAACAACAAGGTTTTCATGTGGATTGTAAGGATAAGTTTTTCCGCAAAGTTTTAAAATAAAAAAAGGGTTTTAATTTTATTTATTTTAAAAAAATATCCTTACAATGGCATCTATGGAAAATCGTTTCTTATATGTTTCTAGTAATAGCAATATTGGAAAGTGGATTTGATTCCTTCATTTGTGGTAGTGTCTGAATTTGCCGAATAAAGAAAGTTTTTCATCACCCAAGTTTCAATTGGATAGAAACTTGGAATCATACAAGTTGTATTGTATGATGGATGAAAATTTTCATCTTTGAAAATTAAGACTAATTCTTTGATCACATGTATATGTGAGTCAATTGAAGGACTAAGGAATTAGGTACACTGGGTGTGCGTTGGTCAAGGTCCACCACAAAGATTGATTTGTCATGATTTACTAAAGATTAGTAAATATGATTATACTTATAAAGTTAAGTATAATTCTGTAACATTGGAAAGGTTACAATGTATGACAAAACAAATGAGAAGAATCAAATTAGGCAAAAGTTTCTCAAATCTGAAAGGATGGGAGAGTACTTTAGTATCATATTTCATGATCATCTTAATGATTATGAAACCATATCACAAATTCATACTATAAGGACGTCTTAATGTATTGTTATGGCTAAGAAGAGAGGTCATGAATTGTTGGATTGGTTAAAATCAAGAAGATGAGTCATACTTCGTTCAAAAACAATTCTTAGAGTCATACTCCAAGATTGTAACCTTGAGTGACATAAAGGAAGATTTATTAACACTAGTCAAATGTAAGAGTAAAATGTTTTCTACTCTTGTACATTTGAGATTGGTAAGTTGTGATGTCTTGGATGAGATAAAGACCAACTAAGACCAATTGTGTGAAGTGTTAGTCTTGATAAGAATCCGCACTATCCCTTGAATATTTGTTTTGTCAAGGAATGGTTCTTGACTAGGGAAACTTATATGTTAAGGGGACAGTGGGAGCCTTAAAGATCCTGAAAGAGTTTCAAGATTTAATCAAGAGTAAAACCTGTAATTTATCACTAGCACACGACTTAAAGTTTGCAACCTATCGTGTTGACATAATTCTTATTTTTGTACCTACTTTAAATAATTTGAATTTGCATGTGAGTTATCAGAGTTCAACTTGGAGGCATTGGTGGGCCTTGTGCTACCAAGGTGACATGAAACTAAGATTGAACAAGTTTAATCCATGTAAGGCTGAATTTGTCACTAACCTTATCTTGTGATTATGGTTTTGACAAATTCACATGGATAAAATCTAAGTGTCATAAGGTTTCTCTCCGATTCATGAAAATGATGGTGAGGAAACGCTTTCACTAAGTAGATTTTACGTAGATATCAATTGTGTTATTTGCATTTTCAAAAGTCGTTAGTGGAGCGTGTGTGGTTAACCGGCACACTAACATGGACTTGTGAGAAATGGCAAATGCCTAAGCGATTGAGACTATGATTACGGCATCCTTTTTCATAGTTCTGGAAATTGTTTAGACACACAAGTGAGCTATCTACGCAAAGGTGTATGAATCTAGATTTTAGAAGTCCAACCAATTTCTGAAAATATGTCAGAGCTAGTGGGAGCATAAGTGTTATGCTAATAATCATCATGTTAGTGGGAGCATGATTATTACGTTTAGTGCTGCAAGTTAGCAATGTTAATTATAGAAAAACAAAAGGTTCAATTCGTGAAGTTGCAGGGGATGAAAAGTTGTTTTGCTATAACTAAGGGAGAGGAAATTATACTTCATTTCAATTCTAGAAGTGTAACACCGAAAATTTTCAAAACAAATTTTTCAATTTTTATAAAACATAATTCCATTGATATTCATTTAACAACCGTTTTAATTATCCAAACAAGACAATACAAAATCCCAAGATCATGATATCAAGCTCCGAATGTGTGTGCGTACGGATCAAGCCGGCACCTTCCCGCGGTCGTCACTAGTACCTGAAACAATAACATCAACACTGTAAGCCAAAGGCTTAGTGAGTTCCCCAAAATACTACATATAACACATATTAGCCACTCGAGGCTATAACTCTGTGGGTCCGTGCACCCAAACTCTGTGAACCCTCAGGTTCTAACTCTGTGAACCTTCCGGTTCTAACTCTGTGAACCTTCCGGTTCTAACTCTGTAAACATGCACAGCATCAAACACATAGAGGTAATGCAGTACAACACATAACATACATAGCATACAAATACTCTATCACATAACTCTGGTTACCTACTCAAGGTAAAGTATAGTGAGAAGACTCACCTCGCGTGTCTCGGTAAATCGTAAACCTGAAATCGCTAATCACTCGACCTGTCGAGCTGTCGTCCCCCTATAGCACACAATACACCTCTAATTAACACTTTCCCCACGGGGGTTGACCACACTATAACAAGTCAATCTAGGTCAACGCTGGTCAACGGTCAACGGTCAACTTTGACCGGACTCGGCGAGTACCCAAGCGACTCGGCGAGTCTGGGCGTGTACACCAATTTCCCTGGAATCCTCCCTTGACACGTCGAGCATTCCCTCAACTCGACGAGTTCCACCTGGCACGAGTTGTGGGGCCACCACAACTCAACTCGCCGAGTCTCAAGAACAACTCGGCGAGTCCAGTTAGACTCAGTCCACCTGTCCATTCTGACTCCCCCTTGACTCACTAAGTCCACTTTCCCAACTCGGCGAGGCCACTCACAGAGTGGTCGGGCAACATTCATGCTACTCGCCGAGTCTGTTCTTCGGACTCGGCGAGTCCATGCCATGCACTGACTCAATCTTGCTCTAAAGGTCAGATCCAGTTCATTAATCCATAGATCTAGTCCCTCCAAGCTCATTTAGCATTTAAAGTTACAATCTTGATGCACATACAACCTTTATATGACCATATATGATGTTTATGACTCAAATACTACAACACAAGGCCAAAGACTCTATTGTCACTCATAAAGCTTGATGAGTGAGGCTCTCTGGACCTCTATGGATCCAGATCCATGGCCTCAACTCAAAGAGGGAACCAATGGGCATCAAATCATCCCATAAATGACCACCACAAGCCCTAAATTGCATCATGCTTCACTAAACAGATAATGGTCCGAGATAATACCTCTAGAGTGATGATCTAAGCTCCAAATCCACGAAATAGCAACCTCCTTTGCTTCCTCTTGCCTAGGGTCTCCTTCTTCTTGCTAAATAACACACACAAGATCAAGAATGGCTCCTTTCTCTTCACAAATAGCTCAAGAACACAAGGGTCACTCACTGAGGGTTGGGTGAGCACAAATGACGGCCATAAGGCCCTTTAAATAGGCCTCAAACCCGGAGATTTAGGGTTTCATTACACAGCGCATACTCGCCGAGTCCATATCCTGGACTCGCCGAGTCCAGGCGCGCACCAACGTTCAATTCCGCGTCTCTACTCGGCGATTCTGAGCTCCAACTCGCCGAGTCCCTCTCACAATATGACAAAATTAGATTTACAAGATACCTGGTAAAATCCGGATGTTACAACTCTCCCCCACTAGAACTAGACTTCGCCCTCGAAGTCTCACTCTAAAATAGCTCCGGATGCTGCTCCCGCATCATACCCTCCGGCTCCCAGGTCATTTCTGATCCCTTCCGATGTTGCCACTGGACCAATACCAGAGGTACCTCCTTGTTCCTCAAAATCTTGATCTTCCGATCCCTAATAGCCACTGGTCTCTCAGCATAATTCAGGCTTGCATCTACCTGAATATCCTCTAATGGAACCACTGCCGACTCTTCGGCTATACATTTCCTCAACTGCGATACATGAAAAGTGTTGTGAATCTGCCCCAACTTTGCTGGTAACTCCAGCCGATAGGCTACCCGTCCTACCCTTTCGATCACACGAAACGGACCTATAAACCGGGGCCCCAATTTGCCCCTCTTCCTGAACCGGATCACTCCTTTCCAAGGAGAGACCTTCAGGAGAACAAAGTCGCCGACCTGAAATTCCAGCTCGGACCAGCGTCTATCCGCGTAACTCTTTTGTCGGCTTTGAGCGGTCAATAACCTCTGTCTGACCAGCTGTATCTGCTCTGTCGTCTGATTCACGATCTCCGTACTGCCCATTACCCTTTGCCCAACCTCTCCCCAACATATGGGAGTCCGACACCTCCTACCATACAACAGCTCAAAGGGCGGCATACCGATGCTCGAATGATGGCTGTTATTGTAGGAAAACTCCGCCAAGGGAAAATACGTATCCCAACTACCCCCAAAGTCCAATACACATGCCCGAAGCATGTCCTTAAGTGTCTGAATCGTCCGCTCACTCTGGCCGTCGGTCTGGGGGTGGTATGCGGTACTAAGATGCAGCTTAGTACCCAACTCCTCATGAAATTTCTTCCAGAAGCGGGAGGTGAAACGCACATCGCGGTCTAAAACGATCGAGATCGGCACCCCGTGCCGAGATACAACCTCCCTCACATAAATCTCCGCCAACTTCTCCGCCAAAGAACTCTCACTGATGGCAAGGAAGTGAGCGCTCTTCGTCAACCTATCCACAATCACCCAAATTGCATCGACTCCTCTGGCAGTCCTCGGCAATTTGGTGATGAAATCCATAGTGATCTGTTCCCACTTCCATTCGGGAACCTCCAATGGCTGCAACTTGCCATGCGGTCTCTGGTGTTCGGCCTTTACCCTTCGACAGGTCAAACACCTCTCGACAAACCATGCGACATCCCTCTTCATACAAGGCCACCAATACTCTTTCCTTAGGTCCAAATACATCTTTGTAGCCCCGGGATGGATCGAAAATTTCGATCTATGAGCCTCCTCCATCAATGTAGTACGTGTACCGCCTACAAACGGTACCCAGATCCGGCCCTGATAAGTCATAAGGCCTCGACTATCCGATACGAACTCCGAAACCAACCCAACGACCCGCTCTCTCTTCTGCATCTCCGGACGCACAGCCTCGGCCTGTGCCCCACGAATGGCGTCCAGAACTGGAGCTGTCACAGTCAGTCGCAAACATACATTTTGCAGTGGAGCACCCTCCGCCCTGCGACTCAATGCGTTGGCTACCACATTAGCCTTGCCCGGGTGGTACAAAATCTCGCAATCATAATCCTTGACCACATCTAACCACCTTCTTTGCCGCATGTTTAGGTTAGGCTGATCCATCAGGTACTTCAAGCTCTTATGGTCCGTGTAAATCGTACATCGAACCCCATACAAGTAGTGCCGCCAAATCTTGAGGGCGAACACCACTGCCCCCAACTCCAGATCATGTGTGGGGTACCTTGTCTCGTGAGGCTTCAACTGCCTTGATGCATATGCTATCACATGTCCCTTCTGCATCAGTACCGCTCCCAGTCCTAAAATCGATGCATCACAGAATACCATAAAACCCTCCATCCCTTCCGGAAGAGCTAATACTGGAGCTTCACACAACCTCTGGCGAAGCGTCTCAAAGGAGGTCTGCTGCTCGGGACCCCATAGAAATGTAACACCCTTCCGGGTCAATCTGGTGAGTGGAACCGCAATCTTGGAGAAATCCTTAATAAACCTCCGATAATACCCTGCCAACCCAAGGAAACTCCGGATCTCAGAAGGTGACCTTGGCACCTCCCACCTCATCACTGCGTCAACCTTGGCCGGATCGACCAATATCCCCTTCTGGTTAACGAGATGTCCCAGAAACTGGACCTCCCGCAACCAAAAATCGCACTTGGAAAACTTTGCATAAAGTTTCTCCGATCTCAAAACTCCAAGAACCTCCCTCAAATGCTCCTCGTGCTGCTCTCTAGATCTCGAATATACCAGAATATCATCAATGAACACAATCACCGACCGATCCAACATCGGCCGACATACCCTGTTCATGAGGTCCATGAATACAGCCGGGGCATTGGTGAGCCCAAAAGGCATCACCACAAACTCATAATGCCCATAACGCGTCCTGAATGCTGTCTTCTGGACGTCCTCGTCCCGTACTCTCACCTGATGATAGCCCGACCTCAAATTAATCTTGGAGAACCAAGATGCTCCCTGTAACTGATCGAATAAATCGTCGATCCTCGGCAACGGGTAACGGTTCTTGACCGTCAACTTATTCAGTTCCCGATAATCAATACACATGCGATGCGAGCCATCTTTCTTCTTCACAAACAGGATGGGTGCTCCCCACGGCGAGCTACTCGGCCGAATAAACCCCTTCCCCAGCAACTCCTGAAGTTGCGAGGATAACTCTTGCATTTCTGGAGGCGCAAGGCGATACGGCACCTTAGCGATAGGCGCGGCTCCCGGAACCAAATCGATACCAAACTCCACTTGCCTCACGGGAGGCACACCTGGTAATTCTTCGGGAAAGACATCTGGAACCTCACGCACCACCGGAACTTCATCCACCGAACTCGGTCTCTCGGAGATCACTCGCGTATCCATCACATACGCCACAAAACCCTTACAGCCCTGCTGTAAACACTGCCTCGCCCTAGCAGCCGAACAAAAGGCTGATCCAGAACGTGTACCCTCGCCGTAAACCGAAAGAACTCCCCCACTAGGATCTCGTATAGTCACTAGCTGACGCTCGCAATCGATAACCGCGCCGAATCGGCTCAACTAGTCCATGCCCACTATAACACAGACATCACCCATCGCAATAGGAATCAGGTCGATCGGGAACTCAACCCCAAAAATCTCCAATACACATCCCCGGAGGACCTCCGTGGCACAAATCACTTTGCCGGCGGCTATGGAAACCCGCAGGGGGCGACTCAGTGCCCCACGACTAACACTGATATGCTGACTAAATGCCAAAGATACAAAAGATCGACTCGCACCCGAGTCAAATAACACTAAATCAGGTACAGAATTCACAAGGAAGGTACCTATGCATAGCATAATATAAGCATAATATCTCGACACCATAAATAAATAATAAAAGAAAGCGTACCAGCCACAACGTCGGGTGCAGCGCGGACCTCTTCCGCAGTCAGCTGAAAGGCTCTCCCCCGAGCCCTCGGTGCCTCAGCCTTCACGGGCCGACTCTCTGTAGCAGTAGCTCTGATGGCGGCGGGAGCAGACCCCTGAGATGCTCCGCGCAGCAGCGGACACTCTGCCTTCCGGTGTCCGGTCTGGTTACAGTGGAAGCACACTGTAAACCCCTTGGGGCAGTCCTTGGCCATATGCCCCTCCTTGCCACATTTGTAGCAAGACCCCGCTCGACAGACTCCATCGTGACCCTTGCCGCACTTTCCACAAGTGCGGCCCTTCTGGCTCCCGGGTCGGGGATCAGCGGGCTTGGCCCGCTTGGCTGCCGGCTGGGACTGTGCCGGCCGCCGATCCCTCCCCAGAGACTCCGCCTCCTCCCTGGCCTGAGTCTCAAGCTCAATCTCCCTCTTCCGAGAATTTGCCTGAAGCTCGGCAAATGTCCGATACGAGGAGTTCGCAGCGAACTCCCGAATATCCCGTCTCAGAATGCTCAGGTAACGGCTCATACGTGCCTGCTCGGTGGACACGTGCTCAGGGCAGAACATCGCCCTCTCATGAAACATCCTCGTAATAGCTGTGACTGACTCGGTACCCTGCTTGAGGGACAGAAACTCCTATGCCAGACGTTCCCTCTCCACCTGAGGAACGTACTCATCTCGGAACATGGTAGTGAACCTCTCCCAGGTCACTACCGAAAGCTCAGTCGGTGTGAAGTGTGCCGTCACAAACTTCCACCAGTCCTTCGCTCCCAAGCGAAGCTGGTTCAGCGCGAACCGAACCTTCAAATGCTCAGGGGACGAGCAAGTGAAGAAGCATCCCTCCATATCAGATATCCACCTCATAGCTGCCACCGGGTCCTGCGTACCATTAAACTCTGGTGGCTTGGTGTTGCTGAACTCCCTAAACAATGTCGCATCACCTCCCTGGGGTCTTGCCGCAGCAATCGCTGCGGTAGCCGCTGCAACCGCAGCCTCAGAAAGAGCGGCATAGCGCTCGTCAAATGTCTCAATCAACGCGGTCTTAATGGACCCGAACATCTCTGGTAACTCAGCTCTGATGACCGCAGCCACCTCCTCATGAATGATCTATCGAATCTCCTCATCGCTAGTCCCGGCATCCTCCGGCATGCGACGTGTCCTCACCATGATCAACCTCTGAAATACAACATGCGATAATTAGAATCTTCTCGAACACTCTTACATTCGACAATCCACCCCTCCTTGATTCTTGGTATCCCAAGATTCTTATTTGGACTGTGTACCGCACCGGTGCTTTCAGTAGTACGGGCCCAATACTACTGTCCGCACCGTCTCGGTACACACCCCAAATCTTCCTCTTCGGATCCCAATCCCCAAGTACTCTATTATACTTAAATCACTCTGTAACAAGTCTCACACAAAGTCCTAGCTGCTACCTAATTACTCTCAGCATCTCATAGCAGCTCACCCTTCCCTAGGCTAAGGCATCACAAAACAGGCCACTCTAGTCCTATTAGCAATACTTAACCTACTCTAGCATGCAAATACATCACATTAATAATAATTATCGCCTAATATAACAGTATTTTGGGAATTCACCGTTCGGGCGCTAGCTGATCATACACACGTTTCTTCCTGGAAAATCTTTTACACTTAGAAAACTTTGGTTTTATTTTGAAATATCTCTTCAATTCCTCAGTTTGAGTTCAAATACCCCCGAAGGTGTACCCGAATCCCTCAAACCAAGGCTCTGATACCAATTTGTAACACCGAAAATTTTCAAAACAAATTTTTCAATTTTTATAAAACATAATTCCATTGATATTCATTTAACAACCGTTTTAATTATCCAAACAAGACAATACAAAATCCCAAGATCATGATATCAAGCTCCGAATGTGTGTGCGTACGGATCAAGCCGGCGCCTTCCCGCGGTCGTCACTAGTACCTGAAACAATAACATCAACACTGTAAGCGCAAGGCTTAGTGAGTTCCCCAAAATACTACATATAACACATACTAGCCACTCGAGGATATAACTCTGTGGGTCCGTGCACCCAAACTCTGTGAACCCTCAGGTTCTAACTCTGTGAACCTTCCGGTTCTAACTCTGTGAACCTTCCGGTTCTAACTCTGTAAACATGCACAACATCAAACACATAGAGGTAATGCAGTACAACACATAACATACATAGCATACAAATACTCTATCACATAACTCTGGTTACCTACTCAAGGTAAAGTATAGTGAGAAGACTCACCTCACGTGTTTCGGTAAATCGTAAACCTGAAATCGCTAATCACTCGACCTGTCGAGCTGTCGTCCCCCTATAGCACACAATACACCTCTAATTAACACTTTCCCCACGGGGGTTGACCACACTATAACAAGTCAATCTAGGTCAACGCTGGTCAACGGTCAACGGTCAACTTTGACCGGACTCGGCGAGTACCCAAGCGACTCGGCGAGTCTGGGCGTGTACACCAATTTCCCTGGAATCCTCCCTTGACACGTCGAGCATTCCCTCAACTCGACGAGTTCCACCTGGCACGAGTTGTGGGGCCACCACAACTCAACTCGCCGAGTCTCAAGAACAACTCGGCGAGTCCAGTTAGACTCAGTCCACCTTTCCATTCTGACTCCCCCTTGACTCACTGAGTCCACTTTCCCAACTCGGCAAGGCCACTCACAGAGTGGTCGGGCAACATTCATGCTACTCGCCGAGTCTGTTCTTCGGACTCGGCGAGTCCATGCCATGCACTGACTCAATCTTGCTCTAAAGGTTAGATCCAGTTCATTAATCCATAGATCCAGTCCCTCCAAGCTCATTTAGCACGTAAAGTTACAATCTTGATGCACATACAACCTTTATATGACCATATATGATGTTTATGACTCAAATACTACAACACAAGGCCAAAGACTCTATTGTCACTCATAAAGCTTGATGAGTGAGGCTCTCTGGACCTCTATGGATCCAAATCCATGGTCTCAACTCAAAGAGGGAACCAATGGGCATCAAATCATCCCATAAATGACCACCACAAGCCCTAAATTGCATCATGCTTCACTAAACAGATAATGGTCCGAGATAATACCTCTAGAGTGATGATCTAAGCTCCAAATCCACGAAATAGCAACCTCCTTTGCTTCCTCTTGCCTAGGGTCTCCTTCTTCTTGCTAGATAACACACACAAGATCAAGAATGGCTCCTTTCTCTTCACAAATAGCTCAAGAACACAAGGGTCACTCACTGAGGGTTGGGTGAGCACAAATGACGGCCATAAGGCCCTTTAAATAGGCCTCAAACCCGGAGATTTAGGGTTTCATTACACAGCGCATACTCGCCGAGTCCATATCCTGGACTCGCCGAGTCCAGGCGTGCACCAATGTTCAATTCCGCGTCTCTACTCGGCGAGTCTGAGCTCCAACTCGCCGAGTCCCTCTCACAATATGACAAAATTAGATTTACAAGATACCTGGTAAAATCCGGATGTTACAAGAAGCTTATATTGAGATTTTAATCATCTTTAGTCAAGGATATATGTATGAATTTTATGTCTGAATGGTTCGACTTAAGGAAATTCTATATATATTGCGTTCTCAAAATTCAATTATGACTACGGCATCCCTCTTCATAGTTAAATCTTGAAAACATGGCAAATACAAAATATTGTAGCAAAAGACTGGTCTAGTATCATGTCTTTATGTCAAACATCATGAATCGTGTCCCATATGCTTCGGATATAGGATCGATTGCATGTGCTATAATATTCATCTTTTCTAAATTTTCCAAATGCTTAAGGCATTGAGAAGGGAAAAGTCTAGAACTAGATATGACTAAAGTGATTAAGCAATTGTCGAGGACAATCTGAGGTTCGCCAAAGATTGATTGCTCATGGAAAGTTGGAAGTATGATGTAAGTTGTCGGAAAGGACCGTATTGACATGTTCTGAAAAGTAGTAACTCTTGTTCAGAAGTGATAGTCAAAATGGGACTATGGAAATGTCTCCATAGGTGGAAGTTATTCAATCTATATAAGATTAGAAAACCTTAATGCAAGAAGGATGTTCAAAGCAATGTACTTTGAATATGAGACTTCCGTTCCATAGAAGTTGACCTTCTTTGGAATTCTCTGTAATGACTGATGATAAGGTTTTGGTGACCTTGCGCATAATCATTACAAGAGGAACATTGCATAAAAGTTTAAAATCTAACAGATTCTTTGGTGAATGATAGAATCGGGGATTCTCACATTTACAATAAGGATTTGAGATTGTGAAATGAGTATCATTGGAATCATGTTCAATTGATCTACATCACAATGTAAGGATCATAGACAAACATAGTGTGCATACTTGGAGTATGGCATAACTATTGTTTAGAAAACAAAGTGTACATGCAAGGAGCATGGGACGACTGTTGTTTTTATTCAAGTCTTAAGTTGATTGTTTGAAACATTATACAATGAATAATGTGTAATCAATATGGTGATAAATAAAAGGTGGTTCTATTTATATTCAAAAGGGTTATGAGACCATATTGGATTCGATTATTATTGTGTTTCACTTTGCATGTTTTGACTTCCAAGATAGCTAGGTTATTCTTTCCGAATGACTAAGTTATTTAAACACTCCACAATCGTTCATATGTTGGAAGTAGGTATGAATCAAGACTGTCATGAATCGGGTTTGTAGATGGCTAAATGGGTTTAGTCATAGCAATGGTTGCTACAACATTCATGAGTGCTCATAAGTTATGAGTATTGGAATAAACCCACGCTCACTTGTATCACTTCATGGAATTTATCTCGAGTGATCGTGAGACGGTAATATCATATAAATCTTCAAACCTAGAGATATGAGTTGTTACCTATGAGTTGGTTGTGCATTGATTGCACGTAAACGCATCAGTAACTTGATGTTATAAAACGTGCCTTTGTGTACAATTCAACAAGTAGCAGAACAAGCATATGAGTCAAATTTTATGTGTTCCTTCTAGAAACAGAAGCGATATCTGGACCCCTCGATGATTTTGTTGTGACCTATGTACCGGCCGGTCAGAACTAAATTGATGTGTTCGATTAAGTTCTTTGTCAAACAAATCGGAAACCGGGAAACAAATTGTTGGACAATAAGTACGACGTTGTTCCATGTATTTGTCCGACTGATATCATGAGGAAAGAGGATTATATGATCACTTATCTAAAATGGTGCTTCATAGTTCAATAGAGTCTTCATAGTTCAACGGAGTTTTCGAGAGCTACGATTGATGGTTGGTTCCTGAAGTAACATACGCAAATATAGTTATTAGACTTATCCAAGTGGGAGTCTGTTGGATAAGGTGTCTAAGTCCATAACATATTTGGTATATACTTGACCCGACCCGGCATGGTCCATTTGGGTTGCATCTCATCCAAACTATTTATGGATAATTTTATGAGAGTTATACACATATGTTTATTAATATATTATAAGTTATAATATATTAATATGAGGTTATGTTATTTAATTAGTTTTAGTCTTAAATTAATCATGAATTAATTTAGAGATTAAAAGGAAGACTAATTAGATTATGGGCTATTGGTTTTATATAGTGTGGGCTAATGCTCTTTTGTTAATGGGCTAGGCTTATATGGAAGTCCATGGATGATCCATGGAGCTTTTAACCCATGGATCCTTGGAAAGGAAAGGTCATGGGTTATTAGGGTTTCACCCTAACCATGCGCCCTATATAAGCATGCTTATGGAGCATGAAATGGAGGCTAGTGTAACTAGTGAACTAGTGTGTGTGTGCTTGTGTGTGGCCAAAAATACAAGTGTGTATTCTCTCTCAAAGTTTTCCAAGAGTTTGTGGTGTTTTGTGATTCCATTTGAGGCATTCACACTATTGGGGCTTGACCCTCAAACTCCTCAAGAACCAAACTCATCAACAAAGGTATGTAATCTCTTCTAACTCTTTTATGTTGAAATGTTCCCCATGCCATGTTAGATAGGTTATAAACCTTGGAAAAATTATTATTTTGCATGTATTTAGACAATCATAGATCCAAGGTTTATTAGGGTTGCATGCACACTTAGGAAGTGTTAGATTGCTCAAAACCCAACAGACCTTTCATGGGACTTTCCCTTCTAGTTTTGCTTCTAGGGAGCTTTCCTCTTTTTACCCTTCCCATGTCCACTTGGCAGGACTGGAGCGACAAAAGTAGGAGTGGAGTTAGTGCTCTTTGTCTTCAATCCACTCTCATCAGTTCTTAGTAAGCCTTGAAGTTTACTCAATGTGACTTCCTCTTTATTCAAATGATAATTCATTTTGAACTAATCATAACAAGGAGGTAAAGAGTTCAATACTATGTTAATATCCAACTCTTCATCAAAGTTCACATTAAGCTTCAACAAACGATCCACATAGGGTTGCATGCATTGCAGGTGGGTTGTGACGGACTCTCTGTCCTTCATCTTGGTGGTTATGAGTGACCTGACTATTCCATACCTTTCTTGACGTGCTCTTTGATGGTACTTCTCCATCAAGTCCTTGCACATCTCATAAGGCCAATAGTCCTCATAAAACCACTGTAGCTCGCGAGTCATAGTGGCCATCATAATGCATGACACTTTAGTAGTATCTTTGTAGTGGGCCATATAATCATCTAATTCTTCAGGAGTAGCTATTGTGTAACAGCCCGAAATTCAGGTACCACCAATTAGCCTTTAATCTTTTTTTCATTTGTCATTTTTGGGCCTTTTTGTTGGGCGAGTACGCTGGGTGTACAAGGAGTATGCTGCGCGTACTCGTGCACCTCTTTAAAACGCGTCATCACCCGGGTACGCTGGGTGTACCCAAGGTTACGCCGGGCGTAACCGGTCCAGACCCAAAACCCCAATTTGGGTTGTTGGCTATAAAAGGAATGAGATGGCTTAATTCCTCAGCCACCATTGTTAAGAAACCCTAAGAGAGTTGTTCTTTCATTCATAGCTTGATTGTGAGTGTTTTAAGCTTTGAGGTGTCATTTCAAGGTAGCAAAAGAGAAGAGGGGTCCATTGTGGAGGCTAGAAGTTGGTGTACAAGTGTAGATCCATGGATAGGAAAGGTTGGATCTTCTTCCTAAGGTAAAAAGTTCAGATCTTGCCTTGTAGTTCTTATGGTATGCTTCATGGACCAATTTCTAGGGTTTTGGTCCCAAAGATGGAGACTTTATGAGCAAGTAGTCTCCATTGGCTTAGATCTATCATATTCCTGGTCCATTTGAGTTGTATGTTCATAAAAATGTACTCTTGGATGTAAATGATTAGCCATGCATGAGATCTAGATCTTTTGAGTTGAAAAGGAAAGGTATTAGAGAGTGTAGGAGCCTTTACAGCCATGCCAAGGCTTAAAGGTTTCGACTTTATGGGTTAGGAGGCTTAAAGAGAGTCGGATCTAGAAGTTGAAGAAGTGTCTTAACCATTTAAGACCAGAAATAAGGTGTGGTTGAATTTGGGAATTACGCTGGGTGTAACTCCCAGTACGCGCAGCGTACGGGGTTGAGTTCCCTGATTATGGTTCAGTGATGTGCGCCCTGCGTACAGAAGCCGGTACGCCCCGCGTACTGTGGTATGTTGACTTTTGTTGACTTTTAGGGTTTTGGTCAACATGTAGACTTTGAGTCAAGGAGGGGTGAAATGGTCTTTACCCCTCTGAGGAATAATAAAAAGGTTGAAGCCTAGTCTTAAAAGTCTATATTAATTAGAATGATATTTCGTTATGATTAGGCGGGGTTGGGTCTTCGTTTCGAGATTCGGAGATAGCGAGAACGTGAGATTCTAGAATTTCTACGAGGTGAGTCTTCTCACTATACTGTACCCGAAAGGGTATTATTGTGTGACCGGAAGGTCGGATATGTTATGAGTTGTATGCATTGTATATGAATAAGTTAACCATTTGTATGTTCTATGTATGCTATGCTTGATATGGGACGGAAGGCATTATGTTATGGGACGGAAGGCATTATGTTATGGGCCGGAAGGCATATATGTTATGGGCCGGAAGGCATTGTGATGTGGACCGTAAGGTCGACGCGGGTAGGACCGGAAGGTTTACCGGGTCGGGACAGAAGTCCCCTGAGACACATGGACCAGAAGGTCATGGCCTGGAAGGGCGTATGTGCGTAAGTAGTATTTGGGGAATTCACTAAGCATTTATGCTTACAGTTGTTGTGTTACATGTTTCAGGTACTAGCGAGGACCGTGGGAAGGCGCCGATATGATCTGTACACACTATCGGAGGATTTATTTATGATCTTGGGATTTATATGATTTGTATTATGTTATGATACATTGGATTTTATGACTTGATTTGGATGAAAACATGTTTTAAGAAATGAAAATTTTGTTTTGAAAATTCACGTTGTTACATATTGATTCAGCTATCTCATTCAGCTCTTTGTCGAGGACATATTCCTTGTCCTCAAATCGCAAGGCCATTATGTGTTACGGATCCAATCATTAAAATTGGAACCATCGCATGTCACCTTGGCACAAACGATCAAGAGCGAGAAAGTGTTCGAGGGGTTATTGTTGTTGGAGCCAGAAACATTGTTGGGTGTTGACATCTACAAAAGAAGAAGGAAATGTTTTTTATTAGACATGGAATCCGTAATATACACCCAAAATGAAATATTAAGGCTAGGACCCAACACAATAATTCACAATTCAGAAACGGGATGTCGTAATCCAATTGCAAATTATTTGAAGGTAGGTCAAATGACGATTTACCAATTCCACCATGAAAAACAAAATTTAAAATGAATTAGGTTTTAAATGAAATTCCTAGATATTTTGAGATTCATTGAACTATTCAATGTCATGTTTAATCTCGATTATGTCATTTCCATTTGTGACCAGGATACCGAGGATCATAAAAAAGGTGTGAATAACCGTGCAAATTAGCTTGGTACTCACTTTGTCATCTACCACCTAATCAATGTGCCGGTTAACCATACATGCTCCATTGATCTATGATAATTTACGAGCTACCCAATGCCACCCTTTATGAGTCCATATTAGTGTTTCGATTAAGCATAAACGCTTAACTAACGACTTTTATAAAGTGCAATGTACAATTTCATGGATTAGCATCAAATTCACATTTTCCTAAAGTAACTAAGATTGGTAATTTTTTATAAAACATTTAGTTACTTTATATTTTCGTTATAATTTTAATGAGAATTTAATGTCCTATTCTACCCATTCGGCTAACGACCCTCCACTATTCAAGAGTGCGGTGGGTAAGAATGGATACCCAATGACGGTCATTTTATAGGCCGCTTCCTTAAACACCCTTATAGACCAGCTTCATGAATGAGGGCTACTAACGGCAAGACCGACTTTTCTTATATATATATATATATATATATATATATATATATATATATATATATATATATATATATATATATATATATATAAATATAGTATAAGGGTGTATTTTAAACTTTTAAAATACTAGGTTTCTAAAATATAAAATTTCAAAATTAAACTACTTAATTTAATTCTAAATTATAAAACCAAAATGTGTATTTTTAAACTTTTCAAAAATACTAGGTTAAATCCTTTTAATAACTAAATTAATAAATTAATTTTGTCTTTATTACAATTTTAACCTAATCATGGATCCATGATAAGAATATAAGATTACAGATTTAGTTTACCAATTTTAGACCGTTAGAATGAAATTAAGGTATTTATCCTAATCAAATCCATGAAAGGTATGTCAAAACCAAAAATATGGGATCTTACTAGCCAAGTCGTCGAGTCATAGCAATCCACTCGTGGAGTTGGACCAACTCATCGAGCTCCGGACATGAACTCATCGAGTTCTATGAACAGAATGGCGATTATGCTCCCTTCTCCTTTAGACATTTCACAATTGCATCAAATTCAACTGAAAAACATCCTAGGCTCTGATACCATTGATGTGTTTTGAGCATAACTACAAATCTTTTGTGTTCATGCAACCCTATTGCTTTGGATCTATGTTTTTCACTATTTGAACATGCAAACTTGAATACCAAAGCAAATCCCTATGAACTAGTATATAACTCGAAAATTACATAAAATTAGGGTTTAGATGTTTACCTTACTCGTTATGTTGTAATAACAAGAAAACCTTAAGATCTTCGACTCTTGAAAGCAAGTGCCTCAAGTGTGACACCTCTAATGGCTTATAAACACTCTATGTAAGAGGATGAGAAGGAGAGAGGTGGGAATGCACTAGAGGAGTTGTGCTACTATTTCCAATAGTCATCTTGTCAAGTTTCATGAGTGAAGGAAACCCTAAAGGACTTATGCTACTATCAATTCCAGTATATACCAATTATAGTTATGGGATTAAACACCTAATCCAACACATTTATGGTAGATAATGTTGGTGGTTAGGATATTGGTTGTAAGGAGGTTGTTGTTGTTGGTACATAAGGATTGGTAGGGTGTTAGTAAATGGGTTATTGTAGTTGATGTGTTTTTTTTTGTTGAACTTGAAGAGCATTGTTTTGAGGTTGGTTATTTTGGTGGAAGTTTTGGTTTTGTGGTTGTGGTTATTAATAATTGCGTTTATTTGAGTGAGCAGGTGGTTGATTCCAACGTGGCATATCTATGAGAGGTTTTTTGTGTTGTTGTTGCCTTGGTTGTTAGGGTGGGGTATTGTCATCTTGATTGTTTGGGTTTGGGTTGGGATTTTGAGGTGGAGTGTGATTCATGGCTATGTAGTTTTCAAATGAAATGTCTTCAAAGGAATGACCAACAATTTGAGAACTCCACTCGGTGTTAGTATAACTTGAATTATGAACTTGGTATTCTATTTTGATTAGTGGATAAAAGGAAGAACCTTTAACAAGTTTTTGCTTCTTTGATAGTTTGGATATCTTTTTCAACCTTTTCGCTTCTTTTTCAACCTTCGGATTGTAGAGTAGTTCATTGGTTCTTGTAGACCTAGGTATAAACAATTAAATAACAATAACCAATTTCCCTGGCAATGACGCCAAAACTTGGTGAGATGTCAAGTCCACCAAGCAAATTACACCATTTGTTTGAAAATTAAACGTAATATAATGATAAAAAGGGGTATCGATTCTAGGGGAAATAGTTGTATTCAATCACCAAAACAATCCAATAGAACTAGTGTAATAAAACTAACTAACTACAATTAAACTAAAAAAGGGAGGTTTTATGATTGCTGGAATACTAAAAGACTTGAATAACTAAAAGCTTGCAATTAAGCAAGATGGTGAGATGCTCAAATATTGGAGAGAATTGGTCAACCAAGGAAATTCAACACAATGAACATTTGTTTGTTTATCATTAGGATTTAATATGAAGCTTATCATTCATCCCCAATTGGTTATAGCAATCATGAAGCATGATATTCCAAGATTCCTCATAGGTAGTGTGGAGGTTGGGGAAGCCCACAACACGCCTTTTTAATCAAAATCAAGGATTCTATTGAAGCAATTGAACCCAAGAAAGTTTATTAACCTTAAGAATGAAGTAATCCCTAATTCCTAGAGGATGTCAATGCTTACAAATATATACAAGAGTTATGATCCATAAGCTATAGATGATTTCTAGCATCATAAGGCCCTTTTTCTAAGTAAATTCAATGATTCAATGTTAAACCGGAGAAATTGACCAACAATTGCTCATTCAAGTACCAAGCTCATGATCAAAGTATTAAACAAGCATAAGATATATGAACTAGAATCATAAACATAAGATAAATAAAAATCAAGCATGAATCCTTCAAAACCCACAAATATCCAAAGGTTTTAGCCAAAGTTAACCAAAATAAAGAAACTAGCCACAAATGGAAAGAAAATAACAATCACAAAGGTGTTTTTGCATTTAGAAACTAGAAACTAATTAGAAAGATGAGAAGAATATGTATTAAGCTCTCAAAAATTTCCTCCAAGGTGCTTCAGTGGTGGAAAATCGAAGTATCAGCTGCTATACCTAACCCCCCCCCCCCCCCCCCCAAGTAAAGCATGAGCAAAATGACCAAAATGCCATAAATTGTACAGTTGCACGTGTACCCTCGCAAGTGTTGTTGGAATGCTATTGGCTCTTTTTTTCTCCACTACACCACCCCATTACTCAATATTTCATTGGTCCCCTCCACACCTCACATGATTCAAGTTTGTCCAATCATCTTCAAGCTTCAAATGTGGATAGTCCAAGCCCAAAATAAGAATCCAATACCCATCTTCATAAGCCCACTTCATCCAAGTCTTCAACATTTTAAGCCCAAATCTTCTTTGATGGGTCCGTAAATCCTAATGAAACCTCTAAAGCCCAAAAATCCCGTATCCAAGCTACTCTATAGCTGCAACTAGCTTCAAAACCCTGCAAAATACCTCATGCAAAATAGTAAGTACCCGACATGTTCCATGATAAACAAAATAAAGAATATACAATGCAATATTAATAAAAATGGCTAAAAATTCCAAAATAAACTATAAAAACAAAGGAAATAAAATAAACTATCATCTATATAGGATTGACACTCCCACCTGTCGTTTCTAGCTACAAACCCTGACAGTAAAGTCACAGCAGGCATAACTTTCTAAAATATATTACAACGTCCCATAAAGCGTTGTGCGCGAAAAATATCTAGTAAAAAGCTTGATTATAGGAACTCATTGTTACAAATTCTCAACCAAACTTAATCAAATAAAACTACCAAGAGAGGAACACCTTAAGGAGTAATATGATGTATCAACAAAGTAAAAGGGTTAAAAGCCTTAAGATAGAATAGAGTAGGTTTATCCTAAAAGAAATAATATATATATATATATATATATATATATATATATATATATATATATATATATATATATATATATATATATAAGTGAATAAAAAGTAAATGATAGATACTTTCCTGAGTATCCTATTAAATAGCTACGCAAAACTAATCAAGTCTACAAATCCAAATCTTTATGAAGAAAGGAACAGGCGAAATGAAAAGAGAATGTCAAAAGTGTAGCACCTGGTTCCTGGTATGTATTTTAATCTAAGTATGTTTGCATTTTTAGCTGGGACTCGGCAAGTTGTAGGCCCGAATCGCTGAGTAGAGACGAGATATTGAGCACGTTTAAGTTGGCAACTCGGCGAGTCCGCCGGTCTGGAAGAAACGCTAGATCCACGGGTTTTGCACCCTATTTAAACCATGTTATGCCTTGCCTCCTTCACCCTGAGAGAATCATTTAGCAAACCCTAACCATTCCTTGAGCATTTTGATCTTTTCTTGTGTGAATCTTGAAGTTTTGAAGAGAAGAAGGAAGCTAGATCCAAAGGAGTAGAAGGAGATCCAAGATCTTGCACCCACTACAAAGTGTATTGAGGTAATAATCGGATTCCTTCTGTTTCTATGATTGATTCTCCATTATTAATCACATTTAGGCCATTTTTATCCATTTCTTAGCTTGTTTATAGTAGAGAGATCACATTGGGTTGAATAGCCTTCGGATTTAGCCATGTTTCAGTTCCAAAAACTTAGATCTAATACCTTTATGGAGCCATTTTGCATGAAAGCCATAGATTTACTCTTTTAAGTGTCTTTTGAGCCTTTAAATCCCTTTTCATGCATATATACACGTAAAGTTGGAAACTTTACTTTGTAACCAAGCCTTAAGAACCTAAATCTATAAGTTGTATGCATTGGTTTTGAGCAGAATCAACTGTATAGAAGTTGCATGCAACCGACTCGGCGAGTCGTTCTTCAGACTCGGTGACTCGAGTCGCGAGTCCTCGATTTTTCCCCCTTCTATGTATTATGCTGAGTCGAACCAGTGAGTTTTAGGTGGACTTAGTGAGTCGGATATCGGAATCATTCATGGAGGGACTCGGCGAGTCAATGCCCTGACTTGGCGAGTCCAAGGCAATCTTCATATCTCAAGAACAGACTCGACGAGTTGTTTATACGACTCGGCGAGTCACAGTCGGAGTGTTCATATGTTGAAGGAGAACTCGACGATTTGTTCATACAACTCGGCTTGTCGGATGCAGATTGACTAAGTGTTTGTATCAAAGAGGAACTCATCGAGTCTATGCCAAACTTGACGAGTAGTAGCTGGCAGAATTGAGAAATGAGAGTAGTTGTTGGTGGCCCAACTCGATGAGTCAGGTCAACTGTATGTTGAATTTGACTAAGAGGTTAACTTTGACCAGGGGTAAAATAGTCATTTTACCCTCAGTATAGTTATCAGTATTTGATTGAGAGTACTTATGGAAATTGTAGTCGGGGAGATACCGGAGCAGTAGCAGACAGATTCCACAGCAGTTCACTTAACAGCCAGACTACGAGGTGAGTTTTCCTTCCAGTAGGAACGGGTCTACGGCCACAATATCAGCCCGCTTAGTTAGCAGTAGTTTCGGACCTCGGTCCGATGCAGTAGTTAGATTGCTTGATGTCTTTGTGATTCAAGCATGTTTGTATTATGTGTTCAAGACTTCGGTTCGATGCAGTATGTAGTATATATGCTTATGCTAGTTGATATGTTTATGCTATGCTATGTTATGCTCAGTCAGTTTCCGGACTTCGGTCCGATGCAGGGGACAAGGTCCCAGTCAGTTCTGGATTTCGGTCCGATGCAGTTAGTTCCGGACTTTGGTCCAATGCAGGGGACAAGGTCCTAGTCAGTTCCAGACTTCGGTCCGATGCAGTTTCCGAACTTCAGTCCAATGCAGAGGGCAAGGCCCTAGTTAGTTCCGGACTTCGGTCCGATGCATTTTCCGGACTTTGGTCTGATGCAATGGGTAAGCCCAGTATGTGTTTATATGTTATTGTATGGTATGTGGTAGTTTGGGGGACTCTCACTAAGCTTCGTGATTACAGTTTCAGTTTTGGTTTCAGGTGTTTCCGCAAGTAAAGGGAAGAGCTCGGGATGATGGCATTGCACACACCACAACTTTAGTTTTTGTCCTGGGTGTTGATTTAGCTTTTCATAGATATGATTTGATACAGTCTTGATATAGTTTTCTCGTGATACTTTGTTATGGTTTTGAGATATTGACGTATGGGTTTTTATTTTATGGTATTGATCTAATGATTTTAGTAATGATTAAACAAAAAATTTTGGGCCGTATTTTGGGGTGTTACAAAAAGAGAGATAACAAATCCAAGAGTAACACTCCTTGGAGTCCTAGAGTATAAAAAGGAAATCACGAAAGCCTGTATTCATAAACAAAGATTCTATACTTTTTCAAATGAGTATTTTCAATCATACTATAAAATATTCAATGTAATCTCTGTTTAAATAAATATTACGTGTTATTAGCTTTAAGTATTATGGTTACGAATATTAATTGAACATCACACAACTTGGCATTTCCGCCATCGGTCATGGGTGTGACATGGGATGATCCCAAGATGCATTCATCCTCTTCTGAATCTTCTTTTATTCTTCAAGCCTGAAGAATCTAGAGCTTCTTTCCCGAACCTACTAACATAATCCCTCAAGGATTTATCAATGCATTGGATTACTCTGTAAATGTCACTTGTTAGTTTCTTAAATTTTCTACTACATGATAATTGATTATTAAACAAGTTAATGAGAACGAAGAAAGAAGTAATAGATTAAGTAGAAACATTTCAGAACCACTTTGGTGAAGACCCTATAAGCGTTGAACTAAAACGCATGCATAGACAAGCCTCCTTAAGATGTTAAGGGACTGGGACAATCTTAATGAATTCCCTTTATTGGGCTACATGCTCCTTAGGATCCTTGGTTCCATCATACATCTTCATGTTGGGCATCTGGAACGTCTTCAAAACTTCGATATCACATATGGGAGATGCGAATCTTGGTAATCTATGACTGACATGTGACACCTATGGTACAGGTAGAATCTTATCCTATAGACTTGAGATCATGTCTCTCAATTATCTAAGTTCTTTTGTGATACTTAGACATATCCCCACATCTTGGTTGCTAGACAGGATGTTGAATATCCCACCAAGATTTTAGAAGCATAACCTTCTATATTGGGAGCTGCACCATCTGTGAAAATCAGGACCTGTCTTGGGACCATGTCCTCAGTTTGACGTTTTGAAAATGTGCCAACTTTGAAGTTTAAGATCCTGGTATGCATTCCTTGATTATCTCTCCAGGATGTTGGTTTGGCGAAGATAAGAAGGTGGATTTTTTGGGAGCTTCACAATTTTTTCTCTGAGGATTAATAATATGTGGAGGGGAAAGCTTTTGACCAACAAAAACAGCTGGAATAGTGCTATATATGAAAAATAGATATTTTTACGTGAAAAGTGCAAGTGATTGAAAATCTGAAAAAAGTTTTTTGAGTAACTTTAAAGAAAAATATGTGATAACACTAGTTTCCTGAGGGTGGGTGCCAAATTATTTTTGTTAAAATTTAACAAACTAATTTTATAATCAAATTCGTAAGTGTGGTGTGATGTTTAAGATAGGATGTTGAAAACTACAATGTCAAAGATCTTGAAATATGTCGAAAAGGTCATACCCAATATCTTGTATAAAAAACAAAAATGTTAAGAAAAGTGTTTAATGAAAACGTAATATTAACAAGCATATTTTGGTACAATATGATGTTATAATGATTAATAAGTGAATATATGTAATAAAGCTTTAAGATGCTTAAAAAGGTATCAAGATACCATAAAGTGCCTTGATAATTCCGATATAAAAATAAAGTGTCTTGATAATTTCGATATAAAAATAAATTAACAATCAATCAAATAATGAAACTAGGGTTTATCGATCGGACAATAGTAAGTAAATCAAAATAAATGCAAGAACACAAAGAATTTCTAGGAAATCCCTTAATCCTTTTGGATCTCTAGCATAAAACCTCAGGAGCTGATAAAATCACATGCCTTAGAACTCATATTAAATTGTAAATAAATGATACAATTGCTAGTTGATCTTGGAAAAAATGTGTTTGTGCTCAAGTGTCAAGAGTATCAGTGAAAATGTAAGTGTTGAAGTTTATTTGTGCATACGATCAACTAGTCTTTTGTACGTACAGATAATAATGAAAGCTCTGAGAATCTTGGGATTCTCTTTGATCTTCGCTTGACCCAACTTTCTCGAGGGTCTTCAACGTTATTTAAGTATTGACCATGTATTATTAACAGGGTTTAATTCTTTTCGTTAATCCTTAAGTCCCTGCATAAGATTTCACAGAAAATACGATGGCAAGCCAAGATACCGAATAAATCCAAGATATCAGGTTTGCCCAGAATGTTGGTTCAAATTCAAGATATAAATGGTAAGTTAAAATTTCTACCCATGGCATTTACTTTATTTGAAACTCCCATAATTTCTAAATACTTTTAATATAATTTTATATGGTTCAATAATATATACAATTGTAAAAATAACCACCTAGACTTTAGTATCTATAATCTTTTAATTATAAAAAATGATTTTAAAATTATTAAATTTTTTTAATAATAATAAGTTGTTCGAAAATTATTTAGCGATAATAGTAACTAATAGTAACATAAAATTAAAATTACATTATATTACCTTAAAACCATTGTTT